>NC_043712.1:53809458-53872219 GCF_006229205.1 Suricata suricatta | reverse complement strand
CCCTGTCGTGTTCCTGATCTCAGGGGGAAAGCTCTCAGTTCTCAGATGCAAAGGAAATAAGTGCATGAAATGCTAACTGCTAGGAAAGTACAGGAAGAGAACAAATCTAAATAGTGCAGGTATTCTGAGGGTTTTACAAGGTAAAATGGCAGGGGTGCTTGGGTGGCTCAGGCAGTAAGCATCTGACTTCAGCTCAGATCAGGACCTCATGGTTCGTGGGTTCGTGCCCCCCGTCAGCCTCTGTGCTGACAGCTCAGAGCCTGGATCCTGCTTCACAGTATGTGTCTTCTTCTCTCTCTGCCCCTCCCTGCTCACACTCTGTCTCTCAAAAATAAATAAATGTAAAAAGGTAAAAAAGGTAAAATGGCATTAGTGCTATTCAACTCTAGAGGAACAGCTCATAACTGAATTAGAGGCAAGTTTAAGGAATTTCCTTTCTTGATTTAATACCAGCACATAAATGACATTAAAACAAAGGATTGCACCTTGTTTAAAAAGACACTATCGCTCTGGTCTCATTTAGCTAAGCAAATCCTACATGCCCACTTTAAAAAGCACTATATCAGAGGACTAACAGGCATCTTGTTTAGGCTAGTTCTTCCATAAAATTATCTAGCACTTGGGGATGATTTCATCTGGGAGCTTCTTCTTTTGAAGTTAACCCCTATAGTTATAGATCTTTTGTCCTCTGGTTGTTCTAAGCCAAGATTTTCTACAGAAGCAAGGCACTATGGTGTATTGCCCTCATTTAAAAAGACTTCAAGAGGTTTAAGTAAAATCTAACAGAGAAACCCAAATTATAGAGCAGATGAAATAGAACTGTGCTTCTCTATGAAGTGGGTTCAAACTCATCCTGAGCATATAGATTAATAATTCTATTTTGTGTAGATCACAGCCTCTAGGATCTGAAGGTGAAGGAATTAGGAACGTTGTGTGCATCCCAAGTAGATTCTCAGTGAGGCGTTCTTTACAGCATTTTGTTTTTCTCAAATCTGAGTAATATTCAGACCATTTTTGTAGGGAAAATGATTTGGAGTACTTCCAGGATTGATTTAAATTATTTTTATTATAATTTAACAAGCACAAGCATAAATTAAATACATAATATTATTTTACATTGGTTGTTCCTCTGTACCTCTAAAACTGGTTATAGACACAAGTTGTATCCTCAAAATCTTTAATGTCTTCTAGAAGGATAGATCATGGACATTCAATTATTTAAAAAAATTTTTAATGTTTATTTTTGAGAGAGAGAGAGAGAGAATGGGAGAATGAGAGAGAGAGAGACCAAGTGTGAGTATGGAAGGGGCAAAGAGAGGGGAAGACACAGAATCCTAAGGCAGGGTCTAGGATCTGAGCTGTCAGCACAAAGCCTGATGAGAGTCTCGAACTCATGGACTGCAAGATCATGACCTGAGCGGAAGTTATCAGATGCTCAACCAACTGAGCCACCCAAGTGCCCCATGGACATTCAATTCTCAATTCATGAATATGCAGAGGAAGGACCCTTTTAGTTGCCTTCCAAGCACACAGTCTCTGCCTCACCTTCCTAAAGATGGTGCAGAAGATGGGCATCTCTCCCTGGGGGGTGTTCCTGCAGGACTCCTGGTCAGTGCTTTATAGGAACCAAATCCTTTCCCCAGGACTAAGTTACTCTGGAGGAATTCTAATTGTGGGATAGTGGACTATTTCCATACCTTAAGTAGCTCTGACTCTGATTAATGTTTCATTCAAGAGCAAAGAAGGTGGCATGCATGCATCACCCTCTACCTAAGGGTTATCCACTATATCAGATATGCATTTCTAATTTATTACAGTTTGCAGAAAGATTTTTATATTCTGTCCACTTGCTGACTGATTTTATGGTTTCGATTAGCCTCTAGTTTCTTAAATAAAAGGATACTTTTTTTTCAGTCTGTTTAATGTTAGGAAAAACATAGACCATTTTAAACAATGTTTAGCTGGTTTTCACCATTGGAAACATACAAGATTGAAAGAATGAATATGAAGAAGACAGGAAAGAATGTTAGGATTAATGAATATATATGTGTCTAGGAGAAAGCCATTAGAAGGAGGGAATGGCTAAGAAAGAATCCCAGGCATGGGAAAAATGCAAAATTATATCTCTTCCGAGAACATGTAAAATAATCTGTTTTTCTTCATGTAACAACTGTTTATAAAAGATTAGAGGCAGTGAAATCTACAATGTGTCTGATTAGGTCTCATCTTTCTAAGGAAGAAAGAAAGGGCACTGGGAGGTCATGACCATCTGACCTTGAGTTAATTTGCTTTTGTACCCACAGAATTCTGGTGTAATGAGGAAATCCTGGGCAAAAACATTGGAACTGGGTTATTTTTTGGGTAGAATATAACCAAACACTGTTCCAGAATCTGTGACTCAACTTCATGCAAACTTGAATGACATATTAGAATCTCTCTTCTACAAAATATGACTGTAAGTCAATTGTCCAAATAGAGGTCAAGAAAAATAAGCAATTAATAAGCAGTTAACAGTAATGAAAACAATTTGTTCAGGTTGCACAGTATCTTTTGGGTCATAATCCTCTATGTTCTGTAAGAATAGAGAGGAAAAAAACTGAGCTTTTGAGATGACCATTGTGCTACTGGATCACATATTACCTAAAGCCCACCCCATCTCTTGAATTTCTGCTTAAATGAGCCAATAATCTCCTTTAGTTCTTAAAGTAGCTTGTATAGGGCTTTCTGTTATTTGCAACTAAAATCATTTAAGCTGATGAAATATACATTTTAAGCCATTCACAGTGAGCTCGACAGATACTTCCAAGCATCAAAGAACACACTGAGATTTCCTCAGTTGGAAGGAGTTTGTTGAAGAAGAGCTAGGATTATTAGGCTGACCAGGGTTTCCATAGGTGAAACAGATGAGAAATGTGACATCTTTCTGGGCATACCACAAGCACACAGAAAGAAAGGGAAGGTCAGTTCAGAGGATCCAGCTCTAAAGTTCTAGTTTTCTTAGAGATTTTGCACTTCTACCATAATTATGATTTAGCACAGCATTGTTTCTATTTACCTTGTTCTCCTTCTGCCTCTAACAATGTTTGCTTAAATTGGTTCCTTGAAAATCCAGTGATCCTTCATATTCTGTTTTATTTAACACCGAGGCAGTGCATAGCTCTGTGCTCTGTACCCACAGTAAGGCTTGTTGACATATGTGTTTCACTCCTTTTTTTTTTTAATGTTTTATTTATTTTTGATACATAGAGAGACAGGCATGAGAGGGGGAGGGGCAGAGAGAGAAGGAGACACAGAACCGGAAGCAGGCTCCAGGCTCTGAGCTAGCTGTCAGCACAGAGCCTGATGCGGGGCTCGAACCCATGAAGGTGAGATTTGACCTGAGCTGAAGCCGGAGGCTTAACCAACTGAGCCACCCAGGCACCCCTGTGTTTCACTCTTAAGGGAGCAGTATAACATTCAGAAGCCCCTAAACTCTGGAAAAAGAAATCTTTGCTCAGAACCATTTGATTTAAAGAGGATGTTTTCAGATGTTTGAGAAATAGACCCCTGGCCACCAGGAGTTCTGCATGGACACTGCCTGTATATATGAATGCATGTGTGTGCACATCTCTGTGTGTGTGTGTGCGCACATGCACGTGCCTGTGTATATCCATGTATATGGTGGTGCCAATGCAGTTCTTACTTACATTTTTAAATTAATTAATTTATTTAGAGACAGAGAGAGAGAGCTCTCGGGAAGGGCCAAGAGAGAAGGGGAGACCAGGCTGTCCACAAAGCCGTTCTCCAGAGCCTTGTTACTCCAAGTATGGTCAATAAACCAGAAACATCTACATGTCTTTGGAACTGGTTAGAAATGCAGAATCTCAGGCATCACCCCAGACAACTAAATCAGAATCTTCATTTTAACTCAACGTCCAGGTGATTTATACACACATTAAAGATCTTGGGAAATTTCTCCTCCTGCATCTGTTTTTTGTCTCCCAAGAATGTGCTGCTATATATATATTTTTTTTTTTTAGTTTCAGATTGCTGGCGTCTTTTCATCTTTTCCTCATTCATGCCACTGATCAAATACCTCCTCTGCAGAGAAGGTTTCTCTGGCTCTCCAATAAAATTAACAGCCCCTTCCACATCATATTACCTTGTATTATATTCTTTACATTATTTATAGCTATCTAAAATTGTTGCTGACCCTGCCTGCCCCTCCCCCCGCGGCCCCCTGCACTCAGCCCAGCTAGAATGTAAGCTCAATGAGAGCAGAGTACTGTCTCATTTCATGTTCTTTACCAGGGCTAGCTCCCTGCCTGCTTAGGAGTAGGACTCAGCACTGCTTATACTCTGCTCTGATTTATTTCATGACTCTGCTTGCCTTGGGCTCTTACTGCCTCCCCTTTTCTGTCTATTGCTTCCTCTGTGTGTCCCTCTGAATTTGTAGCAGAAAGCCCAACACAAGCTGACTTATGAAATACTAAGGTACTGGCTTATGGAACTGGAAAGATCTGGACTAATTGCCCTGGTCAGGCCCAGTTCCCTCAGGACTCTGGCCCTCTTCCCTGCTATTCTTTCAGGGCTGTGCATCTCCTTATGCCAGCTTCTTGTTCATGTCTGGCGGCTGGATGAACTCAGTCCCTGCTCTCATGTTCTCACAGAGTGCGACCCAGAGACAATGCTGCTCTCTCTTCAAGTAGGAAAACTTCTGTCCCCCAAACCTTCCACAACCTTCCTCCAATGTTCCTTCAACCGAATTGGATCACAGGCCCATTCTAATACATATACCCATAGAGAGTGGTATAATTACAAATGATAAAATGTACAGGTCTTGAAGGTACAGTTCATGAAGTTTTGACAATCATATGCATCCACATAGACGCCATCAAACCAAGTTGTAGAATATTTCCAACCCCTGGAAAGTTGCTTTGTGACTTTCCCAGTCAGTCAGAGGAGTAATAGCACCCTGCTGAGCCATACAGGAGTTGGAAACATAAAGAACAATCTCAGGAATACTGACCTGTCTTTATGTGAAATACTGATGTCTTATTCATTATTTACATTAACTTTTAAGAAATATATTGCACTAAAATATGGTTTATCTTAATGACTAGTTGTTGTAGTTGTTGTTTACTGTCCTCTGTCATAAATCTTGGGCCTGAGGCAAGACCACACTCACCTTACGTGAGTCTCCCTAGTTGTCACCCTGCAGTCCAAGAACCTCTGTTTCTGTCTCTCTGTCTCTTGTCTCTTTCTTTTATTAATGTTCATTTATTTTGGAGAGAGAGAGAGTACATGCATGCACACATGAGTGGAGAAGGGGCAGCGAGAGAGAGAGACACAGAATCTGAGCAGACTCCAGATTCTGAGCTGTCAGCACAGAGCCCGAAGTGGGGCTCAGACTCAAACTGTGAGATCATGACTTAAGTAGAAGTTGGATGCTCAGCTGACTGAGCCCCCAGGCACCCCTCTTGTCTCTTTCTTAGTGCGATATCTGCTTATGATCTCTCCACGTGATGTCTTCTAGATAGCTGAGCCCTTTATATGGTGGCTAAGGCTTTCAGACTAAGTGCCCAAGAGAAGCCAACTGGCCAACTGTATTCCTTGCCTGATTTAGCCTTGGAAGTCACCCACGGCAACTTCTGCCATATCTCATTCATCACAGCAGTCACAAAGTCTCACCAAGTACAAGGAGAGGGGACATAAACTCTGTCTCTTGACAGGAGTGTCCAAACATTTTCAGATGTATTTTTAAACCACCATGGAGCCCCTTGCATTTGTTGCCAATTTTGGATAATAGTGAATAGCTCTTATTTTTGAGTATTAAAAATTCCTATCCAAATGATTTTTTTAAAAAATTCATCTTCCTTTCAATTCAAAGTGTTTCCTCTTTGCACCTAAGTTTAATTGGATATTGTTGGTTTCATTCACTCCCTCCTCTCCCTTCACTCATTCACTGCTGTTTCTGACCCATCCAAGCATATGTTAAAAAAATAAATTGTATTATACTCAAAAAAAAAAAAGAGTAAGAAGCTGGGAATAAGATGAAAAGGAATAAAAACATCTCTTTTACTTGGCTGAATGTTGAAAACAGTATTCAAGGGCAGATAACCAAAGGCTAACTCCTTCTCTTAGGGGGTGATTTGGTGAGTTATTGGGAGATACATTCCTGCTGATCGCGTGAGACTCTCCTTCAACTCCTGCTTTCCTCATATTCCCACCCGGCCTCTTCCTGCTAGGGTCCACACATCCAGGCAGGCAGCTCTTATGGGAAATTTCCTTCAAAATAGTGCTTGTCTAGACTTAATACCTCCAAGTTGTCATTATGGCACTGCAGAAAAACTCAGCAACTCAGCCACATCCAAATCTGCAGATTGGTCTTAGCCCTTTCATAAAGGCAATTCTAGATAGCCTTTCATATCCAGACTTTCCTAGGAAAGAGTCAGACAGTGCTCTTTATGTGCCCCCAAACTCCAGAGGACCCAGAATGGGTTTCCCTGAAAACGTACTAATCATGTTCTTTTTTTTTAAGTTTATTTATTTATTTTTGAGAGAGAGAGCACTCATGAGTGAGGGAGGGGCAGAGAGAGAGAGAGAGAGAGAGAGAGAGAGAGAGAGAGAATCCCAAGCAGGCTCCATGATGCTAGCACAGAGCCAAATGTGGGATTTGAACGTGCAAACATCAATATCATGGCTTGAGCTGAAATCAAGAGTCCAATGCTTAGCTAACTGAGCCACCCAGGCACCCCACCAAGTTCTATTTCAATAGCTGTACCAGGCACAACCTAAGTTTAATAGCTTGGTAAGCACTCAGACTGGGTAATGAAATGTCTCCTCTCTATCAGTCAAACCAGACTTGGTGAGAGATTCTCTTGAAGCTTTCCTTACTTTTATAAGTAGACAGTGAGGAAGTGAGATTCTTCCACTATAAGGAGTGCTAAACAAACATAGTACTCTCTCCCAAGTGTACATTTTCCCCCAAAGAAAATGCTTTTGTGTTTTTTAGTAAGTGCAGTGGGGATGTATCTAAACAATTTCTCTGGTTAGAATATGTGGAACAAATAACTTTGGGTCCTGAGACTTTATCAAAGCTTCAAGACAATGAAAATGACCCAATTGATATCACTAACACTTCTGTTATTATTTTCTGACATTTTTAAAAAGTAGGCTCTGCATCCAATGTAGGGCTTGAACTCACTACTGTGAATTCAAGAGTCTTATGCTTGGGACACCTGGGTGGCTCAGTTAGTTAAGCAACAGACTTTTCTGCTCAGGTCATAATCTCCTTGTGAGATCTCATGAGATCGAGCCCCTGCTTAGTGCTCTGCACTGAAAGCGTGGAGCCTACTTGGGATTACCTCTGTCACTCTTTCACTGCCAGTCCCCAACCCCCTACCCGCAAACCCGCCTAAGTGTGCTTACTCAGGCTCTCTCTCAAAAGCGACTAAATAAACTTAAAAAAAAAAAAAAGGTCAGTCTACTAACTGAGTCAGCCAGTTCCCCAACACTTGTGTTATTGTATATTAGAGTCACATTAAGATAGTGCCTGTTCCTGGATCATGTCCATCAATATCACATCGTTTTAATTATTATAGCTCTGTAATAGGTAGTGGTACCTGGTGCTCTCTCACTACTGCCTTTTTATTTCTCAAAATCCTCTTAGCTTTTCCCAGTTGATAAAAGAATTATGTATATACTTCAATTTATGGAAATCAAGAAAACCCAAATTCCAAATGGATTTTGCAGTTTCTTTTTCTCTTTCAATAGAATCTAAAGTTATTTGCATTTTTTACAGGTAGCAACATTTGCAGATTTTATGGAATCTATATTTTCTAAGCAAATACATAACCACAATAACAGTGATGCCCTTGAGATGTGTTTCTTTCTGTGACATTCCCTTTAAAAATGCAGTTAGTCACCCAGCAGCCACCTATCAAACTAATACACGATAAGGTGTTAAGTGAGGTATCAGATACACAAATTGAAGGATTCAAATTATCCGTGGTCTAAATAATTCACCTTTGAAAGGTCTTATCTTTTTTGCAAGAGAATTACACATTTAATGGACATAGTGATTATATTTTCTTTAAAAAATGCATGAAATTAACAAACGTGGTGCATTCTTAGTAATCTTAGTTCAGTAACATTATTGGAAAATTGAAAAGGGGAAGGTGAAAATTTTGACAAGAGCACACTAACATAACACACACTATTTACACATTAACATATCAGTAATATCATTTCAGGTGAATATTTGAGTTTCCACTTTGGAGGGCTTTGCCTCATCATAATAGTGTCTGAATTTTGGCTCTTTATCGCTGTGATACATGCCATGGTCCTTATGAAATAGTTCAATTACTGCAAAACTTGCTCTAGTTTACTCAAAAAGTGTGGGCTTGTTTCTAATTGATAGCAATTCAATTCTGAGGCTTTTCTCTTTTGGAATTATGAATTATGTTATGTATAACATAAATGATAACATGTGAAAGCTGAGCTTACATGAATAGTATAATGTTTAGCATGAGATGAAATTTATCCAGACTTAAGAGTCAGAGGCAAAGAGGGGAAGCAGTGAGCCCACCACAGAGAGTTGACTATAAACCCGGGAGTGATATGTACATTGAAACTGTTCAGGGACCCCATTGACATAGCTTCTAATATCTACTGTATTTACACATCCTATTTAAAAGGACCTTACTGTTGACACTTGCCTGCTACCATCATGGCTGCAACTGACAGTCTCCCAGTCACCCCAGTACCCCACACCACCGTGTTCAACCCCAACAACACAGCATGCTGCAGGCGTCCTGGTTTGGGTAGTGATTGTATGTCTGGACATTAGCTAAACACCCAATTCTGAGCCCTAGTTGGATCATTCTGTGCACACACATAGTGTGAACTGGGCATATGCAGTTCTAATATCAAATTCTGGGACATTTCCTTTCTCTTCAGTTGAAAACAGAGAAACTAGTAGAATTGGCTACAGTTTCTTGTTGCTGAGCTTCCCCAATTTGATTTGTTTTTGACTTTCTTTTCTAGCGATCTTCTTGCCTTCCCCCCCCCCCCCACATTTTGATGTGGTGTTTATTTTCCAGGTTCAACATGTCTGCAGGGTTATATATGATCATGGAAAATGCCCAGTTCTGACCCACCCACCAAAATTACGCTTTTTCATTTTTTACAGCCATTTAAATGTTTTTATTTAAAATATTTGTCAACATCTATTCATTTTTGAGAGACAGAGAGAGACAGACCATGAATGGGAGAAGAGCAGAGAAAGAAGGAGATAGGGAATCTGAAGCTGACTCCAGGCTCTGAGCTGTTAGCACAGAACCTGACGCGGAGCTTGAACTCCCAACCTGTGAGATCATAAACTGAGCTTAACTGACTGAGACACCCAGGTGCCCCCCCCCTTTTTTTTAATTTTAGAGAGCAAGGGAAAGAGAGAGAGAGAGAGAGAGAATCTTAAGCAGGCTCCACTTCAGCATGGAGCCCAACTCAGGGCTTGGTCCCGTGACCCTGGGATCAAGAACTGAGCCACCCAACCAACAATTTCTTTTATCCCAGCAGCCATTTTTATCCAACCAACTTCTGCACTAGATAGTCTGACTTGACCTACTTCAGATCCAACAAATATTTGCAGAGACTGTCTTCTTCCTGAAGTTTTCTCTTCTCTTGGATTTCAGGCAATTCTCCTCTTCTGATTATTTCAATCCTTTTTCTATAAAATATGTTGAAAATGTTAACCATTGTTTTTCTTTCTAGAGATGGGTGTCTCCAAAACTTTTAGACAAAACCAAGCTATTGCCATATCAAAATGATTATACTTTGAAATTTTGACTTTTTGGTTGTAACTACTTATCAAAATAAAATTTAACTTTGTACATTGTGTCACCACTTGGATTCCCTGGGAAGTGTAAAGTTTATTGGTGAATTCTCTGAGGATCAATACTTAGATGAGGGGATAGTGAAAGTAACAGGAGTGGGCAAAGGGGGGGTGTTGAATGTTATAGCATTGCAACAAAGCCCTCAGCAGATCCTACAGGTGTTCTGAACTAAGATGTTGCTTTAAACTTGTCCCACCTTGAAGACAGTGGTCTGGCCTTTTATAAGTCCATGAAACTTGCCTAACGTATTAAACGTTATTCCCAAAGATTGTTTCAACATCATGCTTGTATCTTTGTGGACTTTGCTTAAACAATTTGCTTTCCAGATAAATTTCTAATTACATTGAGTGAGTTTTGCCCACCTCTCCCTCTCTCCATACACAAGGATCCAATACAAAATATGTAGTGCTGATTACAGCAGGATTAGGGTACAGTCAGCAAATCAAAGCATTCTCAGGTGGAAGGAGACAAAAGCATGACTGACTCAAGCCTGGGAAAGCAAATCCAAAGGTCAAGTCCAAAGACAGAAACAGGGTAATAAACAACAGGAGAAGCAGTTGGTGTCAGGATGAGAACAGAAACTGGAGCAGGGAAGAAACTAGAGCAGTGCAAGAGCAGGTCAAAACCAAAACAATCGCTACCAATAGCACCCCGTGACCACAATTTGCCTTTGTTGGTCATTTAGTCCTAAATATGTAGTAAATGAAGTGGTTAGTGTGTCTTAAAAGGACACAGAGAGAGGACACATCTTAATATTTGGGTTTATTTCAAAAGAAATGAATCATAAGACATAGAAAATCTGAACAGACCGATTACTAGTAACAAGATTACATCAGTGATTAAAAGCCTCCCAAAAAACAAAAGCCCAGGACCAGATGAATTCATTGGTGAATTCTACCAAACATTTAAAGAATACCAATCCTTCTCAGACACTTCCAAAAAAAAAAATAGAAGAAGGAACACTTCCAAATATTTTAGGAGGCCAGCATTACTCAGATATCAAAACCAGAAAAGGACATCTCAAGAAAATAAAATTATAGGCTAATATCCCTGATGAACAAATATGCAAGATCCCTCATAAAATCCAAACCCAAATTATCAAACCAAATTCAACAATACATTACAAGGATCACATACCTTGACGAGGTGGAATTTATTCTAAGGATGCAAGGATGGTTCAACATATGCAAATTAGTCAGGATGCTACATCATTTTTAACAAAATAAATGATAAAAATCATAAACTCATCTCAATAGATGCAGGAAAAGCTTCAGCACTTATTTATGATAAAAACTTTCAAGAAAGTGGATGTAGAAGGAACATACCACAACATAAAAAGGCTGTAATAAACTAGGAGCTAATATCATATTCAGTGGTGAAAAGCTGAACTGGAATTTTTATTCAACATAGTCCAGAAAGACCAATTAGACAAGAAAAATTAATAAAAGCCATCCAAATCAAAAAGGAAAAAGTAAAACTGTTACTATTCACAGGTGACATATATCTAGAAAACTCTAAAAACTTCAGGGAAAAAAACAGAATTAATAAGTGAATTCAGTTGCAGAATACAAAATCCATGCATAAAAATCAGTTGTGTTCTTATATATAAATAAAGTATTGGAAAGAGAAATTAAGACAACAATCCTATTTATTATTGCATAAAAAGAATAAAATACTTAGGAATAAATTTAACCATGGAGATGAAAAACCTGTGCACTGAAAACTGTAAGCCTTTGATGAAAGAAATTATAGAAAACATAAATAAAAGGAAAGATATTTACAGAAAAATAAAATAAATAAAAATAATTATTAAAAATAATAGGCACATATAATCATAAAATTAGTAAGAAGCCACAAAAGATACATTTCTTAACTGTTCAGAAAACATTTTTCAAGCTCTTTGACCAACTGAATTCCAGCTCCATTATGCCAAAAGACAGAAAAAAAGGAGAAACCTGTTTTTGACCTCCTTCTCTTTGCTTTGGGCAGCCTCTAGCAATGCCTTGTTCCCCAAAGAATTCTGTTCCTCTGGATTCATCCATGGGCCTCCATTCACACTGCTTTTGAGCTCTGGTGTATCTGCATTTTCCCTGTGACTCTTCATTCCTCACTAAGGACACTATGTGGCTAACATCTGGGAGGTGTCATCATCCCCTCTTTGTTTTATCTGTCTTTCCAATACATTTGTAGGTCATTGCTCATGCTAAATTCCTTTTATTAAGCTAGCTGGCAGAGGCTGTTTTTCTGCCTGAAACTTGATATAGCCACTATTTTTTTGTGTCGTTTACACAACAGCAGAATTACACTGGCTTCTAAGGTCCTTTCAGTTCTTTTACTGGGGATTATGTCCCACTCCACTTCCCATGTGATCTTGCACACCTTTTCATTCATTCATTCATTCATTCAGCTAATATTTATTATGTTAGTGAAATTCTAGGCACTGTTCTAAGTGCTAAGGCTACAAAACAGTGAAAAAATTAAAGTTTTGCTCTCATAAAGCTTGCATCCTACCATGGGGTAGTAGAAGCAACTGACCCCCTTGGCTGAGGACTTAGGGTTTTTCTAGATGTGGGACCTTCAGCACTGAACCCAGAAAAATCTCAGACACAGGCATTTTGAGACATGGTCACCCTCATGTGGGGAGATAGATAAACATTTATTAAAAATCTCAGGTGGTAATAAATGCAATGAAGAAAAATAAAGCAAGATGGAAAGAAAAGAATGGCACAGGTGCATTAGTTTTGTTTTGATAGTGCGGTCTGGAAGACATTTGGGATGAAGTAACATTGAGAATAGACCTGAATAATCTAAGGAAACAAATAATGCAGATATTAGGTTGAGAGATCAGCCAAAGAAAAGACCCTGAATCTGAAATATGTTTGACAAAGACATCAGTCATGGTTCCAGTAGGAAACAGATGGCATAAATAAACAAACAATAGTAGTTGGTAGGGAGACCATGAGGGATACGAAAACTAAACAAATTAGTGGGCCTCGGTACATAAAGTGATGCCATCCCCTTTTCTCCATGATGCTCATCTCTCCTCTGCTCACCCGAAAAACACCATCACAACACTCCCTTCCCAGAAAATAAATAAAAAACAAATTCACAAAAAGCTTCTTGCTCTTATCCCATATCAAAGACCTCATGAATGAGAGAATTCTTAGATAAGGAGTGTATTCTACATATTTATCCTAAATGTCCAAGTTCCAGTTGCAATCTAGCCAGAACACTAGATTACAACAAAATACCTTTTTCAAAAAATATCTTGGAACATATTGGGTTATTTAAACTTCATTAAAATAAAATTTATTATGTAAAATAGAGATCTCACAAAAATACAGTAACACCATGTGACAGAGATTACTCATTTAATGTAAAATTTTATTCTTCCCTTCTTCCTTAGTGAAGGAATCTTGTATTTTTTCAGGGTGGTAATGTATGTTGGGAAAGGCATGGACCCTGAGCCTTCCTGCGTTTTCTCATTGGGTATGTCAAGGATGCAAGGTCCTGACTGCTCTTGACCCAGACCATTTTTCAGGGTTGTTTTTCCAGCAAGCAGGACCAAGAGCAGATTTGCTTACTACTTGCTGTAAAATGTGTTTCCCAAAACTCAGTGTTCTTCTCCTGTAATGCAACCCATTTCATGTTCAGGCTGTTGTCTAAGTCCATGGCATCATTCCCAAGGCAATCCATACAAATATGCTGTGTAATGATAAAGAAAGACCCAAGAGTCTGTTGTCTTCTGTCAGCATCCATGAAATAGTAACAGGATAACATAAAAGCTTGTAAGTTAGGGAAGATCAAATTTCAGAGTATACTTGTGGGAAAATAACTGTAGGTAAGTATAACCAGGTTTTAAATTCTGACAGAGGATCTATAAGTAGAAATTACTGGGAGAAATTTGTGCAGAGTTTCGTAAAAGGGTGATAGCTAGAATGTACTTTTTTTTTTTTTTTTTTTTTGGTCCTTCATCTCCTCTTCCTTTCTATTGTTTGGAATAAAGTAAGATGGTTGACTATCTAGCAGCCATCTTGGACCATGGAGTGACCTTGAGGATAGAAGCCTACACTGAGGACAGCAGAGCAGAAAGATAGAAGAGACTTTGGTCCCTATCAACTTCTGTGGGGTTTTCATACCAATTTTTGTCTACTTGTTTAGATGGTTATATTTGGTGAGAGAATAAACTGTCATGTCTTTGTTACAGTACTTGGGGGTCACCTACTTTCAAAATTATTAAATAATTTTTATGTATTATAAATACTTAATAATTGAGATATCAGTGGTTTTAAGTGTCTCAAAAGCATAAGTAATTTCTCAGAACTACCTCATAGACCTGTATGAAAAAAAATCAATAAAATTGGGAGTAAGAGAGTCTGTTAGGCAGGCCTCTGGGTTCTTTAACTAGAGAAGACTTTTTTTCTTAATGTTCATTATTTAGAGAGAGAGAGAGAGAGAGAGAGAGAGAGAGGGAGAGAGAGAGAAAGTGGGAAAGTGGGGGAGGGGAAAGGGAGAGAGAGAATCCCAAGCAGGCTCCTTGCTGTCAGCAGAGAGTCCAACGTAGGGCTCCATCTCACCAACTGTGAGATCATGACCTGAGCCAAACTCAAGAGTCTGATGCTTAACCCAATAGCCACTTAAGTGCCCCAAGAAGACTTATTTTTAATCATTTTGTATCAGTTGGTCTTCTGGGTAAGTTTTTATTTTGAAGAAATGCTCCACCCCTATAGGAAAGTTTGCAAACTACTGTATTAGAGGAGGTTTATAAAACACCATCCATATTATTATGTGAACTTGAAATTAGAAAACTTTATCTTAAGTTTACTATTTGGAATTCATTTGATCTTTTTATAATTGTATTTGCAAGAATAGAAAATTAGTTTTAGTTATGATGAAATGTGTTTTGGCAATCCTAGTGCATGGATTTCCATTTGTAAGTAATTTTAAAAGGTTATATTCTTCCCTGAGTACACATTTTCGAGTACCTATTATTACCATTCTACTGTATGCATTAGTATCTTGGGATGAATATGGCCCTTAATGTAGAATCAGGGATTACAATGTTATCATTTTTTAATTTTTTTAACAACTACTAAGAGGACTCTGCAATTACAACACATTAAAATACTTTTCCTATTGTACAAAAAAAATCTTATAACAACTGCTTCAGTTTTTACCATAGTAAACATAGTGAAACTTCGATAAAATACATAGCAGCCTAAGCATATGCAAAAGATTTTTCAGTTGCTAACTAAATGAAACAGAGTATCATTTGGTTCTATTCTGTTTATAAATGATCATATACCTATTTACTTTGAATTCAGATCTACTATGAGTAATAAGAGGTGGGAAGCAGTTACATAATTTCTTAGCTAGTCTTGAGTTGAAAGCACCAAGATGTCTTTGGGGTAATAAATGTTTTTCAAAATTACAATGATGTTTTTAAAAGTTGATATACTAAAATTCTTCAGTAACAATAATGCTACTTCTTATGTAGGTAGCTACTAGAAAGGATACTTTCATGAACCATTCACAATGTCTCCATTTCCTTTCAGTAAAGGAAGATTATGTAACAAAATCAGCAACTGGTTGAGGTTGAATAGGAGCCTGATCAGGGATCTCTTCAAAATATTTAACAACTGGTATGGCCTGGACACTGGGAGACAAGGGGAAGGGACTCCTTTGTTGGAGAAGTAAGAGAGTCACATGACATCAGGTCTTTTGATTTTGGAAGGAAGCTTGTGACTATCTTTGGAAATAATTTACTACAATTTTCTTCATATCTCTGGTTGTCCCAGTTGGCTTATTTCTGAGAGTTGCAAGGTTTTCCCAAGTAGACTAGGAGGAAAAAGCAATTTTGTGTGGAAATATTAGGTACTCCTAAGATTCCACCTGAGCTATATAGTAAGATGCCATGGAAAGATCAAAGCAAACCCCAGCCATAGTCTCTAGAGTCAGTAAAAATCAAGGAACCACAGTATAATCCAGTGACTGAGTTCTAGTATCTTAGGTTAAGTGTTAGAAATGGAGGCATGTAGTAAAACATCTAATGTAACCTCCAAGACTTTTCTGTCATCTCTAAGATGTCACCTGTATTGTCCCTGAGACAGGAGGCTCTTCCATCTCTCTAAATGAAAAATCTCCAGTTACTGAACAAATCATCATCAATAGTTAATTACAAAATCAATATTATCAAAAATTAATCACATAATTAATATTAACAATTCAACCTTTTCCCTATTAAAAAGCATATACAGTTAGTAAATATTATGGAAGAAAAAATTCCATTTATTAATCAATAGAATAAAAAACCTAAGAAGAAACTTCTTAAAACATGGGACATACATTAAAAAGACTATATTACTTGATGTACACAAAAAAGACCTGAATAAATGGAGAAATATGCTTTGTTGTGAAAGAAGACTGAGAAGAATGTGAGTTTTCTTACATTAATCTAGAATTTAAATGTATTTCTAATAAAGGTCTGCCTAGAAATTTTTAGGGGGAAAATGAGCTGTTAACTCAAATGCATATATAGAAGAATAAATACATGAACCTTCTAATTAAAGATGGTTTATAGAAAAACACATATTTCCCTCTGCTACTGAGCCCTGCTTAAATGAGAATAAATGGATATGATCATATAAAAAGGAGTCATAACTATACAAGGGTAAAAATATTGTGAGCAGAGTCCACAGTAACAAATTTGTAATGTTGGAAAGAGATGGAAAGCAACAAAACCACCTGATGTGCACGGCAGAGTTGGGAGTTAATGGTGCCAGGTACTTCTGGAAATGAGAGTAAAGGCAGTGCAAAAATAGTAGATTGGCTGAAAGTATCTTTAAGCAGAATTCACTCCCAGATTCCCTAGCCCATTCCACACACCTGGATCTTTGCCTCTTTTCCATCATGACAAAAGATGGGAAGGGGGGGTGCTAATTCTCCGTGATGAGTAAAACCAAAGGTCCCTGGACTGGGGAAAATGTGACAGATGAGAGCTAGTGTAAACTCTACTGAAACCTGGGGATGTTGAAGTGAAGAGAGAGAAGGTAATTGTTAATGCCCAACAGTCCCCTCTTCAATTCAACTCCCATGGCAATAACAACACGACCTATACCCTTAAGCATGAAATTAGAATATTCTTTATTGAGGAATCCAATCAAGCTGAGATTAGATTTCTAAAGATATTGATATTAGATGCTCCCTAAATTTATTTCTTTAATAATAAAAATAAAAACAAGTATAGGCTAGGTTCCCCAGGAAATAGACTCTGAAATGAAGATTAGCTTACAGGAGGTTAATTAGGGAGTACTCATGGGAGCCACACCTATGAAAGGGTGAGAATGGAAAAAGCAGAATGCAAGGGAGATAGTTGGACTATGATCACATCTGAAGCTGATGCCATGGGAGATCTGAAGCAGGGATGGTCCTTCAGAGTTGCCTTGCATTATCACAAAGGGAATGGGCTTTTATGCCTTCATACTGACCAATCATTGGATGCAGGTTGCCTCCAAGAAGGACACATGACTTTGGTGAAGGAATTTTTTTCAAGTGGGGGCAATTTCCAAAGAGGACAATTTCCAACTGAAAACTGTCAACTGGCAGCACAGCTAAGAAAATTAGACCTTCAGTTCTGAAGGAGGTTGGAACACCTGTTAGATTTTCTGTAGTGAACCCCACATTTGTCACATGCACAAATTCCCCATTGGCTAGTTAGTGTCTACATCAAGCAGGAAATGCTAAGTTGTGCTGGAGTAACAAATGATCTCCAAATCGCAATGGTTTATAACAATGCAGTGCTCTGCTCAAAGTCAGCTTTCATTTGGGACATAGGCCACTGGGGAATAGCCTCTAACTGAAATATCACTGATTTTTTTTTGCAGATTGCAAAGATTATGACATAAAGCTCAGGAGTAACAGAATCACTTCTGCTAACATTTCATTGGTTAAAGCATATCACATGGCTAAGCCTAATGTCATAAAGATACGTAATACTCCTTGTGTCAATTATCCCAAAGCTTAGTGACCTGACACAGTATGTGTTGTTATATTATTTTTCATGATTCTAAAGGTTGGGTGAGTTCATTAGGGTGATTCTTTTCTACAGTAAAGACCAGATTTGCTGAGGTGGCTGCATTTGACCAAGAACTTAGCAGAGGTGAAAACAGCCATGATATGGCCCTTTTCCCATGACAGTCAGTATCAGCTGTTGATCGGAATCATCTTGGTTTTCCTTCATAAGGTCTTTCATTATTCAGTAGGCTAGGCTGGGCTTATTTATATGGTGGTCAGAGCATTTCAAGAGCATCAAAATGGGAGTTGTCAGCCATGTAAGGCCTATGCCTAGAACTGGCAACACTTCTGAGGCATTCCGCTGGTCAATCCATACTCAAGGGAAGAGAAGTATATAAGGATGGAATAAATTATTTGCAGTTGCCATTGAGAGCCATTTATATGGAAAGGGAGGGAAAATAGGATTTTGGTTATTCACCATACCATCTAGCACTGGATAGTCTGCTAATATAAACATCTGATAGCATTGAACATGAAAGACAGAACCTTAACATGTAGAATAAGAGGAATTGGGAAGAAATATGCAAGGAGAGGAAAATGTAAAAAAAAAAAATAAAGACAAAACCAAAAAAAAGTCACTTAAAGGTAGAGGGAAATATTTTTAAAATTTTTCATTCATGAAAAAATAATATGATTTAAAAAAGAGAAAATAAAAAAATGTTTTGGAATTTAAAAACCAGTGGTAGAAATAAAAAAAAGTGCATTAGTAATTTTAAATTAAGTTAAAATCTGCCAGGAGATTAAGCACAAAACATAACGTGAAAAATAATAGAGAAAAGATAAAAAACATAAGAAGCTGGGAAGTGCAGATTTTCAGTAATCAGAAATTCAAAGACAGAGAACAAAAGAAACAGATGGAAGAAAAATCACAAAATAAATAATTCAAGAAAATTTCCCAGAACTAAAGGTCATGAGTTTTCAGATTATAATGCCTCTGACAACAAAATGGATCAAAACATGACACATAATTATGAAATTTCAGACATTTGGGAGAAAAGATAAGAGCCTACAAGCTCATAAAGAGCTTTCATATAAAAGATCAAGGAGCGGAATGGCCTTGAGCTTAAGCAATGAGGATATTGGGAGATAGAAGGCAAAGGGGATTTGCCTTAGAATTCCAAGAGAATAAGATTTGTAATTTAAAATTCTAATCTTGCTAGTCAATAACAACTAAGAATATCTGACAATATTTTTTCAAGTGTGCAGTATCTCAGGATACTATCTTCCATTTACCAAAATAAAGGAGTAAATTATGGGAGAGCAAGACATGTGAGCCAGAAAGCTGGAGATTGGCTGGAAAAGGCAATAGGAGACCCCAGGATGATGCCTGTCTTAGAAGACAGACAGTCCATATGGGGGAAAAAAGAAAACTTCATTGAAGACTTTATATATTTGAGCAAACAGAGATGAACACCTCTATAAGAGTTTGTGTGTAAATGAAAATTTTAATTCACATAGCTCATGTATGAATAGCAGTTACATAGCTATTAAACTCTATTGGAAGTATGAAAGAGAGAACATGGGTGAGCAGAGGCATGCAAAGGACAGAGATCAGTAAGTAAACTAAATTCTCATCATTCAAAGAGGAAGTCAATAGAGAAGTCCTACAACCAAAATACTAAGAACGGGAACCACTTGTGTTATTTTGGAGTAGAAAGTAGAGACATGTAAAAGAGTAGACTAATGTTGTAAATTCCTTTTTCTCACTTAAGTCAGTTTGAGTTCCTTTTCCTTTTTTTTTAAATTTTGTTTTTGTTTTTGTTTTGTTTATTTACTGACAGTTTTATTTACTGACAAAGACTTGTCCAAACATACATATTATTCTTTGATGCCACATCAGATTTGGGGGGGGGGGAAGTATTTTTAAAAACTTCCTAGGTGATCCTGATGCATGGCCTAGTTTGAGAATCACTCACTACTCTGGAAAACAGTGATCTTAGCAAAGAGCTGCATTCTTAGATAAAGATTCTAATGGGCTTATCTTTCAAATTCGGGTAGAGATAATAGCTTGTGTTCTAGTAAGTTCTGCATTTCTTATCTTCAGTGTAGAAGGCAAGATTTTATCTCACATAAAAAGTATGAAATAGTGATGATGGCAGGAGGAAGAAACAATTTGCTTACAATGAAGGGCTTGGAGAAACCAGGAATTTTTGTTATCTGATGTATACATAAATTGCTTAATGTACTTTGAACTTTTCTGTTTCCATAATGCTCCTTCATGGTGGGGCGCCTGGGTGGTTCAGTTAAGTGTAATGTTCCTTCATCTCTCCTGCCTTAAGCCTAGATAAAAGTTTCAGTGTTTTATTTTCTATAAATAATGCTGAGCAATGGTAGCACCTTCATCCTTCACTCTATGAAGAATCTCTTTCTTCTGCTCAGAGATGTTCTTCCAGTTGAACTGAAACTGTAAACTCAATTAATAAAATGGCCAACTGAACATTTTAAAATCCAGTTACACCTACTGAACACATGTTTCTGCATCCCAATTCATTCTGTAGAAAGTAGAATTTTCATAATCTCTACCATATTAGTGTTGCTGACATGCAAATGGGTGTGAAATGTTTAAAGAATAAAACTGCCAAACTTCCACAATCAAGGATAAAAGTTCTAGTTATCAATTTGCTGCATAAGAAACTACCCCAGAACTTACTGATTTAAACAACAACCATTTCTAGTATTTCATGATTTTGCAGGTAGAAATTCAGACTGGTCTGGGTGATCATTCTGTTCCACATAGCATGAATAGAAGTCATGTGGTGGGGTATTCAGCCAATGAGGAGACTGAGTAAAGGGTGTCAGGTAGCTTCATTTGTGTCTCTCTTCCCTCGGCGGAGGTGACTGGAAGGCTGAGCTCAGCTGGGCCAGTTGACCAGACCATGTATAAGTGTCATCTCCAGAATGATAGCTTCAGGGTAGTTAGGCTTCTTACCTGATTGGCCAATGCTTCTAGAGAAAATGTTCCAAGAGATCTGTTGAAGGTACAAACGGTAGCCACCTGTACTCTATCATGACACTCATATATCTGAGCATTGGCAAATCCCTTATGATACAGGATCAACCTAGAAGTTACTCTTCCAACTAAGAAAAAGAGGAATATGCTATGCAGATGGCTAGAAAAAGGAATGACCCAGAAGACCCAAGATACATGAACACCCATAGTAGTCACAATTATATC
The DNA here is from genome assembly GCF_006229205.1 of Suricata suricatta. Taxonomy (NCBI): domain Eukaryota; kingdom Metazoa; phylum Chordata; class Mammalia; order Carnivora; family Herpestidae; genus Suricata; species Suricata suricatta. The sequence continues at coordinate 53,851,096 of NC_043712.1, read as the reverse complement.
AATTAACAAAAAACTTTATGGATAATAAGAATCTAATACAGTAATTTAGCAGAGCATATCAGAGGAAGCAGACCCTTCATATTAACATAATTAAAATACATTTAAAATAAGTAATTGCAGATACAGTGAATAAGGATTTTCTGCAAACTGCAGAAAAGTTTTCTAGCTCAGGTCATGAAAGACAAGAGCCATGGAGGAAGACACAAAAGCAGAACATAGTGAATGAAAAAAGAAGAGGAATATGTAAGAAATTAGTCAGAGTTTAAGTCACAGATAACTAAGCCATTTGAATAGTTTTGTAGCATAGAGCTACTACCAAAAATATCCTATTATATTGTTTTTATGTTTGTTACCTATAAATTATGTATATATTAACTATGTAAAATTTATTCAGTAGCTGAATACATATTTCTCTTCCCCAAGTACTCAATATGTATTTGCTGGTTAAATAATTGATTGTATAATGAAAGAACAAATAAAAGATTAGTAGTAAAGAGTGAATAGTCAAGATCCCCTATGATTGTATCAGATTCTCAAAAACTTCACAATCTATGTGGCAGTATTCTAAATTAGAGTAGAAAAAGCTAAAATCCATTTTTTGCATACCTAATATACACGTTTAAGGATCCCCAGTAAGGATGATAATGAACTTTGATCTGAAATTCTCTTACATGATTACAAATTTCTTCTTATGTTTTGCTTTTAACTTAGAAGTAATTATTCCAGCTGTGTTGCCAGGATGTGTATAGAGCTACAGAGGAAAAATGTAGATGAACATTATTTTCATATATAAAAAAAGAATAACTGGTATGCTGTTGACACTGAACCTTCTGGGGATAATAGTATCAGGCAAGTTAGGACATTGATTCTTAGACTGGCAAACATCTCATGAAGGAATTGTATTTGAGGAATAAAATGGGAAAATATCACATATTGCAATACAGTCCATGGAAAGTAGAGAGCAAGTTATCAAATGTGATAAAAAGAATTCAGGATAGGTAGATTTTTAAAAGTCTTCCCTGAGAAATGATAAATAACTACATAATATAAAAATTGGGAAAAATGTTTATAGTTGAGCTTCCTGAAACTTATAAATTTGCTCTGCTCTGTTAATAATATTAGCTGTATAGTCAGGGGAAGGATACACATTGGAGCCAGGCCAGCCATAACCATAATGAATGGTTTTTATTTGAGTGGTATTGTAATTATGCAAATTAAACTTTAGCTGTAGTTACTCTTGCCTCCATGCTGAATGGGTTATAAGCACAGATCTTATGGAAATTTGGAATTCTGTATTTAGTATCGCACATTTACCTGCACATCAGGAAAGGGGTTGAAGTAAAGGCTGTAGAAATGAAGAGGGGCTTTGATTTCCAGAATAGTTTCAGAGTCTGTACTTTCTTGTATTGGTAGCATGGCTTCATGTAAAGACTGAAGTATTTTTGGTCCAGAGAGAATTCCTCACAATTTCTTTCTTAACTCAAATATGTATATGTTTCTGATGATAAAATTAATATTTGAATATTGAAGTAAATTTAGAAATTGTACAATAGCAAATAAGACATCTGTAATGTTCACCACCTCAAGAGACGTACCATATTTATGTACCAACTTTTCCGTTCAATGTGTTTTTTGTGTCTCTGTGTATATATTCAATATTTTAGAAGTTGCTATAACAAAGAGGTTGCAAGTACTCGCATTGGAACCAAAGTGCTTGTATTCAATCCTGATTTCAATTGTTTGTGTCAATATGATCTTATACAATGCCTCAGTTTCCTCATTGGTAACATTGGGACAATAATCTATTACTGAGGGTTTTTGGTGGGCATTAAATAACATAATTAGAGCACCCAAGGAGGAACTGCTTTCCCTCTCCTCATCCAAAACTTATTAGAAAGGGCTGGTTGGTCACAGCACATATAATGGAAGAGAACTTGGTTGTAGTAGCAAATTGGCAGAATGTACCAGAAATGTACCCTCTACAATACCAAGAAAGCTGTTCATGTAGAAGTATTTAACAGGAGGCTCTGCTACAAATTGCCTGTGGGGGAGGGACAGATGCCAAGAGAAGCTACTGGTTGCAGGAGCCAGCTGCTGGAGAAGCCACAGAGAGGAAGTAAAGCCCTTTCCTCCTGCAGTGTCTCTCCAGCGCCCTCTACTGACAAAGCTTAACATTGTGCCAAAGGCAAAGGAAAAATATATAAAGGGCCTGGTTTAATTTTCACAACGCAGGCAAAAAGGGTAAATTTGGAGCCGAGAGGCAATAGATTAATAGGGATCATATCTGAACATACTAAAGGCCATCTATGAAAACCAACAGTGAATATTATCCTTAATGGGGAAAAACTGAAAGCTTTTCAGCTAAGATCAGGAAAAAGGCAAGGAGGTAGACTCTCACTATTTTTATTCAACATAATATAGGAAGTCCTAGTCACAGCGATCAGACAACAAAAAGAAATGAAAGGAACTCAAAGCTGTAAAGAAGACGTGAAGCTTTTGCTATTTGCTGATGACATGATGTTATATGTAAAAATCCTAAACTCCAACAAAAACCTGCTAGAATTGGTAATTAAATTCAGTAAAGTCACAGGATACAAAATCGATGCACAGAAATCTGTTGCGTTTCTATACATCACTAATGAAGCAGCAGAAAGAGAAATTAAGAAAACAGTGTCATTGAGGCAGGTGGGTGACTTAGTCGGTTAAGTGTCTGACTCTTGATATCAGCTCAGCTGGCTCTCAGGGGTTGTGAGTTACCTTAAAAAAATCCCGTTTACAATTGCACCCAAAATAATCAGATACCTAGGAATAAATCTAACCAAAGAAGTAAACGCCCACACTCTGAAGACTATAAAACACTGATGAAAGGAATTAAAGAGGACACAAAGAAATGGAAAGACATTCATGGTTTGGAAGAACAAATATTGTTAAAATATCCATTTTACCAAAGCAGTCTACACATTTAATACAATCCTTATTAAAATATCAAGAACATTTTTTACAGAACCAGCACAAAGAGCCCTAAAATTTGTATGGAACCACAAAAGATCCCAAGTAGCCCAAGCAATTTTGAAAAAGAAAAGTAAAGCTGGGTGCATCACAATTCCAGACTTTACGTTATACCTCAAAGCTGTAGAAATCATAGTGGTATGGCACTGGCACAAAAATAGACATATAGATCAATAGAACAGAATAGCAGCATATGTTTTAAAATGTACACTTTGTGAAATTATGTTTTCATTATTTATACCAGTGATGACATATAAGGAGAATGGTCATTATAAAAATCTCTTAATCAGTTAAGAATCCTTTATTAATCTTTGGAAAAAGGATCACAGGGAGGCACAGTCCTACATTTCTGAAAGTTTGTTTGGTAAAAGAGCTCTTCTCTGCCATTATCCAGGTGATAGGCAAAAGAAGGAACTGACCTAATTTAGAAAAATTCTGAAATTTTATCACCTGCATAATTTTCTTCCAACACAATTTTTTTCTTCACAGTAGGAAGAAGAAAATGTTTCATTAACGTCTGCTTCTTATTAAAATAGATGTATTAGGGGTGCCTGGGCGGCTCAGTTGGTTAAGCATCTTACTTCAAACTAAGCCATGATCTTGTCGTTACGAGTTTAAGCCCTGCATCAGGCTCTGTCCTCACAACTCAGAGTCTGGAGCCTGTTTCAGAGTCTGTGTTTCCCTCTCTCTCTGTCCTTTCCCCGCTTGCACTCTGTCTCTTTCTCAAAAATAAGTAAACATTAAAAATTTAAAAAAATATGTATTAGACATCAGCAGCATACAGTCACATGACACTTTAGCCCTGAATAGGTTTTTATTTTAGCAATTTACTTTAATCTTTAAAAATTAACTATATTCTAACACATACACATACATAAACACACACATCCTTGTGATTATGTAAGTGATTCTTGAACACTGAAAATCTGTGAAGTACAGGAATATGTAAAAAAAAAAATCTAACATCATTCAAAACTAACCACTAGGGAAAACTATATGTTAATATTTTGTTGAATCTCCTCCTGACCTCTGGGGTTTCCCTGGGCAACCTTAGAAAAGAGACAATTTTTGAAAGCAAATCATATAGAGTTTTGCATATATACATATTCCTTATTAATAATTAAATATCATTAGTACATAATTCTATAACATAATTCTATTAAAAATAATAGAACCTTAATATATTACTAAAAACTCATATATACAAATATATAAATATACTTTCTATATATATTTTATTGTTCTAATATTCTAGTATTCTTAACTCTATTAAGTTTTGTTCACCTTTACTGTTTTCTATTCAGTATTTTTAAAAAATTTCCTTAGAGCCTATGTGCCATTATAGTAAGTGCTTTTTCATAATTTAACAAATTTCATACAGTTGAATATTTATGTTGCTTACTTTAATGCACTATTATAATGCTGTGGATCCTTGTCTACTAGATCACTTTGCTGTCTAATCACCTTGTAAGAAGAGACTGGTAAACACTGAATTACTGGACCAAAGAGTATGAGCACATTTGAGGTTTCTATCCATATTACCTCATGGAGTTTGAGCCAATTTATACTCCCAACAGCTGTGAGAATGATCTTTTCATCATACTCTATCCTACCAGTAAAAATACTGAATATTTTTAACAAAACATGGTGAGGAGGGGAATTCTGTTAATTTGATGGGTAAAAAAATGGTATATTTTCTAGTTGAAATATTATTGTATGTTATTAAGTTTCCCATTTGAGTGGGAAGTATCCTGTCAATAACCTTTAGAAAAAAACTTAATGTTTTTTGCCATTTTTTTTAAAGCAGCTCTAAAGGTCATTCCAATTTAAAAAATACTGTGAAGAATGTAATTGGGATTGGGTTAAATCTAAAATTGATTGGGAAGAAATGTCAACTTTATGATATTCCAATTTAGGAGCATTTATCCCTTGCCATTTATTCAAGTAGCATTTTATATTTAAGTAAAGGTTTTCTTTCTTTTTTTCTTTTAAGTTTGTTTATTTATTTTGAGAGAGACAGAGCATGAGCAGGGAAGGGGCAAAGAGAAAGGGAGACAGAGAATCCCATGCAGGCCCTGCACTGTCAGTACAGAGCCTGATGTGTGGCTCAAACTCACAAAACTGTGAGATCATGACCTCACGCTAAATCAAGACTCCGAAACTTAAGTGACTAAGCCACCCAGATGCCCCATATGCAAATGTTTCTTATACCTCTTTAAGGTTTATTCCTATATATTTTATGATTTTGGTATTTTATGTACATAGGCATTTTATGACTTTTGCTGCCATTGGGATTGGAATCCTTTTTCCCTTTTGATCTTCAATATGTGATTTTGACATTAGGAGAAGCAAAAAATGTGGTAATTAAAAGCTCAGGTCCTATATCTAGGTTTCTTGTCTGTATCTGGATTCATGTCTTACTGTGTGACTTGCACTAAGTAGGTTTATTGAATATCCCTTCCATTCTTCTAGGTCCTTTTGCCTTCTTTATACCCTGCTCTGTGCCCATAGACAGAAGACTGTATGTTCCCTCACGAGGGCTTCCTTGCCTTTGGTTTGAAATGTTTATTTATTGACAGAGTGGGAGAATACCTGTATGTGTACGGGGAGAGAGCAGAGAGAGAGATTGAGAGAGAGAATCCCAATGCTGAGCCTGACATGGGGCTTGACCCCACAAACTGTGAGATAATGACCTTAGCTGGAATCAAGAATCAGAGGCTTACCCTGCGAGCCACCCAGGCACCTTCCAGTTAGATTCAGCAAAGGAGGGGCCCCTGGGTGGCTCAGTCGGTTAATCGTCCAACTTCGGCTCAGGAACTGATTCCCCAGTTCATGGGTTCAAGCCCCTCGTCAGGCTCTGTGCTGACAACTCAGAGCCTGGAGCCTGCTTTAGATTCTGTGTCTCCTTCTCTCTTTGCCCTTCCCCCACTCATGCTGTTTCTCTCTGTCTCAATAATAAATAAACATAACAATAAAAAAAAAGATTCAGCAAAGGAGGGCATTGGCAGGAACTCAGAGTGGGAAGAAAGTGAGGAGAAGGTATTTGTTTCCACAATTCCTTCCCTGCTATGTGGTGGCTGTGGATGTGTCAGGCTGAAGGCTAGAGCCCTGTCAGGAAGCTTGTCCACATAGCTTTCCTATCTTGTTTGTGTTTATGGATCCCTCCGCTTGCCCCTTCAGCTTTGTAAGAGATCTTAGTTCCCTGTCTTTACTACTTTAGGATGCTATGGAATCCTTTGGTGTTTTTCTAATCTTGCTACCTAAGGCTGAGTGTGTCATCTGTTTCCTGCCAGGATCTTGACTGAAAGCAAACAGCACACAAGGCCAGCACATATCCTGGTCATTTCTTCCATGTGCTACTGAGACCACCTCTTAGCTTTCATGATAAGTATGATCTTGTCAGTTGATGTAAGATCGGTGTTCTACATGATGTTCAGAAAGTGTCCTTCTTTTTGTGGCTTTCTGAGTTTTACCAGGAACGGTTGCTGGGTTTTATCCTCTGCATTTTTATATATACTGAGATTATGTTTAAATTGGACTCACTGATGTATTCTTTCATATTCTGAGGTTTTCTATCAATAAGACATCCTTTCATTCCTGGAATAATCCAAGTGAAATTTACTTTGATAATATTTTATTTTAGGCTTTTATTAGTTTTAATTTTTATTTATTTATTTTATTTTATTTTAGAGAGAAAGACAGAAAGAGACTGTGAGTGGGGAAGAGGGACAGGGAGAGAGAGAAAGAGTTCCAAACAAGCTCCATGTTCACTACAGATTTGACATGGGGCTCAATCCTATGACCCTGGGATCATGACCTGAGCTGAAGCTAAGAGTCAGACACCTAACTGACTGAACCACCTGGGCATCCTTATTTTAGGTTTTTAAAAATCTCTTTCACCTGGCCACCTTGAGCTATCTAAAATAATAGACTTAGATGGGAAAAGTGATACCCTTAAACTCATATTTTGCTTGGGTGTGAATCACCTTGAATAACTGAAAATTTTAGTAGCCCTTTATCATCCAAAGGCCTTTTTAAAAAAATTTTATTTTAGAGAGAGAGAGAGAACATGAGTTGGGGAGAGGGGCAGAGAGAGGGAGGGAGAGAGAATCTTAAGCAGACTCCATGTTCAGCAAGGACCCTGACATGGGACTTCCAAAAGTCCTTGTTGTTATTGATGTTTTTCCCACAGTTTGGAGTTCAGAAGCATGTGGCTTATTCAAACTTTGAGGTGACATATCTTGCTGGGGCAAGAGTGAGGGGCTGGGGCGCAAAGAACAAAGAGCAAGGGGCAAAGCAGACCATAATCTAATGTCTAGCAATTATGTCTGAGACAGAGTGAAGAGAGTATAAAGTGACCGGAGTGCCTTTCTGCCTTTTTTATTTCTTGAAAAATTTTACTTTGTTCCTTTAATTAAGTTTTTTTATGCTAGCACTATTCATCTATGATTTTGAATCTGGCAATAGCTTAAAATAGAGATCTTACCTAGGTGATTGCAATGTATATTAGGTGAAAACCTAGAACTATCCATTTATAGTAGCTGGTAATTCTAATACTTTACACCTGTTCTATCATGCTATATCATATACATCTAACATGGATTTTAATTTTGATTCCCATGAGTCAATTTCATCAGAGTACAATCCTTAGCACAATATCCCCTTGGGAAAAGTCTATTTACTATTTTTATGAATGATTACATATTCAGTGCGAAGTGCTTGAAATACTAGAATCATAACTGATATAATTGCTGAGTCATTGACATAAGGAGAAAAATACTACTTAGTTCTAACCCTGGCACTGAAAACAGAAATAAGACTATAAAAGGACGTATCTGAACTTTGAAATGAGATTCTATTTGGTTTGGTCTGATTAGTCAGGCAGAGAAGGATAGATACCATATGTTTGCCTTCATAGGTCTAACAGGAGAGACCTGGCAGGGGACAATGGGGAGAGGAAGGGGGAAAGAGAGCGGGGGAGAGTGAGGGACACAGATCAAGGGAGACTACTGAATACTGAAGATGATCCATGGACTGAAAGGGGAGGGGGAGGGGGGGAGGGGGTGATGGTCATGGTGGGGGGCACTTGTGGGGAGAAGCACTGGGTGTTATATGGAAACTAATTTGACAATAAACTATTATAAAAAATAAACTAAGAATAGAATCTGCAAATATTAAACTTTACAATTTTTATTTAACATTTTCTCAGACAAACTCCTAGTAAAGACAAATGTCATGATTCATAAGCAAAGGTAGCTACAAGTACCAAAGAAGTTGTAGAATTTGCTTGAGAAGGGGTGAATTGCTAAATCCTATAGTGAAGAGGTTTTTATTTTTTTGAAGTGTTTTCTCATTTACCATCCCTCCTCACTTCTCACTCCCTAGCTAAGGATGTTCCCTCCTCTGAACCCCCCAGCACGTGAAAATTCCCACAGTAAACTTGCTTCATTTTTGTGGTTTAGAGCGTGAGAACATCCAGAATCTAGGAAAAGCCAGCATTACTGAATGAACTCATTAAAGCCAAGTGGGAATTGCAAGTCTGAAAATTAAAACATCTGAACATCTGTTAAAACTCAATCTGTGTTTCTTTGAGAAAAATAATAAATCTGATCGCTTCTTGGGGTAGCATCTCAAAAGAATAAACAAAGGAGCTTGATAAGTAAAATTAACTTGGCAGATGGTTCAATAAGTTAGAATTGGGGACAATTCTTGGAAAGTTTCCCTAATTTCCTTTGAAAAGTAAACATAAATCAAGAAAATTCCCAAGCAACAATAGAGTGGAAGTGGAGAACTACATTTACCAATAGTAGAAGAGATGGAAAATGACAAAGAACAAGTCTGTAACTTTGAGAGAAAAGAAAGAAAAGTCAATGAACATGTACTTTATCAGCAAATACCTTGTTAGTTCAAGAAGGTTAAAATTTTGGTTTTTTTTTAAGCTTTTAAAAAATAGTTTATTGTCAAATTGGTTTCCATATAACTTTATTTAAAGTTTTTTATTTGCTTGAGCTTTATTTTTTACAAAGCATTTTCACGCCACTTTAAAAACAGGCCTTCTGAAGTTGCATTTTGTTCTTTCTTCTTCTCTCTTTCTTTTTGTATTTGCAATCAGCTTGTTCTCACAAGGGACAAATGAAATGTTTGTAGGATTTGTCAAGAAGTCAGGTTTGTGCAGAATATACATCACACACATGCAAAAAGCACCGCACATTCCAGTGTTGCTGGTAACTCATTCAATTCTCCTGTGTAAGAACAGCTAAAACTACTTATTATTATTATCTCCCACTTACTATTTATCATTGTTTTCTCCATAGCTTCCAAATTAAGGTGCAATTTCTTTGTCTTCTACTCAAGAAATCCTTACTTTTTTTTTTTTTTTTTTTTACACGGTGGCAAGTTTAAAAGCAGTAAGCAAACATTCATAATCAGTTTCGCATGCCTTATTAAGGAATATGATTTCACCACTGAAACCACGATTCCATGAGCCATGTCAGCACAGGTGTCAGGTGACATCAAATACAACTGCATGATTGGCCCCTTACAATCTGGGGTCCTAAGACATCAGCTCCACAGCCACCCTAGCCCATCACTGTACCTTCTCTTCAGTCAGAAAATGCAAAAAAGAGATGTTCACAGAATTCTCTGTGACCTTGTCTTTTTTTTTTTTTTATTTTGTTTTCCATAGTATCAGATGCTGCAAATAAGGCTGTTTGGTGTCCAGTTTCAAGCCATCTGGTTTTTGAGCTCCCAGCTATAGGTTTATCAAGTGTGTCTGGTATTTTTGTTAAAACCATCTGGAAACATAAATACGAAGATCTGCTTCAAGCTAGGAGAGCTAGCTGTCTCTGAGGACACCAGGACTCCATCCGCTCTTCCCCAGATGCTGTTTCCATGTCCGCTGTTCCTGCAGTTACAGGCTCCAGTGCCGTCATCTGTCCTGCCATGTTTGAGGCATCTAGATTCCAGCCTGGGGCGACACTGGATTCTTGGAGATTTCCCTACTCCCCTTTCCCCCCATTCATAGCTTCTAATTTTTTTACGTTTTAATTAATTAATTATTGTATTTAATTTATTTTTTAATAGTATATTGTCAAATTCGTTTCCATATAACACCCAGTGCTCTTCCCCACAAGTGCCCTCCTCCATTACCACCACCTCCCATCCCTCTCCCTCCCCCTCTCCCTTCAACCCTCCTTTCATTTGTTTTCAGTCAGTATTCAATAGTCTCTCAGGTTTTGAGTCCCTCTCTCTCCCCAACTCTCTTTCCCCCTTCCCTTCCCTATGGTCCTCTGTTACGTCTCTCCTGTTAGACCTATGAGTGCAAACATATGGTATCTGTCCTCCACTTGACATATTTCACTTAGCATGACACCCTCGAGGTCCATCCAGTTTGCTACAAATGGCCAGATTTCATTTACTTTGAGAGAAAGAGAGACAGCGTGTGCAGGGAAGGGTCAAAGAGAGAAGGAGATACAGAATCTGAAGACAGGCTCCAGGCTTTGAGCTGTCAGCACAGAGTCTGACGCGGGGCTCGAACCCACAAACCATGAGATCATGACCTGAGCCGAAGTGGACACTTAACTGACTGAGCCACTCAGGAGCCCCTCATTCATAGCTTCTTCACAGACAGAACCATGTTTCCTTTTGCCCTTCCCTTTCCCTGTCATTCTATCTCCTTCCCTCAACCACCTTGTAGACAAACTCAATTCCTGTGTGGTTTTCCTAGTTCATATCATACCTCGGGCAAGGACACAGTAGAATGGGGCTGACTTTAGATACAAAATATTTCCATGTAGCAGTTCCTACTGCAAACTAAAACTAAAATTAAAATTATTAGAGGCATCTGGGTGGCTCACTCAGTTGAGTGTCCAACTCTTGATCTTGGCTCAGGTCATGATCTCATGGTCACGAGATCAGGCTTCACGTCAGGCTCCATACTGAGTGTAGAGCCTGCTTGGGATTCTCTCTCACCCTCTTTCTCTCTCTGCCCTCCCCTGCGCTCTCTCTCTGTCTCTCAAGATAAATAAATAAACACTTAAAAAATCTTTAAGGGGCACCTGGGTGGTTCAGTTGGCTGGGCGTCCGACTTCAGTTCTGATCATGATGTGGGTTCGGCCCTGCATTGGACTCTGCTGACAGCTTGGAGCCTGGAGCCTGCTTCAAATTCTGTGTCTCCCTCTCTCTCTGCCCTTTCTTAACTCTCCCTCTCCCTCTGTCTCTCAAAAATAAATAAATGTGGCCCCCCTGGGTGGCTCAGTCAGTTGAGCATCCTGCTTCGGCTCAGGTCATGATCTCACGGTTCATGGGTTTGAGGCCCCCAACAGGCTCTGTGTTGACAGCTAGCTCAGAGCCTGGAGCCTGCTTTGGATTCTGTGTCTTCCTCTCTCTCTGCCCCTCCCTTGCTTGTGCTCCCTCTCTCTGTCTTCTGAAAAATAAGTAAAAACCATTAAACAACTTAAAAAAAATAAATATGAAAAAATTTTAATCTTGAAAAAATTAAAAATATGAATTTTAGAAGAAGATATGATTTTTCTCCTTTTTAAAGGTTATAGTATAATACTCCTGTACCTATATTTAGAACTTAAAAATGATGATAGTGTTGTCATTTATGCTAAAGTAACTCTTTGTATGCCTAAATGATTCAAAATTACAAAGATGAAATCCTTCCATCTACAAAGAAACATTCCTGTAGCACTCCAAAGGGAAACCCGGTCACTAATTCAGAGTATATCCAGGCTCTGTTTTCATATCTTCATGTATATTTTATTCTGTAATTTGTGGTTTTATTAAACACATATATTCTGAGATCTATGTAAAATTATTTATTCCTTTTAATTGAGATACAATGTATTTGTCCTGACTTGTAATAGCGGAGTTTACTATTAAAAACAGTGCTATAATAAACATCCCTGGACCAATTTCCTTGTTTATAGAGCTTACTTACCTAGAAGCCAAATTGCTAGGTCATGAGGAATTTGTTTTCACCTTTACTAGACATGGATAACGTTAAAATGATTGAATCATTTGTGCCCCTACTGAAGTATATGGCAGTTCCCATTTCCTGCATCTTTGTTGTTGACTGAATTTCTTCTCAGTCAGATGAATATGAAATGCATCATATTTAAATTTGTATTTCTCTGATTACTAGAGAAGATTATATACATTTCTTTATATAAACACAAGGTTTTGTGTTTTCTTTTCTCTGAAATGACTATTTCTATTCTTTTGCCTTTTCCTGTTAGTCTTTAGGTGTTTTAGACACCAGTCCTTTGAATGTTGATTATGTTGCAATATGTTTCACCTTTCACTTTTTTGGGGTTACCATTGTGTGTTGGGCAGTTTCTGTACAGATATTTCAATTTTATGTGTACAATAGTCTCTCCTTTGTAGTTTTATCTTTTTACATCATGCGTAATAAATAATTCCTTAATCAAAAATCCCAAGATATTTTCCTCCTACAGTGTGTTACATGGAGTTATATTTCCATTTGAAAGAGTTGTTTTTCTTTTTGTGGTAAAAAACTACACTTAATTTTTAATCTACCTGGAAAGTCTCACTACCATATATTGATATATGTTGCATTTCCTCTACTGATTTGTAATGATAAATCTATCATATATTAAGTCTCCTTTACCAACCTGAGATCTTGAGTCTGTTTCATTACCTACTGTCTGTCACTGTACAGATATTACTAAATCTTAATTATTTTAGACTTATACATCTCAATGTTACTGTTCTATTTTGTCAGAAGGGTATTTGGCTATTCTTGGACTTTGCTTCCATAAGAATTTTAGTAAAAGTATGTTAAGTACCAAGAAAAATTCTGTGACAACTTTTATTAGAATTTGTATGTATTTATCCTGTTGATATGCCTAGTATTTCTGTCCACCATTTCTTGCCACATTTCAAATTTTTTACATTTTTCAAAAATATTTTGTAATTTCCACCTTAAAGGTTATGTATATCTTTTGTTATATTCATTCCTAACATATTATGGTTTTTGTTGCTATTATAAATGACACATTTTCTTAAGTTAAATTTTCACTTTTGTCAGTGATGGTGATTAGAAGCATTATTGATTTTGTATGATGATCTTGTTTGTGTTCAACAATTTTGCTGAACTTGCAAGTTCTAATAATTTCTAAAGATTTCATTGATTTTCCAGTTAGATATTTATGTTATTTACAAATAATGAATTTTCTCATTATCTTTCTATTTCTTATTTCTTTTTTTACTTATTTTGCTGCATTGGTTAAAAATTCCAGTATAATATTGAATAGCAGCGGGGTCAGCGTTGATTTACAGTAGCTGCTTCATCATTAACTGTGAGGTTTACCATAGATTTTTGGTGAGATCCTCTATTAGGTGGAAGAAATCTATCCTTCATTGTCTAATAATTTTTATCATGAATGGGTGTAATATTTTATCAAGTGAATTTTTTGCATCAATAAAGATAATTATATGAAAATTTTCTCCTTTTCTCCATGAATATAGTTATACAGTAAATAACATTTATTGATTTTCTAATGTTAAGCCATCTCTGCATTGCTAAAATAAATCTTACTTGATCCTGATATATTATTATCATTTTTAATACACTGTTGCATCCTATTTACTGTTGCATTAGCATTTTTATATCTATATTCATAAGTGAGGTTAGCTTATAGTCTTATTTTCTTTTACAATTGTTTTCTGGTTTTTAAACTAGTTTCATAAAATGAATTTGATAGTTTTTCCTCTTTCTCCTTTTTTGTACTTTTCCTCCTTTCTTTTGATCTTAAAAAAAATTCTGAAATAATTTTCATAAAATAGTGACTATCTTGCCTGGGCACCTGGTGGATGTGGAAGGATTTCTTCTTTAAGTCAACATTAGTGATTGTTCTAAAGAATCACTATATTTTTACTGTATTTGTGTAATTTTTTTAACACTAAAACTTATTATTAGTGCAAACTTTTTTCATTGATTTATGTACTGAAATTTTTTTATTTTATTAGCTTTACCAAATAAATTTCCCTAATATTTGCTTGTTTATATTTGACTTTTTATTAGTTTATTGCTCTGTTTCTGATAGTATCTTATTTATATCTCTTATAGGTTTCCTTTCCAGTTTTTAAAAATTTTACTTTTATGATTTATTCTATGTTTTTATAATATCTGCTTTCATGTATCAGTTATTTGTGGATGTGAATTATAGTTTCCAAACAATATGTTTTAAGTTAAAAAAGTGTTTATTCCTAATTGAATTGCAGTAATGGCCGAATGTTTTCATTATGGTCCTTTCTCTACCCAGCTTCCCTATTAATATTGCCTATTTGTATTTTACTGTCTCCTTCCATAATATTCTTATTTTGTAGTCAACCATTATTTTTCCATGCTTTTTCTCTATTATTTTAAAACTTTAATTTTCTGATTTCAAAGATCTGTTTCAAAATTCTAAATATATAGAAACATCTCTGGTGGATTTCTCTATAATTTTCATTCCTTAGTTTCTGAGGATCCCAATCCTTCCAATTTCTTGAGTAGATGGAAGTTGTTAAACAGGGAAATATGTTCCAATAAAATTTCCAAATACAGAGAAAAGGTCCTATGTGCAATTAATAATTCCCAGTTTTAGGGGATATTGTGTACATATACAAAAGTACCTAATGTGATAATTGGGACACAATAAATGCTCAACCAATGGTAAAGATACACATTGTGTTAATTATGATTAATAAAAATGTATTATTACGATGTGTTCTTGACTGGATAGTAGCCAAGAATACAGGCTATTGTCAGCCACTCCCAGCATAGATTTCCTGTTTTGACACTTTCTACTTGAGTGATCTTGAACAAATAACTTTAATCTCTTGAATTTTCAGGTTTGCCACCTGTGAAATGGGTCTCATCATAATACCTACCTATTAAAATGTTGACAATTTAATGAAATAAATGGATGTCAAGAGTGTGTACACCTAGGGGTGCCTAGGTGGCTCAGTTGATTAAGTGTCCAAGTTTGCCTCAAGTCATGATATCGCAGTTCATGAGTTTGAGCTCCCGGTCAGCCTCCGTGTTGTCAGCTTGGAGCCTAGAACCTGCTTTGGATTCTTTCTTTCTCTCTCTCTCTCTCTCTCTCTCTCTCTCTCTCTCTCCCTCTCCCTCTCTCTCTCTCTCTCTTTCTGCCCCTCCTGTCTCCTGCTCATCCTCTGTCTCTGTCTTTCAAAAATAAATAAACATTAAAAAAAAAGTGTGTACACATAAATTTTGGTGTTTCCTGAAAGATACCACTCACTATTCTTCTTCTTCCTCTTCTTCTTCTTACAATTATTTTAGTAGTGGTAATTAATGATAATTGTACTCTTAAAATCATATGTTTATCTAGAGGACTAGCAGTTGACCCAGTTTAGACTGGAAAGATAGATTGGATGTGGGTCAGGAAATTTAAAGATTGCCCGGAGTATGGCTCTCCCAGCCTTAGGCCAAAGGAATGGTCATGTTCAATCAGTTCCTTGGGTGTTGTTAAAATTTGAAATATAAATTGTAAATATAAAATATATTTTTGTTTATTTTACAGAAGATGAAAATAGAGCTACCCCATTAATAGATGGGCCATCTGGGGATTGAGATCATGGGAATTGCAGCCATGTTAGCACATACTCCCTTATTCGACTTTCTGTTTCTCCTCAACATCAGCTCCAGGCAAGACTAAGCTTTAAGTTATGCATATAGTGGGTGGGAGAAGACTGATCTGGGTAGGAGGTAGGCGGACTGCCATATTCCCCCCGGGTGATAGAGAAATCTTTTTATTATAATTTAATAGAAAGTGTCATGCCAAAAATATTTCCATAAATAAATGCAAATGTTGGTTCTTGTTGAAAAATGCAAATCAGATGGTTGCGATGTTTTAAAGCTCACTTGAAATACCTTAAATAACAAGCACAAACATTTATGTGTGTACATATATACATTCTAATGTGTGCCAAATTAAGCACATAGAAAATGTTCTCTGAAATGGTATAATAGTACCCACCAGCATCCTGACATCAGGCTAAAATTCAGACCAAATCCCACCACCCTGGAAGCCCTACAGGAACTTTCATCACCACAGCAAGTATTCATTAGACCTTTTTGTAGGCTGTGTTTAAACAATCACAGCCCCAAACAGACAGAAATAAACACCTGCTCTGTCTGGCTGTATCAGTCCTATTTCAAAATATTAATCTTCTACTAGGAGGGCATCAAAACAAATTGGGCAGATTAAAAATGCCAGTGTCTGATCTCTTCAATACCAAGTAGGAGCTGCTCTGGTCTCTTCTTTCCACTGCAGGGGCAGGTATAACAAAACTCTCTGAGAATTAGAATGTTGGCATAAATTATGAAGACCCAGTGGTTAAGCTAAACTTAAAGATTGTCCATCCCTTATAAAAACCATCTGTAAAACATAATTGTGCTCTTTGGATATTAGGTGATTGGCATAGATGATAAATATATACAATTTGCTTTATTAAAGCTTTCCTGACATAATCAAAATATTAGCTGAGCTATGTGGGCCAATTCACTTCTAAATAATGTATTCCTGGGAATGAAAGACTATATTTTAAGACATTGGCTGATCCTGCAGATGGAAAACTTTTCCAAATAAAATGTAGATTTATGACAGATTTCATATTTGAATTGTAGGCTAAATCATCATTTTAAATTTTTATGGAGAGGTAAAGATAATGTCAATAGTAATAACAACAACAATAATAATAAATACCAAGATTGCCATTATTATTATGGGCCCTGTAGCTGGCACATAAATCTTATTACAACAAATACATAACAATAAAATGTACAAAGTAGTTGACATTAAGTAACTTTTCTTATTGGGGAGTAATTTGTCATTTATTCCCAAATTAAGTGAAGGATTTAATAAAATGGCATATTACAGCCCTCACATGCACCTTTTGATTGCCTAGAATGACATGCTAATAACACCAAATGGTTTATGTAACTCAATAGTTTATGCAACTATCTCACCATTTGACCTTGGTCAGAAGAGTGTCCAAGTGAAGCCTTTGAATAACTTAGTAGAAACCTTCCTTGCCACAAATTGGAAAAAATAAACTGAGTCCACATTTTAATGATGACAGGTAGGTAGTGTTAATTCTCTAAACATATTTAAAAAATTTAGGAAGGAAAGTAGAAGACCAATTTATTCATTTACAATATTTAGATATCTAGTTAGGTTTATCAGGAACTGTGCTACTGGTAGAGATTAAACAAGGTTAGGTCTTCTGCCATCAAAGAGTTTGCAATCCAGCAAAATCAAGTAGGACTGAATAAGCTAGGGACGCCTGGGTGGCTCAGCTGGTTGAGCATCTGACTTCAGCTCAGGTCATGATCTCGCAGTATATGAGTTCAAGCCCCATGGTGGGCTCTGTGCTGACAGCTCAGAGCCTGGAACCTGCTTTGGATTCTGCGTCTCGCTCTCTCTGTGACCCTCCCCTGCTCACACTGTCTCTCTCTGTCTTTCAAAAATAAATAAACATTAAAAACAAAAACAAATTAAAAAAGGACTGAATAAGCTCACCATTGCCTAGTAGCTGGGTGTATATGTATGGAGGTTTCACTTATAGGTCCTGGGTTGCCTTTAGCACTGAGGTCCATGAACATTTGTACGAGAGCTAAACCTGAACATGGAATGAACATAGACTGGGTTAACAGTAGGGGAAACAGTATACCCAGGGCTCCATGGGCAGGGAAGAAACACTGGAGGAAGTTCTTGATCTTGTGAGAACATGGAGATGCATACATGATGAGAGATCATGGTAAGATGGGAGACAGAGACAAGAGCTGTAGGCATTCAGGCCTGAATCTGGGGCCAGAAATCAATTCTGCAGTAGAGAAGTTGGGCAACTCTAATCTAATTATTAGTTGGCACACATACATAAAAGTTAGATGTTGGGGGCTCTGGGGCAAAGATACAGAAGTGAGATGGGTGGTTGTATGCTGTGTTAGCTGTACATCCGGTTACTTGCCAGGACATGCAGTTATTATTATACATAACAATTATATATTATAAATTTAACAAGACAACACATATTATAATTATTATTATAATTCAAGAGATACTAAAGCTGAAGTCACCATGGAGATGACTCCAGAGTATTTGTATGTAGGACAAACTCAGTGACCTGAGGGCCAGAGGAACTCCAAATACACAGGAGATAGCAGTTTTCAACAGTGGCTGCACATTTGAGTCACTTGGGGAACTTTATTATTTATTTATTTATTTACTTCTTACATACTTATTTATTTTTGAGAGAGAGAGAGAGAGAGAGAGAATCTTAAGTAGGCTTCATGCTCAGAGCGGAGCCTGACACGGGACTCAATCCCATGACCCTGGGATCATGACCTGAACCAAAATCAAGAGTCAGATGCTTAACCAACTGGGCCACCCAGGTACCTCTGGGGAACTTTAAACAGATACTAATACAAAGGCCTGAGCCCTGGAGTTCTGAGTTAATTGCCTGGGAAGCAGCCAGACATTGGCAATTTTGTTTTTTTCTAACTAATAAAATGTATATTTTAGAGCAGTTTTAGGTTCTCAACAAAACTGAACAGAAAGTACAGATTACTCATTTGCACCCACCCTACTCTCCACAGGCACAAACTCCTGCTCCATCATCCCCCACGGCACAGGTGCATTTGCTACAATCAATGAACCTGTACGGACACATCATTATCACTCAAAGTCAACAGGTACAATAGGGCTCACTCTTGGTGTGGTACATTCTATGGGTTTTGACAAACATGATGATGTGTATCTGTCATTGTAGCATCATGCAGTCGGGTAGTTTTTTTAAAGTCTTAGCGAACCAGTGCTCTAGCAGTAAGGAGTCACAAAGACAGACTTGATATTCCAGAAACTGCCATATGGTATTGTCTACAAAATTACAATGGGACCATCACCCTCCAGGACCATTACCTTTTAGGCAAAACCAGAAGAGTATTTCTGAGACTCCACTGACTGGAAGAGCAATCACTTGGTGAACAGTTTTCTCTCTTTGTGGGAGCTGTCAGAGGATGCCCACAGCGCATGGAAAGAACTTTCAGACAACTAACTTCTGTATCACAAGGAAAGAAGGTGTTTGGAACTCAAGACAAATTTGATTTAGAAACCTAATCGTGTCAAGATTTGTTACATTGAGCAAAGTATCTCAATTCTCTGAGTGTCAATTTCTTTATCTGAGAAATGGAGATGATAGTACTTAACTCAAAGGGTCACTGTAAGGATTACTCTGGTGATGATCTATAAATAGATTCTTTTTTTTTTAGATATAGTTTATTGTCAGGCTGGTTTCCATATAACGCCCAGTGCTCTTCCCCACAAAAGCCCTCCTCCCTCCATGTCTATCACCCCCTTCTCCTTTCCCCTCCCCCTTCAGCCTTTGGTTTGTTTTCAGTTATAAATGGATTCTATTACAAACATTGCCAGTAGTGATTAAAGACAAGCATGTAAACACTTTCTTAGTGGTATAATGTAGACCAGAGAATAATGAGAATTCAAGAGCAGGGAATGGACTGGTAGCAGAGTGATCAGGAAGGCTTTTTTTGCATTTTATAATTTATAAAACTTTGTCTAGAGGAGTGAGGGAGGGAAGGGTATGATTGACCAGTACGATGGAAGACATGGCCTGAGGTCCCTTGTTTGTGGGAAAGGCAGGTCAGGAGGAAGGGTTGCTGTGGTATATGGGAGGCCTCACAGAACTGAGGATGAACAAGAGGAACTCAGAGTTGTCAGGTAAGTGAGGCCTCTGAGCAAAGGCCTTACCGTCAACACAAAATACATGGGTCGTATCCAGGGGCCTTTTGAGACGATGGTAGTGGGACCATCCTGTGAATCTGCAATTCATGCAAAAACCTCCTTTGTCCTTCATTTTCTCCTCCATTTGTCAGAAACTCTGTCTTTCATGGGCATTCTCACTAAGAAGAGACATCTGGTTTTGCATAAGCGTAAATGAAATGATTTGTGACAATCTGTTACCAACAAAAAGGGCATTTTTTCGTCATACGCAACAAAGATAACACAAACCACCGCATGCCAAATCTACTCTGTAAAAGAAAATGTTATTTCTATATATTTTATGTTACCAAAAAGCTACTGAAATGAGTTAGCTGATGAAAAGAAAGAATTTGCTGTGGATGGCGAATTTGGGGCTTGAGAGTGAAAATATGAACGCTGGACATTATTATTTTCAGTATCTTTAAGAATTAGGTGTACCTCATTACCAGTAGGTGTCACTGCAACCATTAAACAGAGTCTTTGTTTCTAGAGAACTTTGTCCCCTAAATGTTGGTGTAATTTAATTGCTAGAACATAGTTATGATGGGCATAAAGGATATTTATTCTGAAAACCAATATATTTTATCATGGTCATGAACTTGTAAAAACATTGGCTTAAGGAAGCTAAAATGTATACTTTAAATGGGCTTACTTAATACAATATACTGCAAAAGTAATAGAATCTTATGAGGTTTTAAATATATACAGTGGATTTGCCTGGATAAGATAAGGTTTGCTTTTCAGTTATTCTATAGAGTCTGATTTATAGAACTAATTTAATGAGAACTCATAGACCCAAATGTTACCTTCTAAATCTTTGTGCAATTGACATTTTTTCTTTATAACATTTCTTGTAGGTTTTGTTAGGGAAGGAAAGGAAATTAAGAATTTTAGCTTGAATTACATTAGTTACCCTCTTTTGGGTTTCTCTGGCCCTTTAAACATATAGTATCTGATATTAGGAGGTTAAATTCACTAAGATCTTTTAGAGAAGCACACTTTAGTGGCTTCCAAGCATCTTACAGAGAAATATTGGCCATAATGAAATACTGATCTCTTTCCTTTCCTACTGTGGTTTTAGAGTTGATTCATTAGTGCGATCCTGCTGGCATTGCTGAGTTGAACTTTTGAACAGAGTATTCTCAATAGAAATCCTTGCGCTTTGAAATTAATTTGCCTGCTGAAGGTGTTGGTGGTTCTTATTTATGCATAATTTAAGGGCTAGGTGTGTGAATGTGCCCCTAGCGACAATTTCATTGGCTCCATTTTACAAATTGAAACTGATGGTGGTGGTTGTGGTGCTTTTCAAGTGTAACTTGGGGGCAATCAAATTTACCTAAGCTGTTCAAAGGTGAACTCAATCTTTTCAGTCATAAATTAAAAATCTATTCCAGTTTTCAAATCAGAAACTGCACAAATTACATATCTGCAGGCCAAAAAGATTCTCTTACCCTGGCCTACCTCTGTTGATTTCATCAGGACAGACAAGACATTCCCAGACACCCTGTGTTTTAACATGTCCCTGTAACATCTAAAGTATTTTTGGAAGATCACATTGCCTTTTTTCCTGCATATAGTAATGGGAAATTTGTGATTCTCTTGCTTTTGTCTATCTAAATAAACCCATCTATGATAATATTTTTGACCTGATAGGTTATTAAACTGCCATAATATTAGCAGGGTTTCTCTGAAAGATATCATATTACAGACTAAACATCAAACCTTTAGAAAATACTTAGCAAAGCCAACCATGTGTGTATTTTTAACACATAACAACATATCCATATTAACATGTAGATGCCACTGTCTATGAAGCCTGCATCCTAAACCTACACCATAGATTATAGAGACACAACAAATAGATTAAAATGTATGTCAATCAACTGCATGACACACAAATCACTGTTTGTAGCATTTGTAGTCAGTAGGACTCCTATGTGAAGCCTGATGCATAGCAGTAGTCAAAGACCAGTCTCCCAGATATTATAAAACTTACATTACATTGGGCTTCAGGGATCAATAAACCTCAATCACATCACTGTGACACCTCATGCCATTCTTTATACCTTAATTCATTCTGTTCGGATGGCTTTGACTTTCATTGAGGGTCAGCATAGGAAATAATTTTTGGGGAACTTGTGTTAAGAATGAGGATGTGTTGGGAATGCTGATCGTTGTTTCACGGAGTTCCAAATTTCAATCTTTTTGTCAGTAATGGCTTGCTTCTTCCAAGCTCTTTATAATTGTTTTTATTTAACTTTATTACACAGTAGACTATTTGATAACCAGATTCCTCTCTCTCCCCTGACTTCGGCTTGCCAGAAAGCATAGAGCCAAAGTATGGTCCTACAGAAAGTGTGATGGTATTTACAGTTTACATTTTTTACAATGACTTAATTCCTAAGCACAGTTGATTTTTTAAAAATCTTCCATACTCACTTTTACTTTCATACTGCTATATGTTATATATCTTTGTAGACTCTGGGACTGGGGGGACTATGCAAGGAGGGGTATAAATAAAACACAACAAAAATAAGTAGAGCATGTTTCCAGAATAAATCATATTAGATTTAAAAATCACATAGCTAACCACAGCCTGACCTCTGGAGTTTACAATAAAAGTATAAGAAGTTAGTACCCACAGTTAAAAGGAAAGATAAACAATGCTAATACCCTTCTATAATACACTTTTCTGCTGTACTAGGGATTGTGCCTGTAGGTCTGTAAGAGGCGTGAAACTCATGCAGTGATTATTTTTCTAGGTAGTTTGAAAGACGTAGTGTTAGGACTTCCTCCATTCAGGGAAAGAGCATCTGTTAAACTAGAAAGGGAGCTCTTGAGATTAGAAGGAGTAATCCATTGTTGGAGTTAAAGATATAGGCATAGATATTTTAAATTACCACACAACCAATGAACAGAAATAATGAGTATAAGACTGAAATTTGTGTCATCTTTGAATTACAAAAGCAAATAAATTGACTGAGCCAGAAAGGAGGTACCTTGCTAGGCTCGGCATAGGGCTTGCTGGGGGCCTGGAGAGAACCCTGTGAATAAGGGAAGTGAGGACTGGTCTGGGTGGAGGAGAATGAGTAGACATTAGGCTAGGACAAGGGAAAGTGACTCATTGAGGTCCCTTTCAGCATGATGGTTTTGTTATTATTATTATTTTTTTTGGACTCTAGGTATTCTGGCAAAATTTGCTAAAGCTGAAACAGGAAATTAGTCTTCATTTATAAAACATTTGAATGTCTTGAAAATAGGAAAGTATTGTTAAATAGAAGTAAAATATATATTTTTTTGTTTTAGTAGTAGAATGAATAGTAAGAATCATGGGTAGATCAGTGCTATTAGTAACGGAATTCCTATTAAACATTTATTGTTCCATTGACACATTGGACAACTGATTGATAGAAGCCTTGATCCCAGGAAAGGATTTCTGTATGCCATCACTTTTTTCTTCTTGTTTTAATTTACAAATTTCCTGAAGGTTTTCAACCTAGCCTACAGAAATTTGTTTAGAATTTAAAGAACAAAAGCTGTTTTAAGAAATAGTTCTTTAAAAGTATTTAAATTAAATTTAAGACAGGAAAAAAGAATATCACATAGGATAATTTAAGAATTTCTTTTGAAATAATATGGCCCTGCTTCTCTAACTCTGTAGAGGTAATACAGTAAAAAATGAGCAAAAAGCAAATATTTGTTATTTAGGCTTACATATCATCAAGTGAATACAGGAGAAATACAATTTTGAATTTGGGTTTTGGCTTGAAACATGTTTCTCCCTTTGGCATAAGGATACGGTTAGTCATTACAATTTGTCATCTTAGAAGAGAGGAAAGCAATCATTTGATTTGGAAGCCATGCATTTTCCAAATGACCAACCTAAATTTTCGGTTTAGCTGCTTTTATAAATGAAAAAGAGGAGGCCATTCTATTTAAGTGACTGAGAAACTGAATCACTAAATCAATGGCGAAGTTAGACTTGTATTCATTTCATCTCTTTTCACCCCGCAATCTCATTTCAACTATGGAATAATTCTATTTTAAGTATTTATGTGTCTACAACATGATACATGAAAATTTACTATGAGTTAGCTAGCTGTAATGGAATACTGGATCTGGAATTAGACCGATCTGGATTTGAATTTTTTACCCTCCATTTACTAGGCATGTAATTTTGGGAAAATTATTTTTCTGGATCTCAGTAATCTTTTCTTAAGGCTATTATGAGGACCAAATGAGAAGATTTATGGGAAATGCCTGGCAATTTTAAATGCTAAACAAATGGTAATCCCTTTCCTGTTCCTTTCCCAACTATAATTGCCACAGGGAAACTTACCATTTTTAATTGAGACTCATCATTTAGGAAAGATAACCCTGATTCAAGTTGAACTGTCAGGACTCTACCCGAGGCAGCTATTTTGTCATTCTCCCTACTGTGAGTAGATCATGAGCACTCAGCACTGTAAGTTCAGAGAGACACACATAAACTTGGAATCTAGAAATTTGTCAAAATGATTTTAATTTACTCTAAACTCTAAGTTAGTTTTTTTTTTTTTTTTGAAGTTCAAGATGTACAGTTTAGGACGTAACTATTAGGCTTTTCATTGCTGCCTGTCACTTCTCTCTTACTCTAGTTTATCTAGACAAAGTCAGAGGAAAAGAAAAGAAAATGCTTCAGAAAGAAGTTTGCATTCTTAGACTTACAGCTTTATACTCAGTAAATACCTGATAATGGGTTGCAAGAAAAACTTCACTTGGGCTCTTAATATTGAAAGAATAACACTGAACCTGATAGTATTTTTTAGCAAAATCAGATGGACCATCTGATTAAGTTTTGGAATTTTCTGGAACACTGGTATATAAAACTTCTGTATACTATGTACTAATCTCTAAGAGTACTCACATGAATAGGATTAGGTTTTCTTTGATTTGGGTGGCACAGAGAAAAAGAATCATTCCTTAGCTTTTGTTGTTTTCATGGTCTTAAGAAATCACAAAAATCAGTTGAAGGGGTGAGAGGCTGTAGATTCACAGTAATATATTGTACCTTAAAAATATGAAGAGGCTAAAGATCATGTCAAGGGAAAGCAGTGATATTTCTAGTTCCATTAATCTTAAAGCTCTCCTATTAAATTCAGGTCCAAGGGACTTAGCTAATATATTTTCCATTGATAGGAACTCTAAATAGTTTTCATATGCATACTACGGGAATGAACATTTGTCATTGGAAAGTAGGAGAGCTTTAGCGGTCCATGAAAAAGGTCTTTATTTCTTTACTTTCTTTTTTTAGTGTTTTATTTATTTTTGAGAGAGAGAGAGAGAGAGAGAGAGAGAGAGAGAGAGAGAGAGAGCAAGAGAGAGAGCGTGAGCAGAGGAGAGTCAGAGGGAGAGAATAGACTCTGAAGACAGGCACCAGGCTCTAAGCTAGCTGTCAGCACAGACCCTGATGTGGGGCTCGAACCCATGAACTGTGAAATCATGACCTGAGCCAAAGCCAGATGCTCAACTCTCTGAGCCACCCAGGCACCCCTATTTCTTTCCGTTTGAGGCAAACTGAGGACTCTGGGAACTGAAGTTTTCATGTCTTTTTATTCTTTACTGCACCCCTCAAAACCTAGCCAATCAGTTACCTACCTAACAATAACATGACTACAAGTAACAAAATTCAATAAAAATTGCTTTATCTCTTGGGACCCTCTCCCCACAACTTGCTATCTCCACTCTGCCATCAGCTCTCAAATATAGCAACTAGATGCTCTCTAGCCCTCCTTTTCTCTGTGAGTTAGTTCACCAACACATAATTTTCCAAACATCTCACTAAAGGCTGGTTGAATCAATGGAAAATGAATATGCAGATATTTGACACCATATGGTCAAACATCTGGATATTTAACTCAAATTTTCAGTTTTTAAAGGTGTTTAATCTTTTGAAGACACTTGTCTGCAGCTGAACATTTGATTTAATTCCAGAAAGGCAGAATGGTAGCATTAACAGCTCTGGAAGGAAAACCTTTTACCTGAGCCACGCAGAATTAACAAGTCAGAAAAGATTTCAGCCACTTTTTTATGATCTTTTTAATAGCTAACATCTACAACTGGTCCCAGGGGCTGTGTGTCATTGGTGGATGTCACAGTCCTGCTCATCTGCTCCCTCGATCCTTATTCATCACTGCCGCGGTCCTAACTGCAGAAATGGGGGTCTGGCTTTTATTAACACAATGAGAGAGAACTGTGCGGTAATAAGAAGGTAGCCCACCTCACACTTTGCAGTAGTTATAAGGCTCAAATACCTTCAAGGCTTTTTCCTTTATGTTGAAGTTCTCTCTCTGGTACACACAAACAGGCCTGCATACCAAAAACATAGAGTCATCGACTACATTCACTAGATGAGAATTGGGCCTACAGCCATACCACCAACAGACTAGGAACTTGCCAAGGCTCACAAAGAAGACTCAGGCCAGCTTCTCTCTGGATAAGTTAACTCTGAAGTATCAGGTCGGGAAGAAACAACATGGCAGAATAAATAGATTCTGGAAAGCTGAAATCTCTCAGATAGAATCATATTCTAATGTCCCAGTCTGAAGGGGTGCCGCACTGGCCTTCCTCTTTGCTAAACTAAATTTTTGGCATACTAAGTCGAATTCATGCAACCTCTTTTAGCAGGGGCATCTTTAATCTGGGTTTTGTTTTTCTACAGACAGATTACTTATTTATTTAGTCAAGTTAGTTAACATACAGTATAGTATCGGTTTCAGGAGTAGAGCCCAGGGACTCATTTCTTACATATGACTCCCAGTGCTCATCGCTAGAAGTGCCCTCCTTGATACCCATCCTCCGTTTAGCCCATCCCCCAGCCCATCTCCCCACCCCTCCCAGTTTGTTCTCTGTATTTAAGTGTCTCGTAAGTTTTGCCTCCCTCTCTGTTTTTATCTTATTTTTCCTTCCCTTTCCCGATGTTCATCTGCTTTGTTTCTTAAATTCCATATATGAGTGAAATCATATGATATTTGTATTTCTCTGACTTTTTTCGCTTAGCATAATACATTCTAGTTCCATCCACATTGTTGCAAATGGCAAGATTTCAGCAGATTGCTTTTAAGAGAAATCTCAAAATGTAGTAATTTTTTCCCTTAATTTTCAAAATTGCTCATTGTGTTTAACCAGTCTACTGACACTTCATCCTCTCTTCCTGCCATATTTATTTTACTGCCTACTCTCTACCACACTTCTTGCTCCCCAAAGCTATCCTGATAGTCCTTCTGGGAAAATCTTGATATTGAAACATCTTCCAGCTATAAACTCTACCTGAAGATGTTTCTCACCTGTACTTAGTTGGAATTCATTTCTCCGGTTATTTAGCACAGGACCCCAACTTAAAAGTTATCCAGAAACTAATGAACATGATAGTTAGAAAAAAATTTCTAGATTGTTTCCTAAAACAATACACTAAAAATTGCATTCGTATGGTATTTGCCAATACTAACACTCCAGAGGGGGTCACCACCAGGATGCTGAGTGTTCAGCAGCTTCAGACCTAAGCAAAAGAACCACTCAACTCTACGAATGTGTCAACCGTCAACCATCCCACTTTTGTTGTTTTCACTGCCATCATCCCTGGTCCAAACCTCTCTTCCCCTAAAGGAGGCAATAAGCTTTAGACTGTCTACCTGCATTGTCTCCCTTCCAGTTCTCTCTGTCTTTTGCTTCCTGATGACCCCTTAGAAGGTGCAGATGCAGTTGTCACCAGCGTTCAGGGACTTTCAATTGCTTTCTGATGGTGGTCCAGCCCTTGACCTGACATTCAGTCCCTCTTCCTACTCCTCCCAGGGACACTTCTACTGCTGTACTGTGTTTGAACTGAATAATTTAATGTTTCATGAATACACTGTGTGCTTTCATACCTCAGATCACCCCGTTTCCTCTGTCTGCAATGCCCTCTTTGAAGTATTTACTTGAAATTTGAACCCAGGTCCTGAAACTCCTATTCAGTATCCTTTCAACAAATATATGGTCTTTAGGTAAAGACAGTTTGTGTCTCATGCACATAAATTAATATATTGCTAAGAATCCTGGTGTGGTAGACAAAATAATGCCTCTCCTGTGCCCCCCCCCCCCTGGTGACATGATGTCCATGTCCTAATTCCTGGGATCTGTGAATTTGTTACCTTACATGGCAAAAGAGACTTTGAGAATTGATTAAGGACAATGCTATGGAAAGATTATGCTGGATTATCTGGGTGGGCCTAATCTAATTACATGGGTTCTTAAAAATGAAAAATCTCTCCCAGCTGCACTCTGAGAGAGATGACGGCAGAAGAAGGGTCAGAGAGATGAGACATTGCTGGCTTTGAAGACAGAGGAGGGCTGCCACGAGGATTGTGACCTCTAAAAACGCTGGAATAGCAAGGTAATGGATTCTCACCAGAGCCTCTAGAAATGAGCAAAGAAAGACCTGCTGTAACCTTGATTTTAGCTCAGTGAGATCTCTGTCAGACTTCTGATCTCCACAACTGTAAGAAAATATGTTTGTGTTGCCACTAAGTTTTTGGAAACTTGTTGCAGTGGCAACAGAAAACTAATACCTCTGCATTCAAATTCTAGAGTTTGCTAAAATGACTATAAATTGAAGATGTTGGAACCTAAGATTCCTTAAGCTCCCTCCCAGCGGCAGAATGCCTATCCTAATCTAAGCTGTGCTGATCCTTCAGAGACCAAGATGCCACCTAATTAATAAAACAAACAAATGTATACTAATGTGCTAATGAATTTTATCTCCCACTCTCAGGACATTTTCAAGTAAAGAGAAAAATAAAACTCTGTAAGGATACTAAACCCCACCATTTAACTAAATCTGATTAAATTGATATGGAGAGATACATAGTGTCAGTGGCTAGGTACCTTGTACATCCCAGTTGCCAAATGGAGACTTGGCTAAACCTCCATTTAACATATTAAGGGAATAAGACTCAAAAGTATGAACCCACTCAGCAACAGTCACAGAGGCAAGTGACTGTACATGTATTCATTCATTCATTCCAAAACAGGCTCCACGCTGTCACCAGCAAGCCCAATGAGAAGTTCGAACTCACTACCCATGAGATCATAATCTGAAGCAAAGTCAAATGCTCGGCCAACTAAACCACCCAGACACTCCCATCCTTGCTTTTCTGAGTCTCACAATTGCACTGCCCATCAAAAATACAGACATTTAAGAAATAACTGTAAATTACATGGCTGTTAAAAGGACAAGTATGCAAATAGGGCCCTAATTAAATTTCACAGGTTTTTGAAAGAAGTGCTGTTTATGCTGAGACCCAAAGGATGAGGCAAAGAAGGTAAGGTTCTCTTTGGAGAACATTCTTCTTGGAGAATATTTCCCTTAAAAATCTTTTTCCCTTTCTGAGGACTTGTTTCCTCAGTGAATTAACATGCCAACTGCATCATTTAAAGAGGTTTCTTGGAGGTCGCAGAATAGCCCTTATTCTCTTAAGTTTAGAGGTAGGACACCCGGAGATGATGATTTTAAAGTTGAACAAAGTTGTCAAGAATCTAGAATATTTGAACTTTCTCTTCAACCAAACTTAGCAGGTTGGCCTTCTCCTCAGGTCTGTGCAGTCATAAAATGGCTGCTTGACCTCCAGGATCAATGCTCTGCCCCAAAGGCAGGACAGAAAAGAGGAGTAAAGTTTGTTTAACAGGTATCTCTCTTTTTTTATTAGAAAAAAATCATTCCCAGAAGCAAGTCATTCTCTACCCTCCTCTGAGAATATAGCCCCTTCTGTAGAAGGCTATGACCAGGACTAGTACAGGCTACATGACACAGTGAAAAATAGAACCTGGAGGGGGCGCCTAGGTGGCTCCATTGGTTGAGCTGCAGACTCCTGGTTTCAGATCGGGTCAGTATCTCATGGTTTCTGGGATCAAGTCCTTTGTTGGGCTCTGCAGTGACAGCTTGGAGCCTGCTTGGAATTCTCTCTCTCCATCTCTCTCTGCCCCTCCCCTGCTCATGCTCTCTCTCTCCCTCTCTCTCTCTTTCTCTCAAAAAAAAAAAACCAAACAAACCATGATGCAACAGGAAATCACTATAAAAGTAGCAGATAGACCCCCTAGAAACAACACAGCCTCTCTCCTAGTCTAGTCATTTAAAGGAGACTGCAGTTTCTTGGTTCCTCAGAATTGTGTGGGTTTCACTGGGAACCTCTCCTCAGGCTCCAGGAACGTGCATGCATCCTTTCTTGTAGACTTTTCTGATGCGTGTGATTTGTACCACTTGTTTGCCATAAACCAAAGTGATAGATCACAACTGTGAATGATGTCCAAATCTTTCTTCTCATATATAAAAATATATTATCTCATATATATATTATACACACACACATATATATGATATCTATGTTAACCTGGACCAATCCTTTGTTGTCTGACCTAGCCTATTACCCAGGAAAGCATTTGGCTTCCCCTAGCTGCAAAGGAGATTGGGAAAGGAAGTATCTGGCATTTTGAGACTCTACTACTGCATGTTTATACAGACTGAAATGTACAGAAGAAACTGTTGATTAGGTGACCAACAGTGTCTGGAACCCCATCTATGTTTTTAGAAACCAATTAAGAAACATTATTTCTTCAAAAGGAAAAAAAAAAACCACCATAATGATATGTTGGGAGAAAAAACCACAACACACCACAACTTAATGTTTCTAAGGAAGTGATTGAAGAGGAAAGTTCCTTCTGGAAGTGTAAATTCTATATACTTTTCATGTTTCTCAGGTAAATTCTAGATAGCACAATTCTTTCTGCTATTTGCCAAGGCTGCCACAGATAACCTAGGTTTGGAGAAATTTTTATTGCTCTTTTATATTAAAGACAATGATTCTCAGTTTAAGACAAGGGAGGTGAAGCTAATTTTTCAGTACCAACTGAAGAATTAGACAGCTGTTGAACATACGAAGCAAAATAGTTTGCATTCTATGTGGTAAGTGTTATGATTGTCCACAGAGCATCCGTGTATGGTTCTGTGATTACTGGGTGCTCAGAATTAATGAAATTAAAGGCTGGTTGCATTTCCAATTATGGATCAGTTCCAGTGTCCCAGTGTCCAGTGTCCAGAGTCCTGTATGTAGTCATTTATGTCTTACACAGAGTTATCTGTAAGCATCTTAGCTCCTTTTCTAGATTGTTCCTTGAGGACAGGAATGCTGTCTGTTTTGTTGCTGTATCTCTCACAAGGCCTGGATTCAAATCCTTGCTCCATTATTCAAGACTAGTGTGACCTTGGGCAAGTTATTTGATTTCAATTTCCTCACGAGTCCAGAAACGCTTATACTAATAACTGCCTTGTGGGGTTGTGCGTGCATGTGTGCATGTGTCTGTGTTTGCAATAAAGTGTGGAAATTTGTGTAAACAATTTAGTGCAGTATCGTTCAGAGGAAGCGTCCAATAAATGTTAGTTATTAGGAGTCAAATTTATTTCTTAATTGGAAATTAAGGCCTACTTTTACCACTGTCTGGCTGTGTGCTTTTGGCTGAGACACTCAACTTTCTGGGCCTCATTTAGCACATCTGCTGAGGGAGAGAGGTATGCGAGAGTCCGCAAGATTCCTTGCAGCTTTAAATAAAGATCAGTCACTTCTGGCAGTGCTTATCACTCATTCCTAGGCATACTGCAGCGGTTCGAGGACATAAGAAAAAACTCCAACACACACTAAAAAAGACATGCAGTGTAGTTAGGAGACGTGGAAACTTCATTATGTACTTTGACAGCGAAATTTGTCCGCTAGTCATTGCTAATCCATTGCCGCGGAACAAAGTATTGATAGTAGCGGGTGGAATGTCCCGCGGAAGGACCCGTCGAAGAAAGGGGAACTTTTTCTCCTTCATGTCACATGGAGACAAGGATCCTCCCATGGTGTTTTGTTAAATGAGCTCTTGGCTATTACTGGGTAGTAAGTTCCCAAGTTTAAGTTTTACCATTTATTGGCATCCAACAGAGAAACAGAGTACTTTTATTTGGAAATACATTTGGAAAGGATTCCAGAGAACCCAGGCAGCATTAATTGTACTCTAGTTTGGGAGATTTTCACCTTTTCTGTGCTCTGTAACTAGCTGGCACTCTTCCAACTGTAATTTAGACTTACGGTGGACTGTAGGGCTTTTTAATGTGTGCAGTGATTTCTAAGAACCAATAACTTCTTTTACTCATTCTAAATTTTAATTTTGCATCTGCTTTTCTTATTTGCAAGCACTCTCTAGCTCCTGAATGTTTATTCTCAAAGAAAGAAAAAATATCAGTGGGTTCTAGTAACATTTAAAAACTTTGGATATTTTGGTGAATTTGGGTTCACTTATGAAACCTTTACTAATCCCTTTCTAAACTCTCATCAGCAGAGTCTACTGCCCCAAGACTGCTTTATTTAAATTACAATAGGAAATGCCTCTGAACCTTCAGGCATCCCAATTTATGCTCTTTTAATCAAATAACTGCAGGCCACAGTGACTCTCAACGTGAACTCATTAAGGGAACCATGTTTCATCTGGGCAGGATGTTTGATTTTCCAGAAGATTATAAAGATAGAAAAGTTCTACGTGCAACCTCATCTAATAGCTGTCTATGTTATAACCAAATAATCCATGCTGTAATCAGCCAGATATTAGCATGAACATTTTTACATGAACAAGTAAATCTTCAGATGCACTTTGCAGTCTTTAGATTCAATTTATTAAGATGGACAATTATTTTGTTGTTGTTGTGAGCAGCCCATTCTCCTCTGGGAACAAAGAGGAATAAGATTGACACTGACCTGGGGAATCAGATCGGTATTCAAATTCTTGTTTTGTTATATGCCAGTGATGGCAAATGTCAGGATACCTGATTTTCCTAAAATCTATGTAAAGATTCTACCTGGGAAGAGTGGAAGAAAAAAATGTATAAGATTATAAAACACAACAAAGCTAAAAGAAAAGCTACGATTTAAGTGGGCATGGGGACATCATATCTGCCCCCAAGTGTAGACAGAACAGAAGATTGAGTCAAGAGAAGGCATTTTTACTATGCTTTCTGTCTTAGTCAAGATTGACTCAGTAACAGGGCTCCTGGGTGGCTCAACTGGTTAAGCGTCAGACCTTTGGTTTCAGAAAGCTCAGGTCATAATCTCATAGCTCATGAGATCAAGCCCTGCATTGATGGTGCAAAGCCTGCTTGGGATTCTCTCTCTCTGCCCCTTCCCTGTACTCTCTCTCTCTCTCTCTCTCCCCCTCTCTCTCAAAATAAATAAATAAACATTAAAACAAAGATTGGCTCAGGAACTGGGAAGGCCATAAGGGAAATGAGAGACTTCAGAGCCTATAATACATGCCATGGAAGTCCTCTGGCTCACTGGTGTTGTGGGTGATGAGGCTGGAAGAGAAGGAGCCCCTCTCCCCTTGTCACACTCTTCCTTCAAGAGGTTGCCAGGCTACATTGCTTTACCAAGCTTCTTAGTGAGTTCTCCATTGCCTTTTCCTTCAATTTGGTGGTATATCTTTTCATAGTTAAATCTCTGACTTATTAGAAATTTACACTTGGTGTAAGGGACCTTGTATGGGTCCAACTTACATTTGTCAAGTGACAGATGAACCAGTTGCCTCCATGCCAGTTTTTGAGTAATAAATATTTTCTCAGCTGGATGAAGATGCCCTCCCCACCTTTATATTCTAAATTCCTTTATGTATTAGAATTTATTTCTGGATTCTCTATTATATGTCATTGCCCTGTCTATTGAATTATGCACCAGTACTATATTGTTTTGATCATTGAGAATTTTAATTAAATAAAAAAAAAACACCTGGTATTGATAGTCCCTGCCTCAACTCCACACCCCATACATTTAAAAGACAAATTATTCATTATTTTTCATATTCTCCCCTAGGGCTAATCAGATGATATGATAACCTGGCTCATCATAATCATCACTTCACCACATAAGCATTTACCTAGAACAATTTACTCTCACAATTGAGATTTCCACAGTGTGTTTTACCAAGTGACAGACATGAAAAGAGGCAGATCTACTGTGGGGAAAAAAATGAAACTATTCTAGCACATGAGAGAAGCATTACCAGAAATATAAGCTCAGGATTAGAGAAAATTCCCTCTGTCAGAAGCTCTGCATCATTCTTTACTATTAATACTAGCAAGAGAAACAATTTTTGTGCTTTGGAATGTATTATTAATTAAGTTTAAATATGAAATATTATAAGCTGTTCTGCCACCATAGAATATAAAATAGTTTTCATTCATTCATCTTTCCTATGTAATTCTTCTCATACTAGGATAGGCATATCTGTAAACCATGCATTGCTTCCAAGTTTTAACCCAATAGTTACATTTTTTAGAACGGCTGTCTCTGATTTTCAAAAGACCCTTAATCAAAAATTGAAAAACACCAGGAGAGCTTACTGTTTAAAAAAGACTTTGGTAAATCTCTTTGTT
This sequence comes from Suricata suricatta, assembly GCF_006229205.1. Lineage (NCBI taxonomy): Eukaryota > Metazoa > Chordata > Mammalia > Carnivora > Herpestidae > Suricata > Suricata suricatta. Next base: position 53,816,806 of record NC_043712.1, on the reverse strand, counting down.
AAATGGACGACTACCATCTTCTATTTGAGGAATCTAGGTTTTATATTGCTAAAGGTAAGGTACAGTTCTAGAGCCATAACCTGTAGCAAATGCTATTTTCTATCCATTGCAGACTTTTTTGGGGCACTTCTGGAAAGAAAAGAAGCAAATGGATCAAGCAATAATGCAAGAGAGATCAAAGCAATTCCTTCTGTCAACAGTAGCAATTCATGCAAATCTCTAAACACTGAAGGCTTTCCTTAGCTAAAGCGAAGTCTGTGAGAGAGGATCATTGTGGAACACACATGATGGAAAGTGGTGTCAGCTTCTTAATTTTACATTATAAGTAGATTCTGCTTAAGGACAACCATGCTTGGTGTAGGAGAAGGGAAAGAAGGGAAGAGAAACCAGAGTTTATTAAGCACTAAGTATGGTATTTCCCATGCATGATGGCAAGACCCCCACAGCATGGGCTAGTTGTAATGAGTAGGCTCTTGGGCTAGGCTGCCTAGGCCTACACTTAGTCTTGTTCACATGGTAGCCATGTGTCTTTGGTACAGGGAATTTAAGCTTCTTTTGTTAACACTTCCATCATCGTGAGCAGTAAAATCAGATTACAGTAAATATAAAATAAGTTACTTTAGATAATGCATTTACAACAGCTGCCTGACATATAGTACCAAGTAAGTATCATTGCTTCCATTTTACTGATGAGGAAACAGAGGACACTTGCCTTAACTAAATTGTTGATGAAGTGGTGGAGCATGGTTTCTAGGAGCGGACTGACCCCCTGCCTAGTGATTGTTCTACACCCTTGCTACCCAAAGTGTGGTGCCAGAATCAGCAGCATCAACATCACCTGGGAGGTAGTGACACCTGCAGAATCTTGTGCCTGCTCCAGACTCACAAAGGTAGGGTCTACAGCTAAACAAGATCACACTGAAGCTGGGAAGATCACACTAAGTGGAAAGATATCGGAGATCATTTTACATGCAATCTACTGCTTTAGAAACCTTAAGTGTCCCAGGGCAGGGTTGGACTTTGGTACTTAAGACTGCCTTTCATGGGGCACCTGGGTGGCTCAGTCGGTTAAGCGTCTGGCTTTTGGCTCAGGTCATGATCTCACGGTTTGTGGGTTTGAGCCCTGCGTTGGGCTCTGTGCTGACAGCTAGCTCAGAGCCTGGAGCCTGCTTCGGATTCTGTGTCTCCTTCTCTCTCTGGCCCTCCCCTATTCCCACTGTCTCTCTCTGTCTCTCAAAAATAAATAAAGAACATAAAAACATTTTTTTTAAAAAGACTTGGCCTTTCTTCTCTGTCAGGAGGACAGCCTAGAGGCTAACTCTCAGGCTGGCTTTTCATTTGTGTCTAATATGAAGGAATCCCCGCTGGTCTTAATCTCTCTCTCCCTCCCCTTCCCTCTCTCTCTCCCTGTCTCCCTCTCTTTCCCTTTCTGTCCCTCAGCCCCTCTCTCTCTTTCCCCTTTCCTCTCTGTTTCCCCTTTCCCTTCTTTCTCTCCCCTGACCCCTCTCTCTTCTCCTTCCTTTCTCTCCCTCTCTCTGTCCCCTCACCCTCCTTCTCTCTCTTTGCTTTTTCTCCCATTCTCCCTATTTTTTATTTCTACATTGATATCTTGAAGGATTTACCTGGGGCTGCCCGAGAGTAGTTGTGCCTGCGGTTCTGAACAAAATCCCGTTGAAACAGCCTTGATAAAGGCAGCAGTTTGTGGAAACAGGAAAGATCACGGAACTGGAGAAAACTGGTCCCAAATGTTAATTCTTCACTTATATTTTTCTCCAAATAATTTGTTATTTAATCTCCCTGATACCTTATTTCTCTGTCTTTAAAAATAGTGGTATTAATAGCTGTATCTCAAGGTTGAGACTATCAAATAGATTCAAGGTATGAGGAAGCACCTGGCCATAATAGGTGCTCAGGATTTTAAAACAAATAGCTAAACCCTGACCTATGATGGGAGGTATCCTGTCAAAATTAAGGAGACCCAGTATAGGGGCACCTGGGTGGCTCAGTCATGATCTCACAGCTCATGCGTTCGAGCCCCATGTCAGGCTCTGTACCGACAGCTCAGAGCCTAGAGGCTTTCTCTCTCTGCCCCTCCCCAACTCATGCTCTGTCTCTGTCTCTGTCTCTCTGTCTTGAAAATAAATAAACATTAAAAAGATAAAAAAAAATTAAGAAGAAGACCCAGCACATTTAAAGGGGTGGGAGACAGAGGTGCCTGAGTGGCTCAGCTAAGCGGCCAACTCTTGGTTTCTGCTCAGGTCATGATTACAAGGTTCATGAGTTTGAGCCCCAAGTCGGGGCTCTGTGCTGACAGCATGGAGCCTGCTTGAGATTTTCTCTTTCTCTCTCTCTGCTCCTCCCTCCTCTCAAAAATAAAGAAATAAACATTAAAAAAATGAAGGAGTGGGAGACAGCAACTGCCCCTCATGGAATGCATGAATTCTAACTGTGTTTAAAGGACTATCTTCTATATTTAAAGACTAAGGCAATTGCTTTTATGAGGCACAAGCCCCAGGAGGGCTCTGATTCTTAGAGAGACTCATCAGTTTCATTTTAGTCTGTACAGATGTTTTTAAAGGAGGATTACCATTAGCAAATTGCAAGAAATCTTGTCCCTTTCATCACGTGAGAAAAAAAATCGCTTCAATAAATAAATAAATAAATAGATAGTTGCTCTAATCTTAAGAGAAATTTTTATTTTTTATCAGAGCTATAAAATCCTGTATGTAGCACCAATTTTATTAATAACAAATTGAAGGCAACGAGCAGAAATTGGCTTTCTGTCCTTACTTAGAATATATGTTCCTTCCATAGGGAGGGTGCACCCGCCCAGAGTCAAGGCAGGGAGCAGGCTGGTAAACTCCCTCAGTTCCGGTTCTCAGGACCACAGTGAGCAGTGCACAATGGAAATGCCTTTCAAATTGTCACAGCTGCTCTGCCTGGCGCACCCACTGAGCTAAAGGACAGACGCTCCACATACGTGTGAAATCCGTAGGTTCTAAAGCCTAATTAATGACCTGAAATCTATCAAAACTAGTAGCAGCACACATCTAAAGTACACATCCCTGCTTGAATAGGAAACAGTTTTAAAGTAAATTGGAAGAAAAAAAAAAGAAAAGTAAATTTCACACACTTTATTCTGTCCCTTTTCTGTGTTCACATACTCCTTAAAGATTAAACTTAAAAACAGCCTAAACCTTTCACCTCACAGTTTGGCTTCAATTGTTTCACAGTTTTGTGTAGTTTGGCACACTTGAAATTGGGTTTCTTTGTAATTTGTGCTTATGTGCACATCATGTAGACACACCATTCCTGCACATTCTCTCTTGATTCCTTTTTCTCCTTTTAAAAGAGAGAACAATGCTCAATAAGAATAAACATAAATAGCAAAGAATCCTGCACAGTTTGGGGGCAACTTTTTGATTTCCCACTAAAACAGTTTTAAAAAGATTTGGCAGACTACATAAATATGAGATTAGATTACACTTTTTTTAGTCTGAATTGAAGTATCCAGGTATGAAAATGTCTGGGCATGAACAGAGCCTCTCAAATGTCTATCCCATTTAGAGTAATTTTGTTCTGGTACACCCCGGGGAGATAATGCCCTTAGAATTTCCTTCCCTTGGGAAACCACATTTATCACTGGGAGTTAAGAAGAAGGGTGTAGTCAAGGACCATGGGGCTGATTGCTTCCTGTCTCGCTCCCTGGAAAGACAGGGCTAATCCAGCCCCAGCCATGCTAAAAGTATGTGAGAGGGTGCTCAGATATTTGCGTTGTATCTCTAAAATGCATTCAGATAAACTCAGTTTGCTTTCTCTATCACTGCTTGTTCACTTTCCTGTTTCCATGAGCAATTTTGTTTTGTTTTGTTTTGCTTTGCTTTGCTTTCTCCTGTTTTCAGTGTAGTCCTTGAATATTGTGACTAACTATCCTGATTTAACCCCAGAACCCTTTGGGACATGGTATTTGTTCTCCATCTCCCTGTCTCAGTGGTTTACTCTATTTGTCATAATGTGGCTTAATGATTAAAACAGGGCTGGTGGAGAGAGGGCAGATGTGACTTCACTTGCCTTGGAGGAATAAACCTCTCTACTGTCTCACATGACGAGAGCCTATCGGTCCTGGATCATTCTGAGACTTTCGCAGGTCTCTGGCACCGGGTCCCCCATTGTAATACCTCTATCAGCAACTTGCTTTAAATGAGCATTAGAAGTCTCAAATCACTTTCTTGCAAGCTGTGAATATTTCCTTCTGTGAGTTTGCCCTGGCAGGTGGGGAGAGGGTAGGTAGCAGAGATTCCTTGCATTTCTCAAGTACAGAATTAGGGAGTACAGAATTCCACTGCGTCATTCCAAAAAAATCCAGAGTGATGTAGGAGCTCTTACCGTGCCCCTTAAAATTATCAAATGCCCAGATTTTCTCTGCAGCCTAATACATGGTCTTCCTTGAATGCGCTGCAATGACATGGCTGCATCTCATCACAGAGCCTGCCATATTTTATCAATTCTACATCATCCAAAGTTTTGCATTTTAACTTCTCTGAAATTGGAATGTGTCTTAAAATTGATAGTGCATTATAGCTTGATTGCCAGCATTTTTGTTTTTACTTGATGGTAAGTAAAATTGATGTTCCATTTTACAGTTGAAGTCGTCTTTTATTTATTTTTTTAAATGTTTATTTAATGTCTTTTTTTATTTTCAGAGACAGAGCAGAGAGCGAATGGGGGAGGGGCAGAGAGGGAGCCACAGAATCTGAGCAGGCTCCAGGCGCTGAGCTGTCAGCACAGAGCCCGACGCGGGGCTCAAACCCAAGGACTGGACTGTGAGATCATGACCTGAGCCGAAGTTGGACGCATAATCGACTGAGCCACCCAGGTGCCCTAAAGTCGTCTTAAATTTAAGACTTACAGTATGTATTTTAAGCGCAACTTTCAAAGAGGTCCTACCTTTCAAATCTGGAATTGCAGTAGGAATAGCGAGTCTAGCCATCTCTGCTTGTCTCCATAGCAAGAATATTTGAAAGTGAAACTTAAAACAAAAGAAATTAATAAAAAGCCAAACCAGAATGTTAGAGAACTTTTAACATTTGAATGTATTGTCATTTACTATGATCTCCTAGACTGAGAGCTCTTTTCTTTTTACAGGCATTTCAAGTGTCCATAATAAATGAGGTCTCCATTTGCAAACGGTAAGCCGTGGAAGTCAAATAACTGCTGATGTGTCATTAATATCTTCACTTCCAACAAAAAAAATCACATCCTGAATTGAATCAATGGATTCGATCTGATCAATTACCACAATAGTGGGTGTCTGAAATTCTGAATTAACTGTGTCATGACTGATTTAGTTATACTAGAGTCATGATATTATTAAACCTTACAGTCATTGTTCTGAAGAGAGCTTATACATTACATTTTCTTCAATGTGTACAGAGATCTTTGTATAGCTCCCTAGTGACTTGCTAGGTTCTCTAGGAATTTAATCTGTGTTAACATTTGTGCTTGGTTTTGAATAAAGTTAGGAGAGAAGGATATGGGACTTGAGACATTTATTGAGCAAACCACCCTGAATCCTTCATAGCTATTGACCAAGCAGTAATGGAAAACGGGACCCAAGAAATAAAAATCTCATCAACACAGTGAAATCTGTCCTTCTCTCTGTATATATAAACCTCATGTGTTGGCTTTGGCAGTAGTTTGAACTTTGTCATTCCAATAAAGTTTCTGAAATTCACTAGATAACACTTCTTTTTACAGGAAAACATCTGCAAGTATATTTATCTGGTTATAAACAAAACTACATTTCACTTCTTCAAGTGACATATTAGAAATGTTTATTTGTATTTGCAATATACATTATTAACCCATCACAGAAATCTGTGAACACACATACATGTTGTTAAAACATCATTCATAAGTTTAAAAATATACTAACTAGAGAAGCATACATATTTCTCTACTTCAATACATTTTCATTGTACTGTTGAAAAAATTTTACTCTGTTGAATGGGGAATGCTTTTAAACTTTCTTGAGGGAAATATTGTTAAAACTTTCCATTCTGAAAGCTGATTTAGACTGCAGTTTCAATCTTAGAACACACACACATAGACATACATTCTGTATTATATAGATCTAAATGAAACATTTTTCATATTTCAGGTGTTACTCAGATTCAAGAAATCTTATAATTGATGGCAAGACAGAGTTGAATTGACAGTTTTTTTTCTTTCTTTGTGGTAAAAAATAATGTACTATCTACAATAAATTACAGAATGAGGATGATGGTGCTGAAGGCATAAGAGCTGCTATGTGTAGTTTACACCATCTCAGGTGCCGCTTTAAGTACCTTATGGACTTTATATGATAGTCACAACCACCCTGAAAAGCAGATATTATTAGTTAATTTTTACAGATGAGATGACTACATCCCGGATAATTTGAGAGTCACTTGCCCAGGGCCACTAATTGTAAATGTTGAAGTTAGGATTGGGATTCAGGTATGTCTAATGTCAAAGCTTGGTTTTTTAAAAAATATTTATTTAGTTTTGGGAGAGTGTAAGTGGGGGAGGGGCAGAGGGAGGGGGACAGAGGATCCAAAGGGAGCTCTGTGCTGAAGCCTGATAGCAGCAAGCCTGATATGGGGCTCGAACTCATGAACTGTGAGATTAGGACCTGAGCCAAAGTCGGACACTCAACCTACTTGAGCCACCCAGGGCCTCCAAAGTTTGATCTTTTAGGAGAGGCACAAGGAACCAACTTCAGAAACAGCAACTCATGTCCATTTTTGTCCAAAAGCCTATATTTGGAAAGTACTGTAATTTCTGGATGGCATTCCCACAACCTTAATAAAGTGATGGCATTTTAAAAAATTTTTTACTGTTTTCATTTATTTTTGAGAGAAAGAGAGACAGCATGAGCAGCGGAGGGTCACAGAGAGAGAGAGAGAGGGAGATACAGAATCCGAAGACAGGCTCCAGGCTCTGAGCTAGCTGTCAGCACAGAGCCCGACATGACGCTTGTACCCACGGACCATGAGATCATGACCTGAGCCAAAGCTGGACGCTCAACTGACTGAGCCACCCAGGCGCCCCAAATGATGGCATTCTTAAATGGAAAAACACATCTACTTTTTTTTTCTTTTTTTTAATGTTTATTCATTTTTTTGGTTTTTTTTTGTTTTTTTTCTCCATAATATTTTATTGTCAAATGGTTTTCCATACAACACCCAATGCTCTTCCCCTTAAGTGCCCTCCACCATCACCACCACCTCTTTTCCCCCCTCCCCCCCTCCCCCTCAACCCTCAGTTAATTCTCAGCATTCAATAGTCTCTCAAGTTCTGCATCCCT
>NC_043712.1:53795390-53809358 GCF_006229205.1 Suricata suricatta | reverse complement strand
GCACAGAGCTGAGTAAATATTGGAGGCATGTGATGAGGAAAAGGAGTCAGATGAAAGGAGGCTGAGGAGCAAGTCCTGGGTTGATGTTCAAGATCAGCAGATTCAGGTTCGGTTGCAGAATCCTGCTGTTACTGTCTTGCTTTGAGATATGAAATATAAGTCCTTCCCTATGCCTAGGTTCTGCACAATAATCTCTGTACTACATCTCATGATTGTGAGAATAACATGAGATTAAATAAGAAAAGTAGTCTGCAATGCACAGAATATGTCACATTATTCATTCCTATTGGACTTGTTATAGGAATAAGTATTGGCCAAAGATCCTTTCAGACAGCCTCACAATTGAAGGTGTGTGTGTGTGTGTGTGTGTGTGTGTGTGTGTGTGTGTGTGAAAGCAGAATTATTCTCTGAGAATCACAAATAAAGCATTTCTTAGCTCTGAATTGTCATTTCATTGGGATCAGATAAATTAATATTGCTTCTATAATATACAGGCACAGATCTGCAGTTCTCTGTCTCTGCCTCCCTTGGTCTCTCTCTAGCACGTTGGATAATACTTTTCTTTCAGTTCTGGAGGGAAGCAGATTGAGTTTGAGTCCTACTCTCACCCCTTAACTGTGCAACCATGAGTCTGTTACATAACCCACAGTTGGTCAGTGGTCTTGATTTCCTTATTTAAAAATGGAAATAGCACCTTCCATTCAAGAATTTTTTGACAACTGAATGTCATAAAGCACCTAGAACAGGACCCAACACATAGTAAGATTTAATAAATATTAGCTACTTGTTATTGTCCTATAAGTTGCAACCACCCATCACTATTTTAATTCCATTGTAAATTCCATACGGACATAGCAATGCTGATGTAGAAAATGTGGTAATGCTGTTCCAGTCACCATGGATAACACAGAAATAATTAAATATTGTCTCTGTTCTTGAAGAAATTATGTGCAGTTTAATTTCAATCATTTCATAAATTCAATCAATTATTTTGCCCACTCAGTCAATCTAATTTGATGTTTTAATACAAAGCAGGGAACTAGCATTTTTATTTTAAAAAATATTTAGGCTGTCATTATGTAGTCTATAAAAACCAACTTCATCTAAGTGATTGTTCTGGACTAACCCAAAACATTACTGTCCCTTTTTCCAGTTGAGTCTCACATTCACATCAACAATTTTTCCTTACAACACTGGTTGAACGCTCAATTTCATTTATTCTATTCATGAAGGGAACCATTTCTGAGCCCTATGAAATCTTCCCCACTTCATCCACCTGTCACGTCCTTCCAGTTGGCTTTGCCACACTCAGTTCCCATGTCTGCTGTATTGTTGCCCATCCTGGAAGTCTCTCTAAATTTTTCCTGAAAATGTATCTCAGCCTTATCCTAAATTGACTTCTAAATTTATCTCAAGTTTCTCGTAAATTAACTTCATCCTTTTGTGTCTGCATTTTTCACCTGTACCTTTTTCCTAATTTGGAGGCATTTAAGATGAAAAACTCTAGAGTCTCACCCACTAAATTCAAAACCTAACCTGTTCTATGATCTTAGCAGAGTTCTTTTTCCTTCAGTTCCTCCACTGTAGAGCGGTGTTCTACCTATTGTAGAGGGTTGTTGAGACAATTACATGAGTTAATATGTGTAAAATCATGCTTAGAATCATGCTTGGCACATATTAAGTGTTATATAAACGTTTGCCATCATATCACTGTTCATTTGTGATAACTCACCCTGGGTTGTTGTGGCTGTCAAATGTATTCATGAATTAACAATAAGCTAGGTGATGTGAAGTCAGAACCAAACAACAGGGGTACAGAGAACACATATCCAGAGAAAAGTGGAAAAGCTACAATGAGATGGGAAAGTTATGGAAGGTTAGACAGAACAATATTTCCTGTAGATGGAAATCAAGAGTCTCAGAAATCTGCGAACAGGTAACTAGAAAGATGGACTGGAAAAGAGACCTGGAAAAGTATCTGTGATCAGGATGGTGCTGGAAATGTTCATAGTGTGATGCACTGGCAGGGAAATTTCAAAGTACCAAGGACTAGATAAATGTGGGGTGAACGGCGGGTAGTAGTAGGAATCTGGAACAACAAGAACAGAGGGTTCCTGGGTGGCTCAGTCAGTTAAGCATATGATTTCAGCTCAGTTCTTGATCCCACCATTTGCAGGTCTGAGCCCTGTGTCTCTGACAGCGCTGATAGAGCCTGCTTCAGATTCTCTATCCCTCTGTCTCTGCTCCTCCACTGCTTGTGCATGTGCGCGCACGTGTTCTCTCTCTCTCTCTCTCTCTCTCTCTCTCTCTCACTCACTAATATAAATGAATAAACTTAAAAAAAAGAACAGGGAATGGCAACTTTGTAAAGATATTGGAGATGAGTATAAATTTGAAAGAGGAGAGGAAAGAACCCATACACGGCTCTCAGTTCAGTGGTGGAGGAGTGAGAGGGGGAAGGCAAGCCTCATTCCGCAGGGATTCCTAGGGAGGACAGCTTTCCTATTGCTTCTCAAAAAACAAGCGGGGGCAATGAAGGAGAGAAGAGGAACAGAGACAGGAGTGTAAGACAATGGAGAGGCTAATGCACAGAGAGACAAGTCTTCTCCATTCCTGGCTCACCTGAGAACCAGGGGCACTACCTTTGTCTTGTCTCTCAGCATTACAGAGCTAGAGAAACTTAAAGTCCTGACATCCTTTTTGCGTCTGAATCCTAATGAGGATACAAGCTGAGATGAAGCGTGGAAGGGAAAAGGTATATATGTCAGGGAAGTTTTGGTCTTAGGAAAGTAGAAGTCAAAGTCATTTTCATGAAACAGTATCACAGATAGGCACATGGATGTATTTCACATATTCAGTGAGGGGAAGCCAGTCACAGAAACTTTATACTATATGATTAGGATTATACAAGGTCCAAAAGTAAACAAAATATATCCTCTCTTAGAAGTCACAAGAATGGTGGCCTTCTGGAGATGGTATTGACTTAGAGGGAACACTGGGAGATGCCGAATTGTTTTTCTGTTAATCTAGGTGGGAATTACACAGGTGTGTCTATAGGTAAACATAACGGAGCATCATACACTTAAGATTTGTGCACCTTAGTCGTATAAGTTGCACCTCAATTGCAAAGAAAAATAAGTCAAGAATCGGACCAAATAACAAAAGAGAGAGAGAGAGAGATAGAGAGATGTCTCCTCAAAATGAATGGGTGAAAACTGAAGGCCTTGGGCAAAGCAGTTTCTCTGGAGATGGTGCCTGGGTCAGAGAGAGACAGATGAGTGGATTGTCACACGGATATGGATATGTTATCTACTTTACATGGTGAGTAGTTACTAGTTACTATTATTGAACCACTCACCATTTGTACTTATTTCATACATGAGTATCTATTCCGTACCTGCTCAGGATATGTAACATATATACATTGGAACACTGATTTTCAAAGAAAGGGCTCTGATAGTTCCAATGCCTCAAGGAGGGTGCTCAGTGTCACTGTGTGGGGTAAAAGAAGGGTGACCCAACTCCCTGCCTTTCCCTGTCCCTGTATTGGCCAGCGTGCTTCTAATTTAATCTGTTTTATAAATTGTGGCTTGGCCTTAAGAGTTAATACATAAATAGACTCCACTGTTAGAAGTGTTTCAAGATATTGTAGGAAGTTATACTTAAAATGTACATAGATTATGTCTGATCTAAAACATCATTTAAAACACGGGGCCATCAGGAATTTTTATTGCAGACCTACTAGGAACTCTGAGAATCAACAGAAAATTCAAAGCATGTTTATTTTCTCTTCACACTAACAGTCCTGTGCTTGCCATGGGGTGCTGGAAGCAGAGAGCCAAGTCCCCAACCTTAAGGAGTTTAAAAACCATGACACCAAGTCCTCAAAGCACAGTGTTTCCGATCTTCAAGTATTCAGGATGAAAGGAGTGTTGCACCTTTTCTGTGTTGTCTGTCAGTCCTGACTTCTCATTCCTGAAAAAGGAAAAGTCTTGCTTTAACTCTCCTCTCTGCAAGGAGGAACTGGTGCCTCTTTGTTAAGTTTTCAGATAGGGGTGCCCAGTAAAAGAGCTGCAGGGACAGTGTGATTCTATAGGGTATTATGGAATGTTTGGCACACTCTAGTTGCTTATTTAGACAATTGCGAGGCGGGCAGAGGAAGAAGGAGGAAGGATAGTAACAGTGATGATCACTGTTATTCTAATCCTAACCAAGCACCCCACCAATGAGGGTTTCCTGTTTTCATCACCTTTGCAGACCACCTCTGCCTCCTCACCCTGCGAGTTCATTTTTCTCTCCATCTGTTCATTTGACATTTCTGACACTCATCAGGCTTTTGTTTTCATATTCTTCAGTTCACATATTGTTCATTGTTTTCATGCTTACTCAGAACTCACGTCCGTCACCAGCAGGGTAGCTGTGTGTAGCATGCCGCTAACTTTGTCCTTAGTAGGGCTTCCTTTTCCAGGGACCTACTGGATATTTGAAAGTTCTTAATCATAAATGTTGGCAGTCTTTCAGTGTGTGTGTGTGTGTGTGTGTGCGTGTGTGCACATGTGTGTGTTTGTGTGAGTGAGTGTGCCTGTTAGAGAGAGAGAATGAGGGAGATTGTCAAATTGCCTTCTAAAATATCTATCTACCATGATTCATGAAGTTACCCACCTTTAAGATTTCTACCTTCTTTAAGGACCAAAACTCCCTTTATTAAAATAAATGTAGCTTTATTATTATTTTTTTAAAGTTTATTTATTTTGAGAGAGACAGAGACAGAGACAGAGCACAAGTGGGGGAGGATCAGAGAGAGAGAGAGGAGACAGAATCCCTAGCAGGCTTCATGCTGCCATTGCAGAGCCCAACGCACCCCACTTGGGACTCAAACTCACAAAACCCTAAGATCATGACCTGAGCCAAAACCAAGAGCCAGATGTTTTACTGAGCTACCCAGGCGCCCCTCAAATACATGTATTTAGAAGAGATATTCTAAAACTCTCCAATGATTTCAATCACAACATTTCATTTGCCATTAAAAAATCCAATGTGGTTGTGTATGCTGATGTAGCCCCTCTTTGTCCATCTTATTATTATCTTAAGCATCTGTATTTTATATTTCGTTTCTTGCGCATAGATTTGATGCTGGCTAACCCAAATCAGGAAAAAAAAGTCTACTTCATTCTTTCATACCACGAATTATTTTTCAAAAGGTGAACATGTTTTTAATCTGCGATAGTATAATTTATGTTCCAAGGAGCAAGGAGTTTTAGAGGATCGGATTAGGTTGGAACAGCACACCACATTCCTGAACTTCCCACACAAATGTTTCCATGCACTTCGGTCGGTTCCAAAACCTCAGATTTCCTATAACCTCACGAGGAGCCTCCTGCTGCTATTCTTTCCTGATAAGCTCCAGATATATTTATTTTACTGTCTCACCTTCTCCATAAAATGGAATTAGGAGGAAATAAGGGGCTCTTGGCTTTTACAATTTATTATCCTTCAGAGGATTAATGTTTGTACTTTTTGGTCACAGAGACCTTTGCTCAAACAAAACATTACACTAAAGCCAAGTGTGGAAAACAGATAAATGTTCAGTTGCTCCAGGTGAGTTAGGGTGGGGGCACTAGGTCCTGTCCGCTGGGCCCATCCCCACCTGACAATGTCCCCAGACGGACTTTTTAGAACAGGGTGGAATTCGTAGCCTTGGAGCAGTGGCTTTCATTCTGGTTGCCCGTTAGAATTATTGGAGGGACTTCTTAAAAAGAACCCTGCTCACAACCCACCGAGGAAACGGAGCTCTAACGATAAAGGTTAGGGCCCGTACAACTGTTGTGTTCAGAGCCCCGGATGTGCTAATGTGCAGGCTTGGTTAAGAACGGCTGCTTCAGAGCAGTGCTTCTCAAACGTGAGCGTGCATCAGGATCTCCTGGGAGCTTGTTAAAACACAGCTGGCTGGCCCCACCGAGCTCCTGATGCCATACGTCTGGAGCAGGGCCTGAGCACTGGCCTTCCTAATAAGACCCCAGGTGGTGCCGGTGCTCTTGATCCAGGGACTGTAGGCTGGAGCCGCTGCGTTGTAGGAGTGGTGAAATTGGCCACGATTCTATCACTCCTGCTAGGAGCTGAGAAAAAAATTAGCTTCCACTGGGTGTGCTTCTCTCTACCCCTTTTTTGAGTTGAAAAATAGAATTGCTATGCCCAGAAGTGCCTCTCACAGAAGGTGTCGGTTATTTTGGACAGGCATATGGGATCCGAGGTGGTGATTCTCTCTGTCAGCTAAGCCTCTGCCTACTAGCTACCATGGTGTCTTACTGGAAATCCAATTATACTGGAACCAATTTTCTAAACTATAAGACTATTGGGGCAATGTATTGAAGAGAAGGTTTATTTTAAAGCGAAGAAATGAAAACCATGTTGGGGTCTACCAAAAGTGCCTCCTGGAAGTCCATGTGTCATATTAGGAAACCAGAGCAGAGGACAGCCTGCATGTGCCTTCGAGTAAATGAACCAAAGCATCAGTAAGGTGCCTGGTTGGGTTGCCTTTATTTCTTTCCATGTACTTCTCCTACTTGCCAGAGACCAGATCTATGGAGGGAGCAGCAAAATATTTGCTTGACGACAATCATTTGGGGGCAACCCAATTTAGAAAAAGGAGTTAATAAATATGAAAAGTTAAACAAAGTTTTCAGACTGAAGGAGACTTCCTGTCAGAATATTTGCTGGCAGGCATGATAGGCTCAGTCACTTACAATCACAGAGCAGATGAGCTCATGCTGGGTGTCTAAGATGCCTCCTCGAAGCAGGAGCCCTGGGGGTTACAGAGCCTAGGCACTGATTTCCTGCCGTCCATGTAGGTGACAATGTGGGGCTCATCCCATGCACTTCCTCTTTGGAGAGGGCCTGGCTGGCATGAGAATTGTTGGTTGAATACAGGTTGAATTGTCTTCCCAAAATGGAAATGTTGAAGTCCTACCCCCAGAGTTTTATTATGGAATCAATTTTATTTGGAAATAGGGTTGTTGCAGGTGTAATCAGTTAAGATGAGGTCATTAGGATAGGTCCTAATTCAATATGACTTGTGTTCTATAAAAGGAGGAATGTGGATGCTGAAACACACACACACACACACACACACAGAGGAAGAATGTCAAGTGAACACTGAAGGCAAAGATCAAGGTGACGCAACCACAAGCCAAGGGACCAACTCTCTTAACACTTTGATCTGAGATTTCTAGCTTCCAGAACTAAGACAGAAAAATCTCTGCTGTTTAGACCACCCACTCTGCAACACTTGGTTGTGGCAACCCTAGAAAACTGATACATTGACCCAGAACACCATGTCAGATAACTGTGCTGTGAGAGAAGCGTCGTGTGACTCCATCAAGCCAGCACCCACAGGAAGTCAACACTGCATGAGGCACGGGATGCCAGGAATGACCACCCAGAGAAGCAACACTCAGTAGGAGCAGCTGACGAAGAAATGAGACAGTAATAAACACTAATCTCTTTCCTTCTCCCTGCTTATCCCATTCAGGGTTGTGATATCTTAAAGGGCAAGCAGGTGTGAGTCGTTGGGGCCACAGCACCTGCCCTCACTCTATGAGGTCAGATCCCCAGTTCAAGGCAGCTAGGGGAGAGGAGGGTTGGGAAACTAAGTAAGATGATCAGAAGAGATGGTCAGGGATTGAGATGAAAGTATTAAGCAGCATTAAATTTTAACAATCTGAAGGGCCAAGAAAGTTACAGCATTAATTCAAGACGTTGCCGAGGGATGGGAAAAGG
Source organism: Suricata suricatta (assembly GCF_006229205.1). Lineage (NCBI taxonomy): Eukaryota > Metazoa > Chordata > Mammalia > Carnivora > Herpestidae > Suricata > Suricata suricatta. The sequence continues at coordinate 53,801,582 of NC_043712.1, read as the reverse complement.
GAGACGAAGAGTGGCAGTGAAAAGTTGTGACCAGAGAAAACTTGAAGTGTTTCCTGATTATATGTCATGAGACTTATTGCAACTTGTCAAAAACTGGTGGTGATAATAATAATAATAAGGATGCATAGTTAAGATTTATTTTTCACTTAAAATTATAGTCTGGGCCAAGTGACATGCATTATATCAATTAATTTCTGCAGAGTCCTAGTGAGATAGGAAATAAAACACTATAGATTAAGAACAAAATCATATAGGGGTGCCTGGGCGGCTCAGTCAGTTAAGCGTCCAGCTTCGGCCCAGATCATGATCTCACAGTTCGTGGGTTTGAGCCCCGCGTTGGGCTCTGTGCTGACAGCACAGAGCCTGGAGCCTGCTTCGGATTCTGTGTCTTCCTCTCTCTCTGACCCTCCCCTGTTCGAGCTGTCTCTCTCAGTCTCTCAAAAATAAATAAAAAACATTAAAAAATTTTTTAAGAAACAAAATCGTATAGAGGATAACTTGTATAAATTCACTCAGCCAGCAAGGGTTAGGAGCCTGGGTTTGAACCTATGCTCACCATGCCACCATATTGCTTGTGGTTGCTTTCTTCCTGAGCCTCACTGTGTCTACCTTCCACCCAAAAATGTGCTCTTCTTGAGGCCTGCTATGAGGTGTTTGCTCAGGTATATTATAGCAAATGCCTTGACATGCAGCTAAAAGGTATGGCTTCTACAAATGAAAACAACCTTCAAATACTGAGATGGTTTTCTGTCTCCCTCAGAGTTTCTGAAAGCAAGTGTCAACATTACTGTTTCATCTAAAAATAAAGTTATAATTCTAATTCTGTGGTCATTAATGTGCTCTGATTCTGGTTAATGCGAAATGCGACTTTAGTAATGACTCAACACTTCATAAAACAATGCTAGGTTGATGTAAAAGATATAATTGCCACTCACACTAAGAAAAATAAGGCAGAATATAATGGTATGTGTATACCATGGTTCTAATCAAGTCCAGTAGATAGGAAGAACTCAAAACATTAACCATGGTTATTCCTAGCTAGTAATATAATGTGTAATTTACGTTTTCTTTTGTATCCTTTTGAATATTCCAATTTCCTTACGATGAGCATGTATTTCTTTTCTAACTAGAAAAATATATTGCTGCAGGAGCTGCAGACTTGGCCAAACGTTTTAGCATAACAAAGCAGTTATCTCCCTGAATTTCAGTGGCTAGATAGGAAAACATTTCCTGTCTCATCAATATTATTGTAATATATTTTGTCCTTAACAATCACATTTCTTCTCTTTTCCAATCATTGTATCTCCTTTGGCCCTGTCTATATTAGTGTGGTCATATAGCACACCCTGATTGGAAGTGCTAAAGGAGAGTTTGTGGCTTTCATTTCATATTTGGTGAACCAGCAAAAACAAAACTGATGATTTTTCCTTATGCATAAAGTATCTTTCACGTATGATTGGTTATGAAATATTCTCAAGTTCCACTCTGAACTCCACCCTGTGTGCCGAAATTTATGAGAAAGGAAATTATCTGAAAGCCCTGAAAAGAATAAAATTACTGAGCAAAAAGAGATTTGCTGCCCATCTAGTCCAACCTTTTTTATTTTACAACTGAGAAGATAAATGCCAAATGACTTGTACCCTGTTATTTACCCAGCATGCCTCAGTGCCCAGGGGACAGACCCACTTGATAGTTAATTAATGAGGGGCCCTCTAGGTATTTTAGTAAATAATAGTCACGTAGTTGGGTGAAAACTTATTTGATGGTCTGGTATCAAGGGTATCCTAAAAAAGAAATTGTTTGCCTTAGGAAAATGCCTTCATAATCTGCTCAGGGCTAAGGCTGAAGCCTTGAGGTGACAGTGGTTGTTAGGAGAGGGACAGAGCGCTCTCTTGCTCAGTGGAGGAAGGGAATTTGGTTTATGCATGGGGACTGGAGATTATTGGCTGGAATGGCTGAGGGACTTTCAAAAACAACGGTGTCTAATATTCAAGTTTATGCTGTTCCAACTGTAGAACCGCTTACAAGCTACAGAGTGAACAACACGTTGGCTGGAATTAGGAAATCACAGAGGGGATCACACTGGTTAATTACGGGAATATCAGGGAGGACAATGGATTTTTGGCGGGACAAGTAATGGAGGTTTGATACAGTTGTGTCTATATTTAGGGGTGAAGTTATCCTCAGTTGACATATGAAATATATAATGTAATAGCTCTGAGCTATAGGACAGCCATCTATGTACCAGGTACCACCTGCAACTTTTCATTTGTTATTTGTAATTCTTAGAGCATTCCTACAAAGTAGTAATCGTTACCCTCTATTTATAGATGAGGACTAAATCATTAGAGAAATACATAATTAGATCCATTTACTAGCAGGGTGATCTTGAGCAGGTTATTTAATCTCTGATGTCTATTTTCTCACTTATGAATGGGATAATAACTACATTAAGATTTAACATGTACACATCATACTACACAAATCCCCTAACAGGATGCCTGAAATACAGAGGATGCTTAATAAATGGCTTTGTTAATGGCAATTAGGGCAAAATTAACATAAATCTGGAACTATTTCTTAGAAGTTGAATGAGACAGACAGATGTGATATTAAATTAAAATATAACACATTCTCCATGTAATGCCTTCCCCAACTTTTTTTTTCCTACCGCTTTAATGTTTATTTAGTTTTGAGAGAGAGAGACAGAGCACAAGGTGGGGAGGGGCAGAGAGTGATGGAGACACAATCAGAAGTAGGCACCAGGCTCTGAGCTGTCAGCACAGTATTAGTGGCCAGTTGTAGCTCTGTTTCCTGAATGAGGCAATGGAGATATAGCAAAGAAGTTCTAAGACTGAGGGTCATTAGTGGTTTTCTGACTAGTTGACCATGAAGCCTCCTTATTTAATGGTTTCCAAACAATTTCTTCAACTGTCAGACATAGTGCCTGGACACTTGATCTGTGCGTGCGAAAGAACAAAATCCTTTGGTCTTTCCCTCCTTTCCTACCCTACTCTCCTCCAAAGTTTTTGTTTTTGTTTTCAGTGAACTAGTAACTCTCCCAAGACACTAATTTAACTTCATAGCTGTCCAAATTAGAAGGGTTTGCTGAATAATTTCTCTAAAGTCTCCACATAGGCTAACTTAGTAGCACTTTGCCAACAAGAATGTGAATTTGGTGTAATTCATCGGGCATATTTAAGAGCTTGGCATTCCCAGCATTTCTTCTGTCGGCTGCATTCAAATTTAATGGACCTCCGTGCTCTTTTGCAGTCCCCTATGCTGAACACTTAAAACCTGACCTCTGACTTTCCTACTATCTCTGTTCACTTAACAGGAAGAAATGCTGGTTCCAGAATGCCTTCCTCAGAGAAGGCTTTTGCCCTGATAACTAAGACCCCAACATGCTAGATTACTCCTCCGTAAATTCTAATGAAACTAACCTGCGAGATTCTGGGAGGGCCTTAAAATCCCTCTGCAAGTAAGGAAAAGTCTTTGGACAGAGGTCATCCAATGCCATTGTTAAGAGGTACGACAGAAAGATTGGAGTGTTTTTAGTGACCTGGTCAGGTAGCTACTGGGACTTACACATACCCCCATTAAGCAGCTCACTGGATTTTCTCTAGAGTCAACTAAAGCTGCTCATAGATGATCTATGGGGAGTAGAAAGCTAAAGATATTTCTCCAAGAAACTGATATTTTGTAAAGACTGGACAATGTTTGCCATGTAAACATCTGTGAGATTAATAATGAATTTTAGAAACTATACACACAGATGTGATTACAAGGATTTGTAGGTAAGAAACAAAGCATACCAACTTCTAAGTCAAATCTCCTCCAAATCCTTTCCTTTTTCTCTCTTCTGTTTTTCATCAATCGGCTGAGGTCACACAGCTGTGATTCAGGCCCTGGTGACACAGATGAATCAGAGATGGCACAGGGTCCAGAATTCTTGGCTAGATTTACAGCAGATTTTTCATCGATCAACCAGAAAGGATGCAGTGCTCTGATTCAGTCATGGGGTCCCAAATGTTAGCTAGGCTAGTTTGGAATTATTCCTAGTGCTTAGGCAGAACCTCTTATTTTCCTTCTTCTTCTTCTTCTTCTTCTTCTTCTTCTTCTTCTTCTTCTTCTTCTTCTTCTTCTTCTTCTTTCTTCTTCTTCTTCTTCACATAACAGTTATGGAGGGAGGGGAGGGAATAATACGTGAAGCATCTTCAGCTCTTTGAGTCTTCTTCAAATACCTGTGTTATTTTTTATTATTCAGGTTATTTTTCATTATTGAGCCTTCCATTGGAGATACTTCTGTTGGTTCTGGTTGACAAAATAAGATCTGATATATCCAGGTAAAAAAGTAAAATTGCTGATATAAAGTATTAATGTTTTCGTGAGACCCAACTTTAATGTTTATTCATTTTTGAGAGGGAGAGGGGCAGAGATAGAGGGAGACACAGAATCAGAACCAGGCTCTAGGCTCTGAGCTATAAGCACAGAGCCTGACACGGGATTCAAACCCAAGAATAGTGAGATCATGACCTGAGCTGAAGTCAGGGGCTCAACCAAGTGAGACACCCAGGCGCCCCCCTCCGAGACCCAACTTAGATAGAGGTTTTCAGGTGGGCCATGTGCCAAGTCTCTAGAAAGATTTATTAAACAGGACTCCAATCAAGTTAATTTTAATTCACTTTCACTAAAAAAATAAATTATTGGTGAAGAGCTTGGGATCGGGAGACTTCCTGGTCTGGATTCCATTAGCAGCTAAACAACTTATTTGTTATGTGCCAAAGCAAAGTTGTTTAACTTCAAAGACTCACCTTCATCATCTGTGGAAAAAAATACTATTTACCTTACTGGTTGGAAATGGGAAATAAATGAGATAGTGCATATCAAATGCTTAGCATAGTCCCCAAGCTGAAGGGTGGCTGGTTTAACCATATGATGGTAGGAGTCCAGGGCTTGATTTAGCAAAGAAAGCTCACAGCTGAGAATAAAGCACTGAGAATGAAAAGTTTCATGGTGATGTTTAAGGAAGCATTGTTTGTAGAGGCCTGCTATCTCTCACTGGGGCCTTTGGGAGAAGCCAGCCCACTTCAGAGCAGAGCAGCAAGAAGATGGAAAGGCAGGAGGGTATGGGGAATTGCAAAGGAGGCACTGGGAAGGAGCGATTCTGTTTTATGGCACTGCAGTGCTGGTGAGGGGAAGGTACTTCTCCATCTTGCTTCCTTGTGGAACAGAGGACAGGAGTGGCTGCCCCCAGTGACACCACAAGAGAAGAGCCTCAAATTTGAGGAAGCTGCAATATCATATCCTACAGGTCTCTGAGAAACACTAAGGTTTCCAATGAGTTGGAAGAGGGATTCCATAGGAGCTTCATACCCTGACTGGGAGGAAGGAACTCATAAGTCAGATGAAAATAGAAGCCTGGTGTTGCTGGGAGATCACAGGGAGAACCAGGGTGTCCCAGAGAAAGGGAGAAGGTTTGCCAAGGAACCGGCAATGCATGCTTGGAAAGAAGATGGCTTTTGATAGAACATGAAAATGAAGCTCTAAAATGAACGATTGAATCATAAGAACAAAATAAGGCCATTTTAATAACCATCTATGAAATTGGACTGATCTATTACTGGAACTTCCTACTCAGGGGGAAAAGGGCGCTTGAGAAATTATTTTTATATCATCAAGGAGCCAGTAAACAGAATGTGAGATATTTTAAACTTTTCTGAGGCCCAAATAGGATCAGTCTAAAAAAGTGGTATCTTTCCTCTGATTTTGTGACCTTTATTTTCTTCACTTAGAAGAATTTCTATAGGCTTAGGCCAATGTTCCTCAACCTTTTTATTTTTTCTCATTTTTGTTCCCATAAGAAGCCTTTTTAGTTTTTTTTTTCTAACTGTCCCTCGCTTGCAAAATCTTTTTTTTTTTTGATTTGTCACTTCTGCATGAAATTTTATTTTTTTTCCATAATATTTTATTGTCAAATTGTTTTCCATACAACACCCAGTGCTCTTCCCCTCAAGTGCCCTCCACCATCACCACCACCTGTCTTCCCCCCTCCCCACTCCCCCCCAACCCTCAGTTCATTCTCAGCATTCAATAGTCTCTCAAGTTCTGCATCCCTCTCTCTCTCCAACTCTCTCTCCCTCCTCCGCTCCCCCTGGTTCTCCATTAGGTCTCTCCTGTTTTCCTGCTAGA
>NC_043712.1:53592836-53795290 GCF_006229205.1 Suricata suricatta | reverse complement strand
CTGGGTCCCTGTCTGGTTTGGGTATCAAGGTGATGCTGGCTTCGTAGAATGAGTTTGGAAGCTTTCCTTCTATTTCTATTTTTTGGAATAGTTTGAGAAGAATGGGTATGAGCTCTGCTTTAAATATTTTAAAGATATTTTAAACTTTTCTGAGGCCCAAATAGGATCAGTCTAAAAAAGTGGTATCTTTCCTCTGATTTTGTGACCTTTATTTTCTTCACTTAGATGAATTTCTATAGGCTTAGGCCAATGTTTCTCAACCTTTTTATTTTTTTCTCATTTTCGTTCCCATAAGAAGCCTTTTTAGTTTTTTTTTTTCCTAACTGTCCCTCTTTTGCAAAATCTTAATACTCCCACTATCCTGTAGAAGTCTGTATACACCCGATGTATATCTGTGTTTTCTACATAACGGTTTCACTTCTCAAGTGCAAGTTTTCATCCCCTGAGGCAATAGTGCCCCTGTTGAGAATGCATGGATGAAATTGACCGAAAGTCCTCCTCCTCAGATTGGTCTTGAGTTTCCTCACCTCTTAAGTAAGAATTCAGTTCAATTCAGTAACCAGTTCTCATGCTCCAGGCATAAATCCAGGCCTGCATATGAAGGAGACGAAGATGCAAGGGGCACGCATGCTGTTCTTAAAGATGTGGTTGCTATGTGTTCCTCACAGAGCCTTTCCAGTGTGTAGTATCTGTGCCTTCTATGGCAAGATCTATGGCGGACAGAGTAGTGTTCCTTGGATGGTGAGTTCATACTTTTTTTTTCCTTTCTGCTTTAATTTTTTTTTATTCTCAAATAAAATTTTGATTGAACAAAATTCTCAAAATGTTAGAGCTGGAAGGACCCTTGAGGTCATCCCATCCAAACTTCTCGGGTCTTCAATCACATATGGTAGAGTCACTGTTTCTGGCTGCAGTTTGGGCTGTAATTATTCATCTGGTGCCAGGGTTCCTTGTCCCCTTTGTAGCCAACAACCTGAGTTACCTTGGTTGAATTATTGATCGTTTCCGGGTCTCAGTATCCTCGCTTAGGAAATTTAAGGGATGAACTATAAGACCTCCCAAAGCTTCTTTCAGTATGGAAATATTAAGATTCTAAAATTTTTTTCTTTTGTGCCTAATGAAGTTGTGCCAGTCTTCAAAGACATTGTAAAAAAATTAATGGAGTATATTATTTCATAAAAGGGTACACCTTCCCTTTAGGAATGAAAACCACAAACAAGTCAGACATGTGTAAGCCAACAATACTGATTCTTTATTTCATTTTTCACATATTTTCCTAGATCACTGAATTTTTATTGTAGTTCTTTCAATATTTTTGGAAGCGTTCTTTTTCTACCTTCAAAAAGCACAATTGAAGTTCTGCCTGAATGACTTCTTTATCATGTTTGAGTTTTGGTTTTGGGTACACTGCCTAACATTTTAATTCTTGGTTTAATGATCAGACACTTAAAATACTAACATTCAAGTAGGTTGCCATTATTGGAATATTATTGGCTATAACCTGTTCTGCTCCCTTCTGTATCTCATTTACCTCCATGATATTCCTTAACATCTTCTTTTTGTCTGTAGGACTCAAGCCAAGGCTGGCTAATCTTTGTCATGATTTAGCACTGAATCATTTTGATTATTCTCTGATGTGTGTTCTCAGACTTAGAATGTCCTCCTATAGCATTCTATGCTGAACTGCACATAGCAGCATTCCCCAGTGAAATTTCATCAGTACTTTATGTGATGCCAAAATAACATCGACACTGTAAAATATGCTTCATAATCATCTTACTTGCTTTTCTTTCTCGGCAGTCAAAGATCATACAGATGGTTTGGTGAAAAGTCCACACTGACTCCCACAGAGTACCCTTCACATCTCTACTTGATAATAATTTTAAACTTTCATTCCTAATCTTTTTTTTTATTATTAAAACAGCTTTGTTTTGAGAAATGGGATAGAAACAATTTTCTCCAGATGAGAAGATGGTAGCCCTTTCCTGGGCAGGTGGGGAGAAAAGATTTATCACAGCCTACATTTTCTCTGTGGACATAATTCTGGTTTAGAATATCATAAGGAATTGGAAGAGAAATGAAAATCATCAAGGGGAAACCAATGTCCTGAGACAGTGATGCCCAATAGAACTTTGTGTGATGATGATAGTGTTATATTTGTACTATGGAATACAGTAGCTATGGGGTGTTTGAAAAGTGGCTATTGTGATTGAGGAAATGAGCTTTCAGTGTATTTAATGCGTATTAATTCAAATTGAAATAGTGGCTACCATATTTACATCATGGCCCCAGGAAGTAATGTGACTAGAACTGGAGCTCAGAGTCCAGGACAAAGTCGAGCTTAGTATCTCTGCTCCACTGTTTAATGACTGTGTTCCTGGGGAATATTTAACCTCACTGTATTAATATACGGACAATCTTTGTACCTGCTTCTGAAAGCTGTTGCAATGGGTAAAAGAGATAATCCATGCAAAACGCTTGACATGGTGTCTTTTCATTCTACTTGTTATACATGTTTGGTATTATTTTAATCATTCATTTTAGGAGGTGTGATTTAGACACTTGAATCAAGAAGCTGACATAAGGTATTCAGAACCTAACACTGGAGTCCTCCATTTTTTTCTCACACGAACACCATCTGTTCTAGAACTGGGGTGGTAGGAAAATCCTTCCTGAGTGAACCTTGGGAATCATGGACTTAAGCTCTCTAAAGTTAATATTATTCCCTCTGACCAGTCTTTACTCCTTCTCAAACTTTTTCTTTCTCTGCATTTCATTTCGTGTCATTGTTAAAACTTAAGAATGTGTAAGTTCATCATAGAACATTTAGTTAGCAATGATCAGATTACTTCTGGTTTTAACTTCATGTTCCCTGTGAGGCATTTGTAGAAATGAATATACTTGTGTGGAGAAATCTTCAATGTCAGTTTGCTGAAAAACAGTTACCTTTGTGGGTCATTTAGGAAAGAGCTTGTGTTTGGACACTTTGATGTATGCTACCAATCCTTTCTACCCTCAACTAAGAATTAGAACAATCACCGAGTGTCTGACTGCATTCATTGGGATGCTCTTAGAATGGTATGACTGATTAGGCAGGAAAAAATTTGTGTTTCTATTGGCCAACATGAGTCAGCTATTTTAATCTCATGCTTTCAAATATGCACTAAAAATTAAATGACACAAACCTTGTCTTTGGAAGCAGAATAGGAATTTAAGGTGCATCTAAGTCACAGTGGATGGGTATTGAATGTCAGCAGAAGCACTTCTGACATCTATGTTAATGGAAATTTAATTTGTAATCTGTGATATGACAATCAATACCTCATGTCAACCCAATGTACATTATTTTTTTCCTCTTGAGTCAATAATAAGAAACAGCTTTCAATGTATCTTATGCTTCTTTCTTGCTTTTCATTTCTGTATGCTGTCAGTGGAAATGGAAAAGGATGTTTGGGCTTTCTTCCACCTTTCCTCCAGAATTAAAGCCGACTTCTTTATTCTGCTCCAGATTATATGGGATCTACAGGGATCCCATCTCTTTTACACCAACATGAGTGTATATGTCCCAGACTCTCATCTGGAACTGAGTACATGAGGAGCTCAGCTATGCATTTGTTAAATCTAAACTCATAAGCAAGGGTGCTGGAGCACTGTGAGCAATAAAAAAAAATAAAACCTGTAGTGCCTGGCTGAACATGCTGTCCTGCAGAAGATAATTTACAGTTTGTTTTCTTTCTCTTACTGAACTGCCGCGGTCTACCTTTTGACCTCCCACCCCCCTTTCCTAAATGGGAATGTGGGTAGCTCATACCATTCTCTATTTTCCTAATGATTCTCACTGATAATGACAAAATATGATCCAAATATAAATTAATTAAAGTTTTTCATTAAATTTCAATCCTGGAACATTTTAATAGACTGACTACCTCAATTGTTTTTATTTTAATTTGTAAAACACAAGGCTTCTTGAATCATGATGCCTAATATTTTCCTAGGAATAAGACCACATTAAAATCTTAATTTGTCCCTTAAGCTTTACGGACATTATATTTATTTTTATGTCTGATGCCAGTTTAACACAAAGTACTTTTGCAGTAATTTTCCTTTGGAATTCTTTTTTTTTATCTTTGAGGTTAGGCCTTGAGGTTTATGGAGAATGTGTACGGGGAGGGCGATCATATTTAATCAGCCCCCTTTTCAGAGCTACTTGAGTCTTGAAAATGAAAAGGACATCTAAACTAAAATAACAATTATTATCTAAAATCTTTTTAAAAACAATGCAAATATTTGACTGTGGAATGCATGACAAAGAATTTATTTCAAGAATGCTATTCAATTTGCTACTATTAGATGTTCAGTTTTCAATCGGGACTGAGATGTTATCATCAGGCAATATAGGCTAATTCATTTTATTTTCATTTCAAAATTGTTAAAATACAAGGTGGGAAGGAAGTCTTTGTCTTATAAGTATGATATTTTTATCCTTTTCAAGATAATTGAGACTAGTACTATCTTTCTGAGGCTTTCCCAATGGAATATTTATATAAATCAGTTTGACTCTATTAATATACCGTATTGATCTACAATTCATCTAATTGTTGGGAGGATATTAATGGATTCCATTAGTCCATTTTCTAATTTCCACATGTCCTAAGGGCAATAAATCTTTAGTTTGCCTACTCATAAGGAAAAGCAAATTCTAATTGAACCAGCTGAAAATAGGACAAAGGATATTTCTAGCAAAATTTATTAATACAAGTAAAATCCATTTGAAGATTTCTAACATCTCTCTCCTTAAAGTCAAATCCTTTAAGAAATTTGCTGTAGTAGCGTATTTACAAATCTAAAGTCATAGATATGAATTTGCCCAGTATCTTCCCTGTAACTCTAATAAGGAGCAGAACCCATCCTTAACCCCTGACTCCAACTGACTTGTGATTGTTATACTGATTCAAGCAATGTTGTCTAGGAGAAATAACTCTGCAGCTAAAACAATGAGGCCCACTTCTGAGGGTTATTGTAAGCAAAAGAGAGAATGCCTGTTAAATGACTAGCACAGTGCCTGGAACACACAATAAGTATTCTGAGTTTTGTTACTGGGTTACATCATCTCTATAAGGTGGGAAGGAGGCCTTTGTCTTGTAGGTATGATTTTTTTGTCCTTTTCAAGACAATTGAGACAAGTACTCTCTTTCTGAGGCTGTCCTAGTGGGATATTTGTATAAATCAGTTTGACTCTATGATACTGTATTGGTCTATAATTCATCTAATTGTTGAGAGGATCATCTCAAGTAATTCAGACAGTAGTGGCACCAGTTGTATACAAATGCTTTCTAACAGTCTTCTTTGAGAGTATTTTCTCAGCTGATTATCTTGTAACAGTGAACAATAGGAAACCAAATATAATCTTAAAGAATTCCAAAGTAGGTCTGATGAAATTTTTGACTAAGTAATCCTTAATCCATCCATACTAAATAAAACTACCTTCAGGCATATAAGGTCTAAATGTTGGACTGACAATGTCGGAAAAGCAGGGAGCAATGATCTAGTCAGTCTCTTTACTATCCAGAGGATGACCCTGATTCCAGGGAAGAGAAGGAACTTAAATGAAGGTTCCAAAGCCATTGGGTTTAAGCTGACATGTTTTTATGCCACCAGTCCTATAACTTTACAAACGTATCACAATGCTTCCAACTTAGTGAACACTAACTTCCGAGCCATCCCTCTTTGTATGGCTTGAAGAGAATATTTATTGACTACCTTCCATGTGCAAAATACTATGGCTGGTGTTGTGGAAGGTGTGACGATAAATAAGAGCTTGTTATTAATATATATATATATATATATATATATATATGTATATACACACACATATAGTGTGTTTTAGACAGCACACATAAATATTAGGAATATTTTCATTTTCAGATTTCTCACTCATAGTAGCTGCTAAATCTCTGCAGCTCTCTCATCCCCATTGCCACTTTATCACTGTGCTCTCCCTTTTATCATCATCTCCCCCATCACACAAGCTTTTTCCAAAAAGGAAAACAGAAGTGTGTGTGTGTGTGTGTGTGAAAGAGAGAAAATCTTTAGCAATAGAAGATAAGAGAGCTTTGAAAAGGCTGGGTAATTAATTATTATATGCATTGTTACTAAGGATGCTGTTACTAAACAATATTCTGATCATGACTTTGGTTACAAGTTGATTAGAGATGGACACCTTGGTTTACAGCTGAACTTCAGTCATTTCTCATACCCTACTCCCCAAAGCTCCTGGTGTGCTGAAATAGAGAACACAGTATTCTCTGAGCAGTTGGCACAAGAATTTCTTTCAGATGAAGGAAAACTGCCTTTCCCTGCCCTTGCAAGTTATTGATGTGCTTGTTTGGGCTAGAAGCTATAATTCTAAAGGAATGAAATGTGAAAGATCATCTGTCCTGTATGAGATGAGAGGAGGACTTGGGGATTTGGGAGGGCAGAGAAGATAAAGAATTAGGGGGGAGGTGCAGGGCCACTAAAAGACTGTGATCAGTCTCCCTTATGACCCACAAATTCTTGGGTCATTTAATGTCTCCCTAAAGGCCATCCAACATTTCTTCATCAGTGAAATAAATCATCCCATGCCTCATGGACCTAAAACCTCAAGCAAGAAGTAAGAGTTTCTCATCCTAAAAGACCATCGACCCTAATATGTGAACTAAGCTAAAATAGTCCTCTGATTAGCTGCCTTCTACAGTGAGGAGAACATGGAGGTTTAGCTTATTTGTCTTTTCACCTATTAATCTGGCAAGGTGGCAAGATTCTCATTCCATTCTATTTCTATGAGATATATTTGCCGTGTCTTGTCTCCAAACCATCTTAAAAGTTATCTGGACATTAATGTGTCTTTGTACATTTTTTCCCTCCTATTTTTATGGATGCTGTTTCTGTATTTTAGGTGGTATTTTCAGCAGCATCATTCTGGATGTTTCTCACCAGTGGTTTCATGGTACCTGCCATCATTAATCTTCTGCATCACAGTTTTGCCATAAGGAATCCCACACTTCTTGTTAAGACCACAAACTGCAGGTACAGGATAATTCTATTGTGAATGTTTATTGGCATTTCAACTTGCTCTCCGAGCACTTCTTTGGGAGACTCTTTATAGTTTCCACTCTCTCTAACCTATCAGAGCATTCAACAAATATATATTGAGCTGAATTACTAAATGCTTATACAGCTTCTAAAGAAATTAGGGGTAAACCATCAAGTAGATTCTAATCTATAGAATGAAAAGGTAAGTTATCACCACTCTTCAGTTCCTATGGAAGTATTTTAAGCAACCAATAATTGAACATTACTTCATGTGCCAGGTGCTTTACATAAATCAACTCATTTAATCTTATCAATAACTATAAAAATAAATATCATTATCATTATTTTATGGACATGAAAACTAATGTTCAAAGAACTAATATAATTTACTGGATGTTAAAGAAATAATAAGTAGTGGGACACCTGGGTGGCTCAATTAGTTAGGTGGCCAACTTCAGCTCAGGTCCTGATCTCACAGTCTGTGAGTTCGAGCCCTGCATCAGGCTCTGTGCTAATGGCGCAGAGCCTGGAGCCTGCTTCCAATTCTGTGTCTCCTTCTTTCTTTGCCCCTCTCCTGCTTGCTCTCTGTGTCTCTCTTTCAAAAATAATAAACATTAAAATTTTTTAAAAGAAATAATAAGTAGCAAATAAGAGTTCAGATGTCATGTTTTCCTAACTTAATAGTGTTTGCTGCCTGCCAGCACACCTTGGTTATACTCACAAGGTGAAAATACTGAATTCTAAAGAAAAAAAAAGTTTATGCTATTTTCCTGAATTTTCAATTAAGTTGAAAATTTCTTAATCATTGTAATTATTTCTATAATTATAAAGATAAAATAAGATACTCAAGTAATTTCAGACAATCACAAAATCCATAGATGTATAACTATTAGGAAAGTTTTGAATATATGTTGAATATCAATAGATTAAACTTCCCTGTGAACTTGTGTTGTGATGTTGGCTAAAACAGTGCAGAAGGCCTCTGAATTTTCCACTATTATAATGTATTTTCTACCTAACTCCCCGCTTCACAGAGAAATAATGAGGTTATTCTACAGAGGTAGGTAGGTACATGAAAAATTCTTATTGTATAATAGTTTGTCGATTTGTTGGACTTCAGAGCATGAGTTCAAATAGTATTCAAATATATATATATATATTTTCATTTGAAAATTTAATTATGTCTTAGCTACTTGTTTAAATTTGAATCAAATCTCTCCTGAAAAGGGTTTCATGGAGAGAGTTTGGTGTTGCATACTCATGAAATCACGTCTTGGAATTTCACATTTTGTAAATTAGAAGTGGGATTCCCAGTTGTATGCTGGTACTTTGGGATAATACAGTAAGTAAACTTTAATGGGCATCACATTTACTGAGAGAATAAAGCACATGTGTCCATTGATTATTATTTGTTAATGAAAATGTGTAGAACATTAAGGCAAATATCTTCTTAGCATTCAGGATAACATTACAGTTATAGGCTCAGGAATTCTGTACCTTACTAAATTGTAAAATTTGCTCACTTTCTCTTCTTTTCTCTCTTCCTTCTTTCTTTCCTTTGCTTTCCTTTCCTTACTTTCCTTTTTCCTTCCTTCCTTCCTTCCTTCCTTCCTTCCTTCCTTCCTTCCTTCCTTCCTTCCTTCTCTTACTTTCTCTTCTTTTTTGAACTATCTCTCCTCCTTATTTTCATAGACATATGAACTTGATGTTCCATCTAAAGATGTTCAGAGTACATGCAATTGAGACTATTTGAGTGGAGTTATTCTGAAAAAGACATTTCCTTGCAGGTTTTTTTCTGATAAAAGAAAATATTTTAGTTGTAAACATAAGTTTTATTGGGTCAGTGCTTATCTACAAAAAGCTGTGTTTCATGGTGGATCATCGTTTCACTCTCCATTCCTTGGGGGAGTAGTAAGAATAATCTTTCGTTATTATTTAAACAAAGGCTTTACTTCCATAAAATTGTCAGTTTCTGCCCCATTCAAATATTTAAAAAACTGAGTAGTAGAGATAAACTCATCTTTAGACTGACAGTTTGACTGAGATGGATATTAAATACTATCAGCTTCTGCCTTTCCTCTTGGAAATGTTTTCATGTTTTTAGAACTCCTTTCACTCAGGTCTTTATCTTTAAATTTTCAAAGTAAAATTACATTTCAAAAATCTGCTATGCCATCAAGTACGAGATGTACCATCATTTTATGACAACGAGAGACAAAAATGGTGCCAAATCCATTTAACCAGACACAGCTGTAAGGTGTATCCAAAGTTTAGAGATATTAAAATGTGAAAATCTTTGCACAAAATCTTTGTATTTCTTTTTATCAGTAACCATCCCCCCAATGGAAGCAAAATCCAAAAGATATCACTCTTACTTGACTTTGTGAATCAAGCTTAATTTGATGTATTTTAACAAATAAGAGAGTGACTGAAGTGGGAGGTATCAAACCTTAATGACTAATTGGTTTGATATGGATGAAGCTGTGCTGTGAGTGGAAGAGGCAGAATGCAAGTTGACATCTGAAGTGTCAGTATACCTAGCATAGTATTCCAACTTTGGATAAGTATGTTCTTGACTATGGAAAAATGCAGTGATGTGGATCTGGAAATTATTATAGCAATGGAGCATTACTAATTAAAGTAAAATTCAGTCTTGTAAGTAAAAAAATAAAAATAAAAGAAAGAAATCCAAAGAAATAAATTGTTTTGTGAGCTGAACATCCTTTCCATGGATAGTATAGATAACATACTCATGAAACATTTTATTTGTGCATTAGGATGACAATATTATCTTATTTATTCCAATAATAGCTGTTGACTCCCTAGAAACATATTTATAAGCATACCCAACCTCCTAGTGCATAAATTATTTTGTGGAAGAAAATTAGAAACTTTTGAAACAACATAAACTTCTTGAGGTCACCAAGGTACCATTAAGTAAATTATTGCCTCACAGTCCTAAATGTTACCTAGTAGCCAGGAAGAGTTTAATGCACCTTTCAAAGTGCCTAATTTACTCCCAGGGAGTAACGAACTAGTGGACAGGTCCTGGATGATAAATTACACATTGAGATGCATTTTCCCAAGTGAATAGGGCTTAGTGTTGTCTGACTAAAATTAATGCCTCACATTTATTTCAAACATGTGAAGGCAAAGGTCTACAAATAGTTTCAGAAGTCTAAAGACAATTCCATCTACCTAAATGCAGTAATAGGCAAGGTAAATTCAGTTATATAAACCAGGATTGTTGAAGATAAATTGGTCAGAGCAATTCAATTAAAAGTATTCTGTGTTTAGTTAGGAAGGGTCACTGAAGAACAACAACCAAAACTTAAAATCACATCTGAAGGACAGCTGTACTTTTTATAATCTTTGGGTGTTCCAACGAGGTCTTTCCTGTAAGAATTTAACCTGTCCAACCTTGTAGAATCTATGATACCTGCCAGGATTGCAATCCAAGGTGGTATGTCTCCAGGCCATAAATACCGTTGTGTGTATTTACTGAATAATGTCTATTGCAAAGAAATTATAAAGTATTTTTGCATTTGAAAGCATTCCCTTTGTTAGCCTTTATGATCTCAGAGAGATTGCATAAATATCTTGTATCCTACTTATTACTGCTTTTCCTTTGGGGAATGATGAAAGAATCTGGAGTCATTTCTAAATCCTAGGACCCTGAACTCATACAATCCTCAATTCCAAGTAGCTCCAAGCAACTAAAACTTAAAAGCATAGTGACTTTGTATTATCACATTTGTACTTTCACTGATGTCTGAATATTCAGCCCCTTTAGTATCACATTTAAGATTAATATGACCAAATAAAATGATATTAAACTGTAAGACAATTGAGGATCGTTTCCATGGTAAAATATATCGTGTTGCTTTTTGCTTAATAGTCACACTTCTTCCCCTTGGTGTCTCACTCTGTAAGGGATTATGTATGGGTCTCCATTCTGTTGACTTCAAGAATGGTTGTGGGAGGTGCCAACACGTACTTCAGCCCAGAAGAGTTAAGATTCAGTGGACACCTCACCATTTCTTTCTCTCTTTCAGGAGTTCATCACAGAGGCTCCTCAATTGACTGGGCTCCCTAAGTGACATTGATGATGGAGAACAGTCCATGTTGGCCATGAGAGAAGTATAGCATGAAAGAGGAATGATACATTGTTGTAGAGGGTACTTTGTTACCATAATATAATCTATCTGACCTTTATTGATGTAGTGAATAATCACCTCTGTTCAATAAGTATTTGTTGAATGTATCATTTTCTCAATTTTTGTAGCAAATCATTGTTTACACCACCTAAAATCTGGGTTGGACATATCATAATTGCCTGTCAGTAACATAAGGGCCACAAAATGCAATTTCTTTCTGGCTCTTCCTCCACAGCACTTCTTCTCAGGAATGAATAGTCCCTCTAAATTTCTTTATTAAGAATTTTGTGACCATTAGGGAGCCTAGGTGGTCCAGTCAGTTGGGGATGTGACTTCGGCTCAAGTCATGATCTCACAGTTAGTGGGTTCAAGCCCCGCATGGGCCTCTCTGTTGTAAGAACATAGGCCCGCTTCGGGTCCTCTATCCCCCTCTCTCTCAACCCTTCTCTAGCTCATGATTTCTCTCTCTCTCAAAAATAAACGTTAAAAAGAAGAATTTGGGGACCATTTTTTCATGTTTTATCTTACTTTTCATTCTTTCAGGTTTGTTGGGATAATGTCTCCTTTGTTATCAGTGGCAAGGAGACATATGTGTCATTAGCTGTCACTTCAAGGCGCCATGGTTGATTTTAGAAAATGGCAGTATCAAAGATGAACCTGTTGACTAATGTTGAGGACATCAGTGTCATTGCTTGCCATGCAGGACCCTTTGTCCTTGTTTCTTTCTCTTCTCATAAGCTAAAAATTTTTTTTAATGAAATGAGCATTTGGGTTTTATTCCCAAATAAATTTTTGTTTATTCCCATCCTTGGGGTCTGTTATGAGTTCCTACAAGGTGAACTAAGAGGCCATGAAAATGAAAGCATCAAGTGAAAGCATCAGGTCTTACTCAGAATCTTATCTTCCTCCAATCCTGGCTCATTGTCATGGTATAATAATAACTAAAATCTCTTCAGTGATTATATGTTCACCACTGTTTAAAGGGTAGTTGAATCTTTTCATCAACCATGTGATGGGGAAACTAAGAAACAAAGAGGTTAAATGACTGCCATCATCACCTAGAAAGATCGCCTAAGCGTCTTACTTAGAATCCAGCCTATTATGTTATGTTTCTCAACTATATTTCAAGTCTTTTTCAAAAGTGTTTGTTTTTTACCTAGGAGTTTCCTTGTACATCACATAAACAGAGCCCTGGTGGCCTCGTTTCACTAATTTTCCATTCATGCCCAGTGGAAGTTTATTTTCATAGAGGTATGATCTAGTGTTGGCTATTACGTTTTTGACAAAAATTAAGATGATGATGAATATATCAGATATCACCGTGTCAGTATTTTATGTCACAGTGGTTAAATTAATATCATTACATTCATTACATTCTTCAAAATCCATGAGATATTTATTTAAAAGCAATCAAATTGTATTTATTTTAAAATATAGCATATTTAAAATATTTTGGCTAGTACAGAGTCTCATTCCTTTAATGAATGAATGATAGACTGTGGACCTTTTTTTATTTTAACACAAAATAATTTTCTCCAGTAGAACTATAGGATAGCTTTGTCACTCTGTATAAACTACCATGTTGGACTGTGTAGAACAAATCTAAGTTCAAACCACAATATAGCTTTGACAATACAAAAATCCTAGAAGAAGTAAATGTCTCATGAGTTACAGTCCAAACATTAGTGACATACTGTGCTGCAATTAACATGACTTCTGTTTATAGTGAGGATGGAAAATATGGTGAAATATTTATAATATAATTCTACATGAATGATTAGAATGCAAAATTATATATGTATTCTATTTCCAGCCCCTATAAGTATCTATACCTGTGCATATACACAAAAGTTCAAATGAAATAAACCTCAATCATAAATGTTTTGTTATGTTTGTGAAATTTGAGGGCAATTAGAAATTATTTTTTTCAAATGTTCTTTTTTACAGAAAAGTGAAAAAAACATGAAAATAGGACTTAGTGTTTTAGTCAGTGTACATAATGGTGCATTCGATTTTTGAAATTACTTTCTTAGTTATGTTTATTAACAGTTGAATTGCTGACTACATCTCATTTCTTCCAACCACATTGTTCCCTGTCTTCCTGCTATGAGATTCAAGGAGTGAAGTAAGGTGAGTGGAATGGTTTAAAGAAAGAAGATAAGCAGAGATCTTATCACGACTCTTTGGGGAATATAGAAGGTAATAAAACTCCACCAAGTTGTTTTTCCTGGCAAATATTCAAATACCAGCTTTTGACTTAGAGCTTCGCTGGCCAAAAGTTGGCAAGCTTCTGTGCAATGCCTGTGAATAAAAGTCCCTAAGCTGAGTGGGGAAATTGCCAGGTTGTGTTCGAATTTTATTAGGAACACTTTAAAGATCTAGTAACACAGGTCCAAATTAGGTTCCTTAATTCTACCCCAGGTAGTTCATAAACACAAAAGCCAAGTTCAAAATTAGAGACTTTTGTACACAGAAGAGCTGAAAGATAGACGGCACATGTGCAGTTACTCTTGCTTCTTTATCCAAGGCAGGCATGAATAATCAATCTAGCGTTTCATGATATTCCCATGTTGAGTTTTAAATTCTTTTCAAGATGCACTCTAGAGGATCCATATTATATGAAATGATAAGGCAATTCATATAATCTGAATATGAAATTAAACTATTTGACATTCTATCCTGAACCCACTGGTTTTTCAGATGATGGAACTGAGAACCCCCTCGAGGGAGGGAGAAAACGAATTCTAACCATTTTCTATGTTTGAAACACCCTGATAGGTATATGCATGTGGTTCCACGATAAAGGCTATTGCCATTTCCATTTGACAGATGAGGAAACGGAGTGTCAGACTAGGCCAATGCACAAGCTCAGAGTCCTCACTGCCTACAGATACACAACAGCAATGCAATTCTCTTGCCCCTACATGGGTGAATTAGTGTATTTTGCACTATTGCCAAGCTGTAAGGCAATGTTATTCTTTCTCTGAAGAAATTAATGGGCGATGTGAAAAGAATCCTTCTCAGGTCAATGGCAGTCACTCATCTGCCCATGAACCAGAAGAAACAGACTCATAAATAATAAACCACTATGCATAGCAGCCACCTGGCACCTAAATATTAATAGCGTGTATGTGAAATACTTTTACATAACCATACTAAAGACATTAACTAAATGTCACAGTTTGAAAAATTACCACTTTGGGTCACTGCTGGCCACTAAATTCTATGGTCTGGCTATTACAACAGGGACTTTTAGCCATTCCAGTGTCCTGGGCTTTTCTTTCCAGGAAAAATAGTATCTTCCTGGACAATAAAGAGAGTAGTTTGAGCCTAAAATTTGCAAACTTTATTACTATTTATGAAGTTTGAGCCATAGTGGCTCCTAGCAGGCTCCACCCCCTTCCCTCAACTTAACTTTCATAATTTCTCAGCATCCTGGGCAACCCAGTCTGGAATATTCTCCATAGCAGAATATTCTGGAGCAGAATAAGGTCCTCAGCTTGGATTGTGGACTAGGCTTTTATCATCAATGATTCAAATATTTGCTCCTTTTTCCAGGTACTTCTGGGAAAACTGATTTGCCCCAAGTGGGAAGTTTTTCTGATTAGGAAAGTTTTTCAGCTTCTCTCCTAGATAAATCATACTGTGAATTACTTTTGTTGAATTCCTCTCCATTTGTTTTCTATTTAGTTCTTGTTTCATTCCCTCTAGGTCTCATACATCCCTTTTGTATAGTAAATTCTAATCTGTTTTCAAAATAAATACACGACTGATGAAAGAAATATTAGGAGGAAGGGTGGAATGAAAAAGAATCCAGCTAATCTTGATTGTATATTTAAGGCTTATTTGAGAACTAAATCTTTCTCCACCTCTCTACCCCCACACCAGTATATTATCCACAGATAATATTGTTTCTGTGGAAACAAAGGTAACAGATACACTTCTCTTTCTTGTTAATTTTAAACAAGATGCAAAAAATGCCATCTACACACCCCTCGACCTTGGCCAATTTCCAGAACTTGGGCTCTGTTTCCAGAACCTTGTGCTGCCTTGTTGGGACAATTTCTGCTAGTCTGGCTTTATAATTTCCAGCATCATTTTTACTTTTTCTTTTCCAAACAGAGCTATGAGGGTGGGAAGAAACTTCTCTGGAATGTGACAAAGCTAGCATAATGGGAACCTTGTACGGTTTATGCTGGAAGCAGAAGAGAATTCATACTGGCTACAAGAGTTAACCATACCATTTGTGGTTTGTGGTATATACTTAGGCTCTCAATAATTGGTGTCCATGGTGTAACCAAAAGCATATGCTAACTG
Organism: Suricata suricatta; assembly: GCF_006229205.1. Lineage (NCBI taxonomy): Eukaryota > Metazoa > Chordata > Mammalia > Carnivora > Herpestidae > Suricata > Suricata suricatta. The sequence goes on along the minus strand of NC_043712.1, from coordinate 53,779,742 downwards.
GCCTTGTTCTAATAGGAGGTGTATTGTTTGCAATATCACTGTGTGTAATAGCCTGACTTCCTAGGCAACTTTTTGAGCTCTTCCATAATTTAGGATCAGAGGAACAAGGCCAGCTCCCAACAGATATGAACAATCAGGTTTACAATTGACAGTAATGTATTTTATTCCCTTCCAATAGTATTTGTCTTTTAATTATTTATTAGGGTAATATATGTTTTCTGAGAAGAAAGAAGAACATAAAAATCACCTCCATTGTGATTGCTGAGATATAACCACTGCAACATTTTGCTAATTTCCTCCTCGCCTTTCCTTGGACGTTTTGTTACGTGCCAATAATGACATAATCAGGAAAATGCTGCACACACTATTTGTTCCAACCTTTCTCACTTATGCCATAATAGAAGCTTCCCATATCCAATTTGAAAGGATATCTTTGAGGCGAAAGGAGAGGGTAGTGTTTAAGATGGCCATGAAGTTGTTTCTAAGGTAAATCATTTATTTCTTGAATTGGCTGGGGGTTGCAGGTATAGTTTTTCTGATAACTCATCAAGCTGCACACTTACAATTGGTGTATTTTTCTGTTCTGTGTGTTTTATATCAATAAAAAGTTTATTTACTACAAAATCACAAATTAACCAGCAAATGATTCATAATGATTGCTTAACTTTTTATTATAAGGTTCTGCTATGATTGATTAGTCCATTCTCCCATGGTTAGGTATTTAGTTTATTGCTTTTTAATATTAGAAATAATACAGTTATGAAAATATTTATACTTAAATATTCATTTGCATTACATTCTTTTGGGGTAGAGTTCTGGAACTTTCCTGAGGAGAAATTACAGTGTAATGGGAAGAGGGATTAATGTAAGTACATTTTCTGCAATTGTACCTATTGGTGGCATAAACATAGCAGAACCCTCAAATTCTTACAACTGTCAGCCAGAACAGAAGATGTAACTGTTAAAATTTTTTTTTTTTACTTATTTTTGAGAGACAGATAGTGTGAGCAGAGGAGAGTCAGAGAGAGAGAGGGAGATACAGAATCTGAAGCAGGCTCCAGGCTTTGAGCTGTCAGCACAGAGCCTGACTCAGGGCTCGAACCCACGAACTATAAGATCATGACCTGAGCTGAAGACACCCAACAGACTGAGCCACCCAGGCACCCCGGTAACTGCTAAATCTTGAGTTGAGTCCCACATGAAACTTGGGCAACAAGTGAGGTATTCTTGATTCTAATCAAGGTAAACAACCATCTGTTCCATTCAGCTGAGCAAACCATTTTTTTTGAGCACGAGTGTGCAGACACTAGGATAACAGAGGTATAGCCTTTTTCTTGTTCAGAGTTAAGAGCTGACCTAGAGGAAACAATCTTGAACCAGTGTGGACATGAATGTTTTCCCTCATTTCACAGCTCCTTCATCTGTTTGTTGGAATAGTAACACTTAGTTCAATGGCTTGTGGTTAAGGATTAAATTAAATAGGTTTACAAAGTGCTAGCCTGGGGTGCCATTCAGACTACTTAACCATACATATCAGCATCACCTAATCAGAAAGAATGTTGGTTCAGACAAACTAGAGGCTGGTGATAAATATCCAAATGTGTTCTGGCTAAATATTTCATCCCCTAGCCTAGAGTAAGTACTGCCAATGACTGTTTTTTGGTGCTTTATTCCTTTGGATTTCATCAGATAAACTGAAATTCCCTCAAACTCATCTTTGGTCTTTGAATGAAGTTATTTTGGTTATAAATATTTGGAGAAAGCAGCTCAAGAGGTGTGATTTGTGCTCATCTAGTTTTCCTTTAGTTCTTACTGAAGAGTAGCAATTGGAATGCTTCACCTGATCTGATCATTACCTCTTCTATATTCAACTTATATTTCTATTGCTGATGGCCATAGAGCCTTTCTGGGGAAAAAAATGCAATGTATACTTATTCCTAAAAATTGACAATGAATAGAGGAACCATTGTGGGAGGTAGAAATCGGATGCTGGGCCTAGTCATATAAATATAGTAAATGAAAAATTAAAAAACCCAAAATACAATGTTCAGGGAGCAAGCTTCTACTTTTTGAGTGCCGTGAAATTGTTTCAAAATTGTACCAAGTTTGCTAAAGTCAAATGCATGGATTATTATGAAAGTTGTGAGCAATAACTATAGCTATAAAAAAACCAGTCAGGAATTATTGTAGATTTCTTTTAGGTGATTATGGTTAAGCACTTAAACGCAACAGGAGCATCTGGGAAATATGTTAATGTTTGTTAATCAAACTGGGAAGAAAAGTACATACAAGATTAGTCCACTGAATTGTTCAAATCTCATATCATCTTTGAGTTCCAATAAAAATTTCTGTTTGGGGGCACCTGGGTGGCTCAGTAAGTTAAGCATCTGACTTTGGCTCAGGTCATCTCATGGTTTGTGAGTTCAAGCCCCACATTGGGCTCTGTGCAGAAAGCTCAGGGCCTGGAGCTTTGTTTGGATTCTGTGTCTCCCTTTCTCTCTGCCCCTCCTTCACCCATCTCTGTCTCTGTCTGTCTGTCTCTCCCCAAAATTAATAAAACATAAAAAAATTAAAAAAGAATTTCTGTTTGGATATATAGGAATTGTGCAGTCAGTAATGAGACTATTAGGGGGTGTCATTATTGCAGTCAGAGATTCAAACTGTTTGTAGGTTCATTTCAAAGAATGACATTTAAATGCCCATGATATAATATGCTTATACTGTACCCAGCACATTGTTTTGCCTCTGTTAAGTGCTTAATACTCATTGTGGGAACAAATCTGGGCAGAATGCATTTTCTTGGACACCAGAGGTAATGTAAAATCTTTGGAAGGAATATGTAGTTTGTTATCAGAGGGCTGAAGACCCGACTATCAATTCCTAGCTGTGTGACTTTGGGCTAGTCTTTGAGACTTGTGAGCCTCAGATTCCTTATATTTAAAAATGAGAAAAATAACATATTTGCAGGATTGCTATAAAATTTAGAAGTAGTGTGTATATAGTGACTGGCACAAAATAGAATGATTAGCAGCATCATAACTCATATCATAAGTAATAAGATATAAGTACTGCTATTTGTTGCTCTTTACACAAATCTGGGAATCATGAAAATGTGGGAAACACTTAAATAAACCCTCCCCTTGTGGTATCCTAGACATAAATTTCAATGAGGAAATTCAGCAATTGTGGTTTAGTAGCAGTAATATTAGGAAAATATCCCCAGATAAACATTTTTGTAATGAAGGCTTCCCTTTTCCTCCTGATGCTTTTGTCAAGTAAAGCTGATTTCCACAAGAACCCAATTTCAAAGTATAAATAGTGATGCTTTGATCTTGGTAGGAGGCATCCTCTGTGAGTTCTTGGACAATAGGCAGGTAAATACCTAAGCAACAGCTGCCCCAGGAATCCAAATATTTCACATTTCATCTACCTTCTCATGAAACTTCATTGGATCAAACACTGTAGTCAAGCTCTTTTTTTGTAAACCCTAATCCAGCCAAAGCATCTAGAGGCAAAAGAATGCCTCAGTTTGTCGATGTAAAGTCTAAGGCTGGAAGTGAGGTGGAGTACACAGATAATCACATTCTCTTCAGGAGGGCTTTAGTTTTATCCTTTTCAATCTTTCACGACTGGGTTAAAAACTCCTCAAGAATACCCTCTAAAGTTTCTGTTTTTGTCCTTCAGTTTCCAGGACATAAGCTCTCCCTGCGTTGGCTCTGCTTTGCTTTGCATTCTCTGGCAGTCTTTGTACCCAGAGGTACCGGTGGCGGTTGGGGGAAGGAGGAACATCCTCCTCGTCTTCCCAGGAGGGTCAGAGACCAAGTTGGGACCTCTGTGAGAGGAAGAAAAGCTCTAACTAACCTTAGAATAGAGTAGCTTTCAAGAGGGTGGGTGATGGGTAGGAAGAGTTACAGGACCATTGCCCATTTACACATATGGGTGGGTATATGTGTGAGCATGTGTACACACACACACACACACACACACACACACACACTATCAAATGCAGCCTCAGATGATCTAAATTTTTGTAGCATCATATAATTCCCTATTGTGCTCTGATCAAGCTGTTTATATCATACTTTCTTTGTCTGCCATCATCAGTAAAATACTACCAATAACAGTCAATTTGCTCACTAAGTGTCTGGATACGTGCTAAATCTTTACATTCATTATTACAAAAGCTTCTCTCATTCACACTCTAAGGGAGGTACTATTGTTATCAACATCTTACAGAAAAGAGAAGCCTAAGGAGTTTATATAACCTGAACAGTCACAGAGGTGGTAAGCAATAGAGCCCAGATTCAATCAGATAGCTTGACCCCAGAGCCTGAGTTCTCAAGTATTTCATTGTATTCCTATTTCACCATATCTAACCAGGTCCTAGTAAAGGGAATGTGGTATGGTGACCAATGAGAGGCACATATCCTGCTGATGGTAGGTTTGAGCTGTACTTGAGCCCTTGCCATCAGCAAAATTTCCTCAGCACAAAATTTGTGATAGAGCAAGACAATCAGACTTCATGAGCTGCACTTTCTGCTTTCTGTTCTGTGTACACCTTTCTAGATCATCCTAAACATGTCCACTGATTGATCATGTTACATCTGCCTTATTAAACTGGCAGATGGTGACCACACTCATGGTGAGAATTGAGTAAGGTATAGAATTGTTGAACCAATAGGATATACACCTGAAATTAATAAACTATTGTATGCTAATTATACTTTAATTAAATAAAATGTAAACCTTTTTGGGAAAAAATGCCAAACAATAAACTTTTCTATCATTAAATTCTTCTGTAAGAAACCTTTGTGTGTAACAGAAATTGAGTGAGATTACAGTTTTTAATTTTTTGGATTTCTCCCCCAACCCCCCCAGAAAACGAGAATATGACAGCAAGACTTATACATTAAGATTTTGTATCCTGGGGTGCCTGGGTGGCTCAGCTGGTGAAGTGTCTGACTTTTTACATTGGCTCAGGGGGTGATCTTGAGGTTCTGGGATTGGGTCCCACTTCGGGCTCTGCACTAAGTATGGAGCCTGCTTGGGAATTCTATCTTCCTTCCTTCTCTCTCTGCCCTTCCCCCACTCATACATGCACATACACTCTCTCTCAAAATAAATAAATGTTAAAAAAAAAATTTGGATCCTGATACTATTTATTTGTATTTACTAAAAATTGAATCAGTGAACAGTATATCAGTAATATGAACTGTTGGGCCCGTTGAGTGCTCCTTTTCATCTGAAATCTGTGATATTTGCAAAAATTTTCCTTGAATCCTTACTCTATCAGTTTTCTTACCATTGATAGAGTAGGAACTAAAACTCTGTTATGAGTGAAATTATACTTCCTAATTCTCATTAATATGGCCCTTTAAAAGTACAGATAAGTGTTCTATTCTAATCTTCCAAGATGATCAACACTTTTTTTTTAGATTGACGGTCAAGCTCATATAGGGTCCATAGTATAACTGAGTGCTTGTCCACTTAAAGTCAAGGACACTGACGGCATACCACCCCATGTACATTGAGTGTAAGAATAACATCTTGCTACAGAATGGTTGCCAATTCTGGAAAGCTAAGGATGAAACAGAATATTTCATTTTATATAAAAATCCACAAAGTAGACCACCAATATGTTAAATTTCCTTGTTCATTACAGATGACTAGCTGAGCCAACGGTATCACTCAGATTCAATTCCTTGAATATCAGTTCATATAAATCTACAATTATATACAATATTAACTTAAGTAGGTAGTGTAAGGTTTAATAGATGGAGGCAGAGATGGGAGGACAAAGAGACCACGTTATGGAGCCAAGAAGGCCTTTACTGGGATCTGCGATTCCCGGGCGAGGTTCTGTGACTCTGGAGCGGGGAGTCAGGGAAGTCGCACCTGATATGGGAGAGCAAGGTCTTTTATGGGTGCAGGAGTTCCGGGTTTGAGCTCAGGTGGGCTGATAGCCACATAGGGTCTTCTTTGGACAGTGGCAGGATTCAATTGGCTGTTTGCTTCAGTGGGGAGGAGGATGCTGGAATTCCATGGTGAGACATTCCAGTTTGAGACAGTCCAGATTGAGAGTGGGGGTCGTCAGTCCTGGTGGCGCCTGGATCTGTTATCTGGCCTGCAATAAAATGGCCGCTGGTGCCTTTCAAATGGCTTGGGTCATCCCAGGTTTGCAAGTGGGGGTTGTCAGTGTTCGCAGCTCTCCACATCAAAGTGGCCGCTCAGTTGCTTTCCCATGGTAACTCTTACAGGTAGCTATCGTGATTGTCCCAAATGTGCACATTATTTCCATAAGACAATATTATAGATATTGAACTTTTTGTAAACTGGCAAGAAACTACTATGTTTCTTTGTACCATGTTTAAGCTTTTATGGTACAGTTAATGTGCATTGCATATATTTCCTGACGTAACCATAGGGAATTTCTCATGTTCTTGATGCCTGATATAGCAGCATTTGAGAGAGGATCTCTTACACATTTCATTTTGCATAGAACAAGGGAAATTAAATTGCCTTGTATTACCAGTTAAGCATATTTTTTTTATATTTATTGATTTATTTTTGAGAAAGAGACAGCATGAGTGGGGGAGCGGCAGAGAGAGAGGAAGAGAGAATCCCAAGCAGGCTGCCAGCTGTCGACAAGCACAGAGCAAGATATAGGGCTGGAACCCACGAAACTCTGAGATCATGCCCTGCGCTGAAACCAAGATCCAGATGCTTAACCAACTGAGCCACCCAGGGACCCCAGCATAATTATGGGGAAAAAAAAGAAACAAACTTTAAAGCAGATACTAAAACCCCTTTTCTTCTTCATCTCTTCCCCTCTGTTCCAAACTTGCACCAATTTAGCAAAAGAATTCCATACCAGCATTTAAAGTTACGGGTAATTAGGCTTCCACCTATCCTTCCAGTTCCTTCCCCCAATACTCTTGTTGATAAGTTCTGCTCTCCAACAAAACCGGATCTTGTACTTCTCCGGAATGCTCCCTGCATTTCTTCTCTGTATGCATCTGATGATGGTTTGTCCTTTTCCACCACCTAAATGGATCCTTTCCATTCTTCAGAATTCTCTTCAAATTTTCTCCTGAAGTGATGGCAAGTTTTTTTCTACAAAGTCTAACTTGTAGTAACAGATAGTAGCAAGGTGGTTATTAGAAGTACAGGTAGGGGTGGGGGTAGGTAATCCATCAATGGATACAAACTTTCAGTTACAAAATGAATGAGTTCTGCAGACCCGGGTACAGCATGGTGGCTACAGTTAAGAATAACGTACCTACACTTGAAATTTGCTAACAGAGCAAGCAGATTCCTAGTTCTGGCTGCTCACATACAATGATGATTGTGGGAGGTGATGGCTGTGTTTATTAGTTTGTACTAATTATTTTACAATGTATACAAATATCAAAACATCAAGTTCCATACTTTAAATATATACCATTTTTATTTGTCAAAAAATCTTTCCCATTCTGTTTAGTATAGACAATAGCAAATAGTTCATAGATATTGCTTATGTCATTTACCAGGCAACTAAGTATATACAATTGACCCTTGAATAATGTGGGGGTTGGTATCCCAACCCCCTTCATAGTAAAAAAAATCTGTGTATAACTTTTGATTCCCCCTATATTTAGCAACTAGTAGCCTGCTGTTGATCGAGGCCTTACTGATACCATAAAGAGCTGATTAACACATATTTTGTACGTTAAATGTATTATATACTGTATTTTTATAATAAAATAAGCTAGAGAAAAAGAAATTGTTATTAAGAAAATCACACGGGTGAGTAGCCGGCTAAGTCATTTAAGCATCCAAATCTTGGTATCGGCTCAGGTCATGATCTCATGAAAGTCCCACCTGTGTGTGGGCTCTGTAATAAACATGAAGCTTGCCTAGGATTATCTCTCCCTCTCTGCCCCTTGCCTGCTCACACACACTCAATCTCAAAATAAGTAAAGATTAAGAAAAAAAGAAAATCATAAGGAAGAGAAAATATATTTACAGTACAGCTGGACTTCGAACAACATGGGTGTGAACTGTGTGGTTCCACTTACACCTGATCTACTGGAGATTTGTTTCGGAGACTCATAGCTATTTGAAAAAACTTCCGGGGCGCCTGGGTGGCTCAGTTGGTTAAGGGTCCAGCTTCGGTCAGGTCATGATCTCATGGTTCATGGGTTCCAGCCCCACGTCAGGCTCTGTGCTAACAGCTAGCTCAGAGCCTGGAGCCTGTCTTCAGGTCCTGTGATTCCTTCTTTCTCTGACCTTCCCCTGCTCACGCTGTCTCTCTCTCTCTCTCTCTCTCTTCTCTCTCTCTCTCTCCCTCTCAAAAATAAATAAAAACATTAAAGAAAATAAAAAATAAATGAAAAAAAACTCCCAGGTGAACCACATAGCTTAAGAAGATCAAAAAATTTAAAAACAAAGTTAGGTATGGGGCATCTGGGTGACTCACTCGGTTGGGTACTGACTTTGGCTCAAGTCATGAGCCTTGCATTAGGCTCTGTGCTGACAGCTCAGAGTCTGGAGCCTGCTTCAGATTCTGTGTCACCCTCTCTGTCTGCCCCTCATCCACTCATGCTCTGTTTCTCTCACCTTCAAAAATAAGTAAACATTAAATATTTTTTTAATAAAGAATAAGTTAGGTATGTCATGTATACATAAAATATATGTAGATGCTACTCTATTTTAACATTTGCCACCAAAAAATATTCACAAATCTATTATAAAAAGTTAAAATCATAACTTACACAAATGGTTACAGACTATACACAGCACCCCATTCGCAGTCAGGAGAAAAGTAAACAAGCATAAAAAAGCGATATTAAATCATAACTGCATACAATTAAGTGTAGTACATACTGTATATTACTTGTGAAAACTTCGTAGCCACCTCCTGTTGCTATTATAGTGAGCTCATGGGTTGAAAGTATTACTTAAAATTTCGCGAGATGCTAGCCAGCTCCCAGTAAGCAGTTTGTCTCTCAAGTAAATGACGCATCATAGTAAAAAAGCGATCCCTTATGGTACTTGCAAAGTTTTTGTCATGTTTAGTGCAGTACTGTAAACCTTGAGTAACACCATGCAGCCCATACAAAGTGCCACTAGTGATGCCACAAGTGCTCCCAAGAAACAGAAAAGTCATGACATTGCAAGACAGGCTGAATGACTTAATATATACCGCAGCTGAGGTTGTCCACCATTTTAAGATGAATGAGTCCTTCGTAGGGACCACTGTAAAAAAAGAAAAGGCAATTCATAAAGCCATTGCTGCAGCTATGCCAGCAGGTGCAAAGACTTTGCACTTTTTGTGAAATACCTTTTTCTCATATTGAAAATGCAGCTTTTATGTGAGTGGACGATTGCCATGAGAAAAGTATACCTAAAGACTGTAACAGGACTCAAGAAAAAGCACAGTCATATGACAAAGTAAAAGAAAATTAAAAGATAGAAAGCTGAAGAATTTAATGCCAGCAAAGGATGGTTCAATAATTTCAGGAAGAGGTTTGGCTTAAAACATTTGCAGATCACAGGAGAAGCAGCTCCCAGCAACCAAGAGGCAGGTAAGTTCCCACGGACCACTAATAATGTGTTTGTTTGCTTAAGAAAATCACTGAGGAGAAAAGGATGTCTGCCTCCAGTGGTTTTCAATGCCGAGAAAAGCACCTTGTTCTGGAAGAAAAAATGCCACAAAGGACATTTGTTAGTAAGGAAGGGAGGGGAGGCCCAGGACTGAAGGCAGGAAGGGATAACTCTACTCTTTAGTGCGAATGTGATCAGCATTGCCCTTGTCTATAGAGCTGCTAACCCAAGCCTTGAAAGGAATAGACAAACCCCAACTGCCTGCCAATCTTTTGGTTGTACAATAAGAGGGCCTGGACAAGGAGAACTCTTTTTTGTGGATTCGTTCTACCGATGCTTTGCCCCTACAGTCAGAAAGTCCCTTTCCAGTAATGCCTGCCTGTTAAAGTTTTTTTTGAAATTGGACAATGGCCCTGGACACTCCATGAGTTCAGCCCCAACTGAGTGGTCTATTTGCCCCCAAACACCAGGTCTATAATTCAGCCTCTAGATCAGGGGGTCAAAGGCCTTAAGGCCCACTGCATGCAACACTCTATGGAAAGATTGTCAATGGAAGAAAATCCTGACAGAGAAAACATTATGAAAATTTGGAAGGACTACACCATTGAGGATGCCATCACTGTCACAGAAAAGGCCACGGAAGCCATCAAGCCTGAAACAATCAGTTCCTGACGGAAAGAACTGTGTCCAGATGTTGTGGATGATTTCACAAGATTAAGACAAAGCAAATCCAGGAAATCATGAAAGAGATTGTGGATATGGCCTAAAAGGTGGAGGAGGGGATTTGATGAAGTGTTGCAAGATAAGAATCTTGGAGAAATTCAAGAGCTAATAGAGACCACAGCAGAGGAATGAGAAGGAGATGACTTGATGGAGGTGAGTGCTTTGGAATCAGTGCTAGACAATGAGGAAGAAGACATAGAAGAAACAGTGCCAGGAAACAAATTGACGTTAGACAATCTGGCAGAAGGATTCTGGTTACTCAAGACTGCCTTTTCTTCTTTTATGACATAGACTCGTCTATAATATGGGCACTGAAACTAAAGCGAATTGTGGAAGAAGGATTGGTACTATAGAGCAACTTTGTAAAGAAATGAAAAAGCAATCAGACAGAAATCACTAAGTATTTCTAAAAAGTTCCACCAACTGTGCCTGCCTCCCCGTCACCTCCTCTACCTCTTCTGCCTCTGCCGCGCCTGAGACAGCAAGACCAAGCCTTCCTCTTCCTCCTCCTCCTCAGCCTACTCAATGTGAAGGTGATGAGGATAACGGCCCTTATGATGATCCACTTCCTCTTAGTGAATAGTAAGAATTATCATGACATACACTTAATAGCTTTACTTTTTGTGCACATGTGTGTCTTCTTGTGAAATCTATAACTACAGGCAAGAACTGGGTGACACATTTAGTGTCCTCATCACTTAAGTATTTATCATGTGATCATCAAGTGTGATACCTCTGTTAGAACGGATAGCCTATTCTTCATAGGCATAACGTAAGTAATATTTAATATAAAATCAATAATGTGTTTGTTTTCTTACTGTTTCATAACTTTCCTTTCAAAGATTTACATTAACTTACAGTATGGCTCTCTCTCATTATTGGAGAGACTCTGTTCCAGGCTATCATCACAGGTAAGTCATTTTTTTAAAAAAATGTAACAAAAGGGACACTTGTGTGGCTCAGTAGGTTAAGCGTCTGACTCTTGGTTTCTGTTCAGGTCATGATCTCACAGTTCATGAGTTTGAGACCCATGTTGGGCTCTGTGCTGACAGTGTGGAGCCTGCTTGAGATTCTCTCTCTTGCCCTCAAAATAAATAAACTTAAAAAAACTTCATAAAATGTAACATGGTTTCCAATACTGTATTATAAATATGACTCTAATTCTGTATGCCATAAAAATTTCATCATGATTCATTCATTAGTGTATCAGTGAGGCTACCATTAAGTAATATTGATTATACTAGGCTTCAATAAAGCCATCATATTACTGCAGTTTCATTATCAATGCATGAATCATTACACCTGTAAATAAATATGAATTTCTCTTTCACATTATCTTTTCACTTTTGGTGTCTAGTGTACAACATCGACAGTGTTTTGTATCATACAAGACAATATTGATGTAGGTATTGATAGATGATGCATCTTGAAAACAGACAACATAAACTCACAGTACAGTGCAATATAAATGTATTTTCTCTTCCTTTTGATCTTCTTAACAATGCTTTCTTTAGCTTACTTTATTTTAAAATACATTATATAATACATGTAACATACAGAATATGTATTAATCAATTTATTTATGCTACTACTAAGGTTTCCGGTCAACACTTGGTGATTAGTAGTGAAGTTTTGGGGAATCAAGTTATATGCAAATTTTTGACTGCATAGGGGTCACTACCCCTAATTTTCATGTTGCTCAAAGGTCAAGTGTACTGCACTGTATTTATTGAAAATAATCCACATAGAAGTGGACCTGTGTAGCTCAAACCCATAATGCTCACAGATCAACTGTATAGTCTCCTAGAAGACAGGGAGGACTAAGCCAAAAGTCAAATAGCAAAAAATCAGTCTGTTTTGCCCCTCTCTGACCATTAAAGCCATCAGTAAGAAACCTCTCTCATACTTCTTGCTGAGCCAGGATATTCCATGGCCTTCTCAAGACAGGGATACATTAACATAGTGGGGGAGGGAATGTAGTGGGAAAATCTGAATCTTGAAACTTTGGTTTTGCTTCTACCTGAAGCAACTAGCTGTGTCAACAGGCAATTCTATTGAAATGAGATAATGCAGGTTACGAAAATATTCAACCTCGATATTATAAATATTCATGCGATACTGTCTCAAACTACTAGTTCAATCTTCTACAGACATAGAGCCCGCAATGTGCTTGTTTAACAACCAAATTGTGATTTATAGCATTTGTGGATTTCCTTGGTACAAATACTCCCAAATGGCAAATTTCAAACTACTAATGGGACATGACTATGCACAGACTTGGGAAGAGATGCACTGTAACATTTTATCCAATATTATCCCCATACAGATACAGTAAATGTGAAGAACCTGAAAGAGCATAGATAACAATATAAGGTAGTAAATGGCATTTATGACTTTTCATTTTAAATATAAATTTAATTTGATATTTATTATTTAACAGGGGTTGTCTTTAACAATTGACCCACACATTACTGAGATTTTAACAATTGGCTTTCATAATATTTCCATATTTTCTTCTCCAAATATATTAGTGCAAGAGCTGTGTCTAAGTCATGTATTCCAGTGTTTGCATGTAATAAAACTTAATTACTGTTTTATTTGTGAACTGTGATGCATTTAAAAAGAAAAGACTGATTGCTTGAGATATTGAAAATCTATATTTAGTCAAAAAACATTTATCGACTCCACACAATTTGCCAGATATGCTGTTAAACTAAGATAGAAGGAAAAACATCATATGGGTTAATATTAATCATCAAATCTTAGAAGAAAATGATCAGAAAAGTCTCATCAATTCTTTGTGAGTTCTTTTTAGATCTTCTGCCCATGTCAGGTTGCCTTGACACTTTTTATTGGATTTCCTCCTCATTTACACACAATAGAAGGATGAATAGAGATATCCTAAAATTTGAGGGCAAGTAACCACAAGATTTGAAATTCTTTTAAAGAAGTGGATTACAACCTGTAGTTGGGCATGTTAACTTTGAACCAAAAGGAAAGTCAACCCTAACAAGATTTTCTTTTTCTTCTCTTACTTCTTTTATTTTCACTTTTTATTTTATGTAAACATTTACATTAAGGAAGAAAACAATAATTACTTTTCCTTCTTGATGCAGGAATCATACTGCTACACATATAGCACAAAGTATAAGAAAAAAAATGTTTCCTCTGAGATTTCAGGCTCAGGATTAGAAATAAAATTACCAGCCCATTATCTAGAGGCAGGGCAGAGCTGCTCAGAGCTTTGACTCCTGAAAGCCAGGTTCACTTTTCAAGAGCCTACCAAAAAGGAGGCATGCGATGTTTACGAACAAAATAAAGGGGAAAGAAAGTAGAATCTTTGTAATAGTCATCGTCTGAAAATATATGCTTGGTGGAACCATGATATAAACTCCATTGAGATAAAACACAGGATAAAGTTCCGTTAAATATGCATTAAAACCCAAATCACAAAAATACTGGCCCAGATCTGCCTTGTAATAACACTAAGAGAATTTTCAACGTTTGGAGGGATGTATTCCCGATGAATCACCGAGAGAGAAAAAAATAACGTGACAAGGAAATTTTCAGAAAAACATAAGAGAACAGACACTATAGCCAACATTCTAGAAGGGGTATGATTTTCTGACCAAAGTTTTTTATAGGAAGGATCCTAGAAACACATAGTAATGAGAAAGACTCACCCTTTGCTGAATTTTTATGCAAGGTGGCTCTGTACACCGTAGGTCAAGGAGCAAGTGTCAAGAAAAATGCAGTGACCAAGACAGTGACGAGGGGGTGAAGAGTAGGGTCTCAACCTACCATGTCGAGATACAGGACTTCTACTTTCTGTACAAAGCAATGAGCTCCAAGCCACAAAAGAACCTGTATAAGTCACATCTAGAGGGGGCATCAGGCTGGCATTCAAGGGAGTATTTTTATTGTGGCTGTATTTGTCCACTCTGTATTCTAAGGAGCATGAGCCTTTGCATTCATAGACCTAAGAAAAGGAAAATTAGGGATGATTAAAAACACAGAAGCAGTTTTAACTTTCAAATAGAAATCAATGACCAAAAAAAAAAAAAAAAAGAAAGAAAGAAAGAAAAAAAAAAGCAAGCATCTTCAGATATGTCTAATTAAAAATACAGTCAATTCCCATTTTTGACACGTTCTTCCCTTCCATTAGGCAACAATGGTCTTAATTTTTTTTTCCCTAAAACAAACAGAGCCCCTGTGAAGTTTGTAGGCATTTCTATGCATTGAAAAGGAGAGAGTCAATTATTTTCTGCCATCTTTCTTTCTGAATATATGCATGGTTGTTTAACTTAGTCTAGTTAATAATAATGATAAAATGCAGTTGTGTGCAGAGTTCTGGCACTTCATTCTCAGCCCCATCCCATAATATAGCAGAGAAAATATTGCTGTTATAATTTACAACAAGAGAACTGAGTCTTACGGAGATCACTTTTCTTGCTCAAAATACAGTCACATCATAGCAAGTTGTGACTGATTCAGATCCCAGACCTTCTGTCTCCAGGCTACAGTGCTCAGCCACACCACATTGCCTTTCTCAGATGGGTGATCAGGCTTGTTGACATGATACAGGAGGCTTCATTCTTGGCTTCTGGGCAGTTTGGTAATGCATTTCGGTAGAGTGGGCAAAATTAGACTCATTGGGTTATCTATTTTTTTCAAACACTATTCAAAAATGGGTGGCATTATGGGTTGGGCTGACGGATGATTATAAAAGCCTTTTCCTGACAAGGTCTGAATCACAAATGGTACATCTGGGAGATTATATAATTATCTCCTTACTACGATGAACAATTTGCATATTGAAGATTATAATGTGCCTAATCTTAATTTGTGGTAAATTTAACCTAGAGAAAAATTATATGCTAAGGACTGGGAATCATTTGAAAGTCCAACAAAAGAAGAATTGTTCAATGAGGGGAGGGGAATGTATACATAGTCACTATTCAAAGCATATATCTAAAGAATTTTTATGCCATTAAAATGGCAAAAACGTAATGTTAATTAAAAAAAAGCTGTATATACAGTATAATACCAATTCTGATTTAAGAAATATTGCGTAGTTCTGTGTGTATGTGTGTGGATAGATAATTGGAGGGCAATATGATTGAATCCACAATATATTGATACACTGGGTTTTTTCTCTATGATGTGAGGTCGTTGATTTGTGAATAATTTTGGTGCCTCCTCTAGCATTGTGGTTATGGTGTGAAGGGAACAGCTGGTTGGATTTCCAAGCCTGTCACTTATGGAGTGCCCCTACGTGCCATTTGCCTTTGCTGTTTTACATGCAAAATGGGAATAATATTAGTATTGACCTCGTGGGTTGTTGTTGAGACAAAAAGCGATAACCTAAATATACAACAAACCACATAGTGACTACACACAGTGAGGTAGCTGCTAATTGCATTTTCTTTGATACTTTTCTGAAGTATTCAAATGTATGAGAGACTCTGTTAATTTTTCCGAATCAAAAAAGAGAAACAAAAATACAGAAACTTTACAAAGAGTGTTGGAATCAATTTAAGTAAATTTGTAACCAGCACTTCAGTGGGAGAAACGGTGATAAGGTCAACTGTTTCTAGTAGATCAGGTTTTCATCTATTTTAGTTCTAATAGTAATTCAGTAAGATATGGTATCCTTTCCTGCTGGTCTAGATCCTGGGCCAGCTTTTTACTGTAAGAGTCAAGAAATGGAGGGTCACCAGGGTAGTTCAGATGGTTAAGCCTCCAGATCTTGATTTTGGCTCAGGTCATGATCTCATGGTTCCAGGGATCAAGCCCCGCATCAGGCTCTGAGCTGACAGCTGGGAGCCTGCTTGGGATTCTCTCTCTCTCTGCCCCTCCCCTGACTGCCACTCTGTCTCAAAATAAATAATCCTTCAAAACAAATAAACAAACAAACTTATGAAAAAAAAGAGCTTCCCAAACCCACATGTGTTCTCAGACTCTAGTGTTCTTACCAAACCCTCTTGAAAGGGATATTCTCTAGCCTCCCAGTTTCATTGTCCCTACCTTCCATGGTGGTGGAGACAGAAAAATAAACGTCAGAAGCAATTTGGGAAAAAGTAAAGCATGCAAAGAGACATAATGGGAATTCAGGGAAAGAAGGTCAGAGTGTCCTGGGGTAGTCAGAACAGGGAGGAGGTGGAAATTGTGTTAGGCCTTGAGGGATCAATATTAATAATATAGGTTAAAGGGATATGCCTGTAAAGGCATTTGACTAAAAAGGCAATAAAGTGGCAGCATTTCCTGCCCTTCAAGTCTCCAAGGGTTATTTTTTTTAATGAGTGGAAAAAAATTTTAAATGTTTCTCCGGTTTTACCGCTACACTTTCTTTCTTGTGTTGCCACACTTCCAGTGACTTTTATTATTGTATTAAAATATTTCCCAGGCATTATCGCCATCTCTACCCAGTGACAGAATTTTAAGGGGGCTGGGTAGTGGTTTAAATATACAAATAGAGGGCTAAGGAATATCTGAAAATGCAGTTCCAGGACCCCAGCTCCACAAATATGCACAGCATCTCACTGTAAAAAAGGCCTGTGCAGAAATCCCAACAGGATTCTCTTCCCAAAGTAAACGATTTCCAGGTCCATCACGGCATAAAATCCCCCACTGGAGGGCAAGGTACAGACTCTACCGTCCTCATTTCATAGCTTTTTGCAGCTGAGACATTGTTTTAATTACAAAAAGAGTCCAATTTAGGTGAACAAAGGGAAATGTGCATGCCATTGGACAATAAGTGAAAGCTTTCATAGGCCTCCATTGGTTAAAAAATATCGATATCTGTTCACTGATGTTAAGATGGCATCAAACGGCAGGGAAAGTGGTTTGGACTAATCTCTAGGGGACCTCTAAGGTCCCTTTGTTACTGAGGTTTTTTAGGCATAAGTACCATTTTCAAAGTACCTACTACATGTTAGGTTTTTTTTGTTGAACATTTATTTGTTCAACAAATAGCAAGTACCTATATTTGCCAACCATGGGGCTTATAATGGTGAACAAAACAGTCGCTCCCTGCCCTTACGTGGCTCTTAGTCTAGTAGAGGGACAGTCAATCAAATTAAATTAAATAGGGGCTCCTGGGTAGCTTGGTTAAGTATCAGTAAGGTATCTGGATCTTCGTTTCGGCTCAGGTTGAGATAGTTCGTGAGATCAAGCTCGTATTGGGCTTGCACGGACAGCTTAGGGCTTGCATGGGATTCTCTCTCTCCCTCTCTCTGCCTGTCCCCTGCTCGCTCTTTCTCTCTCTCCAAATAAATAAACTAAACTAAAATAAAATACAAAGTTTCTATTTACATGCCATGACAAAGAAGCACTGTAAGGGGGCTGAAGAATTACATAGAAGGAATTGGGCCTACCAGCAAGATCAAGGGAGTTTTCTACCAGGAATGATTTACTAAGAAATGATGAAGGAGCAGGCATTAAACAGGTAACCCAGTGTGAGGGAACATGGCCAGAATAAAGGCCCCAGGCTGCCCAGAAGGCCATTTGGGCTGCAGCAGAAGAGTCATGGATGAGGGCTGAAGCAGAAAGGGCCACAGAGGAAGGAAGGAGCCCGATCATGCAGTATCTTTACAATAATCTGTGGTCACAAATCCGCCCCCAGCCCTGTGAGTTAGACCATGTCCTCACTTTGCAGCGTAGGGAAATGAAGGTCAGAGAAAGTGAGGAAGGGGCATCAGGTCACACAGCTAGTTACTGCCTGAGGTGGGGTTGGAACAACGTCTGTCCACTTCTAGAGCCCAGATTCGCAGCCGTCTCTCCCAGTGGTATACAATCCCTCTGTGACCCGTGGCCCAGTGGAGCTTCTCTGGGTGACCTGTTCTCTGGCTCCAGGCTCTCACTGGCTGCCCCACCACCAACAGTGCCTCCCGCACCACAGAGGGGAATGCTGCTGTGCTGTCTCGGGTGAAAAGCCTTCATCAAATCGGAATCCTCGTTTCAGATAATATTTACTTTAAGGCTTCTATTCAAAGTCATCAGTATTCGGAGCTCCCTTGGATGGCTAGGAGCTATGATGACAGTTTTGTTTTTCAGGCCATAAAATTGTATTGTTTCATTCACATAAGACTTTTTTCCTGTTTATTAAGCAGCGGCAGTAACATTGGTAGTAGCATTGGTCGTTTGTTACCTAGAGAACGTTGCACACATGCCCTCATGGCTGCCTCAGTGAGCCGCCCAATGAGGCCAAGGCGTCTTGCTATTGCCTTTTTACAAATGAGGCTATGGAGGCTCGCTGAGGTAAGGGACTTGCCTTAGGTCACCCAGTTCATAAATGACAGAGGTGAGGTTGGAATCTAGGAAGACCTGACTCTAAAGCCAAAATTTTAATGTAGTGTCTCAAAAATCCAACTTCTAAAAGAGAATTAGTGAAATAAGAAAATTCCTAAAAATGTGCCACACTAATATGTACGGTAATTTGACAATAATTATATTGTTAAACAAGGAAGAACTTGTCATTTAAAGACTCTCAGTGATTTTGACACCAATTATGGATGCTTTTAGGAAGTCAGTGTGATTTCCTAAATTAAGATATCAAGTTCAAGATGCAGTTTTTTTTAAAACAGAAACAAATCACTTGGTAAAGAGGAAGGATACATATATTTTGAGGCAGTGTGTGTGTGTGTGTGTGTGTGTGTGTGTGTGTGTGTGCAAGTTGGGGGTTGGTGAAAAAAGAAAGATTTTACTCTTAACAAATTATCATATTTTGGTAATCTTTCAAAAATTACATGTTTGTTTTCAAAGTTCATATGATAGGCTGGTGGGGGTAGGGAGATGGCGTTAAGACATATCCATAGAGTGAGATGTTGATGTCTGTCCAGTTCTGTGTTTTGTCCTTTCGAAAGAAGAAAGGTTTCCCTTCATAGTGCATTTATGTCCAAATTCTAAACCGTCTCACATGAGCCTATCATATCAACCTTGTCATGTCTCACTTGTTGAAATGAGTGGGATTTGAAAACTCCTGAGTGTGCTACTACATTTTCCATTTATGTTCGGGGAATATGGCTGTGTGAAAATGAGGTCAGGAGTTGGAGGGGGCAGGTGGCAGTGGGAAATCTGGGGGACAAACAGCTCCAAAAGAGTGAAACTAAATACATCAATTGTTTCAGGTGGTGGAGGACTGTGGTCTCCCTGACAGACGGGGCAAGGAGTTTGGGAGGAAATTTTATTTTATGTCTTACATTTTTAAATGATTATTGCCCTACTTAAACTTCTCACTCCATCAAATGCTAGAGTTGAATGGAAAGAAGCCAATATCTTTGCTTCCCAACTATATACAAGTTAAATGTGACCTATTTATCCTCATTGCAATAACAATCAGATGGTTCCTGGTTGTTTTCCGTTTTAGAACTCAGCATGAGACAAAGTAGTATTATGAAAAAAAAAGTATATTTTCCTTAAGATTTCTCAACGTCCAGAAAATGAATTCATTGGGTTTTTTGATTAGATTTGAGAAAACCCAACTCTAAATTTAACCCTAATTATATTTAAACTAAACCCAAACTTTGTATAATAGATGGTGCTGGGCAACAGAATGACCAGATGTGTTTTAGTGGAGGTAGGACTTGTTTCTCGATGGTGGAAATGTCACATGACTGTCAAGTTCCATTTCCATAATCCTTAGGGTTTTTCCTCCTAAAACTAACTGCAAGTGAAAATTCTTCAGGTTTCCCAAGAAACTTTGATTTAAAAAATTTTTTAATTTGGCAAAGACGCTTCTTAAATAAACAGTAAATTTCTTTTTTAATGATAGAGACCAAATGTTTTCCCTAGGAGCCAGTAGAGGGAGCTGTTGGCATTTGATTTGGCCTTCTAACTCGACCTGGAAGTTCCCTTCTCAATTAATTCAATGTTTGAAATCAAACCACCGTTTAAATGTAATGATATTAATATGCAAAGATAGACATGTAAACGTGGAGATTTTCCATTCCCATTAAATTTTCTACACAACCACACATTTCTGGTTCTTCCATGGGCCTCTTTTAGAGAGCTTATGTTATAGAAATGTTGGCTGCTATAAATTAAAGCTGCTCAGAACTGAGTTCATGCACCTAGGCAATGATTCAACATTTCTAAGACTGATTGCAAGTCAAGAAAGAAAGCAGCTTCCTTCTCCTACTCTAGAAAGAAAGAAAGAAAGAAGAAAGTTAGAAAGAAAGAATGAAGCAAGAAGAAAGAAGAAAGAGAAGTAAAACAGATATTTGACCTAGAACAATACTTGAAGTTTTCAAAGAAAAATTAGCATGTGCTAGGTTTATAATCAACTTGAGGATTTTTAATCGATGGGGAGGAATTTTCTGTAATTAAAGTTCTTAATTAAATATATTTGATGGTGTCCTTGTGATGAAATATTATATTCTTTCAACCCCAAATTCACTTATAGCTGTGGACTTTTAAAGACTTGTTTCACAGCCTAGGAATGAAAAGATACTTTTTCCTTTGTTCTAAGGTTTGAGTTAAAATGGATGGATTACTACATAAAAATTTCCAAATACCTCCAACCAAGCCTGACAGAGAGTGGGGAAACGATTATTCTGGGAACACCTCTACTCAAACAGTCCCTGAGAGTAGACAGGCCCCATTCAGACCTTGAAGAACATTGGAGAGAGAGAGTTAGAAGTAGTCATTCTGATATACCTGAATTTTTTTCTCCTAAAACTAACATAAAAATAAACTATGTGATATTTAAGCCAATGATGTTAAAGACATGAAATCTTATGTAATAGATTTGAAATGGAAAAGTACTTGAAAAGATAAAGAAGAGAGCAATGTCTTGTCTTGATAGACATTAACAAATGATCATTAAACACCTTGCCCGCAGTTTGCTGATAGAGTTAAGATTTCTTCATTAAGGTCGGCTGAAAGCGTAGTAGAGACACAAGGTTCATTGTGTTCCTGAGGACAAAAAGATGTGCCATTTCTTGGGACGGCATGAAACATTGCAATTTGCAAATTAAATGCTAAACCAAAGTCTTTTCCCTTGTTCACAAAAACGTCAAGTGCAGCTTCTTGGAAAGAAAAAAAAGGTGTTTTTTTTACGATGTTCTATGCTATTTCCAGGTAGTGTGTACTTCCTCAAATCACTTATGTTCTTCCACGTGTCTGGCTTGGTCTATGTTTTGTGTTGGTTTCCGGGCCTTCCAATCAACATTAATTTTGCTGCTCTTTCTGAGAGAAGTTGTGAGAGGGAAAAATGAGCCCCTCACTCAGGTAGAGTTGAAAGACAAGCAACAAAAGCACTGGGTTGTCCTCTTGAGTGGCTTGAACAAAAAAGCCCCCGGCACCATTAAACAGGGAATTCTAGGTAAAACTCTGCTCCGTGCAAAGCATTAATTTTAATAGAGACTTTATATATAAGCTCTCGTTTGAATAATAATGTAAAATTAAATTTAAATTGTAAATAACGTCCAGATACTAGTTGTTTCCTGGCTCAAATTCTTCAGCACATATGGCGCTAGCATAAGCTTGTGCCTGTCTGCCTACTCTGGGTAATTTTGCATGCAAATAGTTTTAGTGCCTATGTTGAGGTGCTAAAAC
This sequence comes from Suricata suricatta, assembly GCF_006229205.1. Lineage (NCBI taxonomy): Eukaryota > Metazoa > Chordata > Mammalia > Carnivora > Herpestidae > Suricata > Suricata suricatta. The sequence goes on along the minus strand of NC_043712.1, from coordinate 53,757,878 downwards.
GTGTTTAGTACACTTGAAAATATTTGCATTGCAAAAGGAGACTGAATCTCCTGAGGAAAATCAAATTGATATTTCCTATTAAGAGACCACTCTGGGCACTGCGTGGCATTCTTCTGTGGAGAATTCTGTGTGTAGTGCAACTAGCATTTTTAATTGACCTTTAGAAGAGAAGGTCTAGCTACCGCTCTGCCAGGTTTATGAGCCGCCGGGCCATCTTCTGGCAGCATCCACCACCTTAATCAGTAGGGCAGGGAAAGCTGAGGGCACAATCCACTTCCCTAGGCCGGACCATAGCCTTTTGGGTCTCAGTTTGGTGGCTTAGTGGGGTAAATACGTTCATTATAATTAAAAGTTTCAGCTGAAATGTGCCTAACTAATTAGCTAACTAACTCACCAACCAGCTCAGGAAAGGCGTTTGCGCGGCGAAGCAGCAGTGGGTGCCGGGTTGGGGCCGCACACCCGCTCCCGTTTGCCGCAGTCCCATCTGCTGCCTTTACGGGAACCAGTTCGTTAAGAGTCTGAATTGGATCCAAATAAAATGCATTTCTGATGCAAGGCCGATGGCTGGTGCCATTCGACGCTGCATTATGTCAAATTAGAGTTCGTTCGGAAAGAGGTTGCAGAGATCTGACGTGCGCGTCGCATACATACAGCATCGAGGGAGAATTGTGCACAACCTCAACATCGGAGCTGCACAGACAATTCAGCCTCCTTTCTGATTCGGCCCCTGTACACCAAGCCCAAGGAAAATATTGGACGCCCTAAGAAAGTGACACATAAATTTCAAGAGGCATGCTAGGAAGGGGTTTGTAGAACTTTTCTTGTAACCAGCTTTACCATGTCGGTAGAGAATTTTATTTTATTACATTGACCCACAAACTAGTAATGTCCGTAGAAAATGAAAGTAAGTTTAGTGTCCAGAAAAGAAACAGATGATCCGAGGTCTACAGTAGGAATTCTAATTGTGGGACTTCTCTGTCTGCACCTCCCTTCTCTCTGGAGAAATGATGCCAGATGGAACTCTAATACCTCCCATTGTTGTAGAGTGGCTCTGTGGCTTCCCGCCCAAGCACCACGCAAGAGACTGCCTACTAAAGGTGCTTATATTGGCTGACACTCTGGGGTTTGGTCCAGATTTTCCCCCCAGATTTTACCCTTCCACACTAAATATTTTCTTCTTTCATCCTTGTCACTCCCCACTGTGCGCAAGGTGCGGTATTTTGTGTGAAAGAATAGCCACAGACAGGTAGCAGGCAAGAGCCAAAAGGAACTCATTATGAATACAAACCAGGAAGGAGGGGTTAACTTACTGTGTTAGCTAAACTCCTGTTTGCAATCTATTTCCTTTAAAGCAATCCTTAAAAAAATAGTCTCTGTTATCTGTGGGATCCTGGCACATCAATCAATCCATTAAGTAAGTAAATAAGGCAATAACTAAACAATAAATCATTTTGAATTTCACACATGCATAAACCTTTTGATTCATAAATCATAAGAAAGGTTTAGCTTCGGAGGCTACAGCCTCTGTTCTAATAATTTTGCATGTAAGATAAAGAACTCTTCTAAGCTGTGATGCATTGCTCATTCTGGTCCTCAAATCATGGGACTTCTCTGCACCCTTTTGGTGGTTGTGTGTATGATGCATGGCACGGGAGTTGCGTGTGTGCATGTGTGTGTGTGTGTGTGTGTGTGTGTGTGTGGGTGTATGTGTATGTGTGCTGTGGGAGGGCATGCTGTTAGGGGGAAGCCTACCACACATTTCTGCCATCACAGACGGTGGGCAAACAGCTGTCTCCACAGCTGAGGCCACTGGAACTCTTGAGCTGCTCCAGTAACTCGAGAGCACACGGCTGGTCCCAGGATGGCACCGAGCACTGTGCCTGCAGCAAAGCGCCAGAGCTTTCCGGGGGCTGAACAGGCGGAGACTTTGCCACCAGACACAATAAGCATCTGAAATGGGGTCTCATGAATAATTCATCCTTGGTGTCCTACGAAACAAAGAAATGATATGTTTGCTGGTAGATAACTGTGTTGTGGCATTTGTAAATCTTTTTGAATTTGGAGTTGATCATGTTTCGTGTTGGTAGAGAAATATGGTGTGTTTCCCCTACCCCCCCTCAAAAAAAGCCCACAAAAAGTTGGGAGTTCAATGCAATAATCTTATAGGGAAGGACTTCCATGAAATAAGGGGTGGATTATACTAATTTGGCTCATGATTTAGGAATTTTAAAAAATCTCATTCAGTGAAAAGGGATGTTAAAATGGTTTTACTGCAATAAAATACAGCAGGATACCGAGTTCTCAAGGAGATTATTTGTTTTTCCTTAGTAGGCAACCAGCCCACTTTTGCTAATGCAAGTTTCATTACTGTAGACTAGAAAACAGTGGTGCCTCTAGCATTGAGTATAGTATCGGGAGGAACAATTCTTCACTTTCACTGAAATATTAGTAAAAATGATACTTAAGTGAATTGAGCCCTAAATTGTTTTAGTGACAGTTAAATACCCACTAATTTAACACTAGTTAAATCGGCAATAAAATGACCCCCAACCGAGTTGAGCCACCATTGTATTTCTGCACAATAGTTGTGGACCTAATGCCAGTGATCTATAAGGCCACTGGGCAGAGTTTGCTCATTTGCATAACAAATGCTTCCAGTGCTGTAGAAAGTCTCAAGCTACTCAAACTTATCATAATCAGCATTTATAATTAGTATCTGTGTATTCATTTCATTTATTCTTTAATATCTGTGTACTCATTTCCCTGAGAAGAAAAAAAATCTATTTAATAGTTCTTCATTGTCTTTGAAATGACAACCTGGCAAAATGAATCACGGTGATGTTCTCTGTCATCTCTCCAATAATTATCTCAAATCTGTCATCTATTATTCACTCGCGCTTTCTTCGTGACTCCCCCTCCAACTATCTCCTGTAGTCTCCCTGGCTTTCAGGTTGCCCAGGAATTATTGTGCATCCATAAAGCTCACACAATCTGATGTGTTTGGCAGGGCCAGTCAGAAGGAAGGCACACTGATTTTGCCGAAACAACAACAACAACAACAACAACAACAACAACAAGCAAAAACAAAATATGGGTCTGCCAGTTATATGCTGGAGTGAAAACGCAAGTCTGTCTTGCTTTCAGGTGAGGTGGCTGGCAGCTGGGGCTTGAACTGGTAGGCGTGAGCCCTCCAATACGAAGAAGAGCAGCGAATGCTCTGTGTGTGTGTGTTGTCCTTGCTGCTGCTTGTTGTTTGTTTCCTGAAGCTCCGAAAATGAACCGGAGAGCAGACTCCCAATATATATGTGGATAATGACTACTTTCTTTACCTTGGCTGTGTAGGATGAAGACTGTAAATAAAATTATGGTGGCACATAAATCGCTTTGTATCTTTGGAAAGATAATTAGATTTCCAGTGGAGATAATAACTAGGTAAGTGGTAGGAATGTCCTGGGGCCCATGAGATATCATTAGAAACAGAGGTGACAGCCTTAAGAAGACCAAAACACAAACAAAGCCTACAAGGTCAAAGGCAGAGACTAATAGAAATGTCCCTCACTTTTCATTCGTCGCTGTGGACCCTCCACCTCCTTTTTGTGCACTTTCTGTTTAGTATGGAGTAACAGAAGTTGCTCATGCCTCCTCGCCCCCAGCTTGGTCCCTTCTTCAGGCCCAGTCAGCTACTGAAAGAGCCTGATTGCTATGATTCCAGAGCATCAACCCCTGCACTTCCAGTGCTCTGTTTTGAGTGTGTAAAAGAATCCTTTATGGGAATAGCAAGCAAGTCCATACCCCTAATGTTGTACATTATTCCATTCAAATATCTGATAACAATAAGGAAATTTAAATAAAAGACATTTCAGGATACGTGCTGTGATAATACAAATAACCAGAGAGAAGACACACCAGGAAGTCAACCAACAACTTATCACATTGATACTATATTTAAGGTTAAAAAACACAGACACACACAATAGGATCTCTGAATGAAAGACACCTGAATTTCTGTCTCTGCCACATTTGCACTATGCTAGATGTTTTAACCTCCCTGAATATTTTCCTCATCTGTAAAATGGGGACAAAATGCATACCTCACAGACTGTTTTGAAATCACTAGAACTAGTGATTGAAATGTATATAAAATGTGTACAGTAGTTTGTAGCAGTCTAAGGACATCTGAATTACCTGACGAGTTTTGGAAAGCTACAAATGCCCTGTTCTACTTCTTTCCAATTACATCAGGATCTTTGGGGGTATAGGCCTTGGCATTCAAATAAAATTTTATTTATTTTTTTAAAGTTTATTATTATTATTATTATTTTTTATTTTGAGAGAGACCGAGAGAAAGCAAGCAGGAGGAGGAGCAGAGAGAGGGAGAGATGGAATCCCAAATAGGCACTGCACCATCAGCACAGAGCCCAACACGGGGTTCAAACTCACAACTCATGAGATCATGACCTGAGTGGAGATCAAGAGTCAGATACTTAACTGACTGAGCCACCCTGGCGCCCTAGCATTTGAGTGCGTAAATGCTCCCCTGGTGATTCCACTGCGCGGCCAAGGATTTGAACATGTGATGGAGAAGTCTGAAATCGAAAAAACACTCAGTGCATTAATACCCAGGTCTTCTTATTCGTGTGATATGAAGAGCAGCTTAGTCAGGACACAAATTTTTGTTCCGAAAAGAATCCTCATGGCCAGTTAAACCAAGTTCGTGCTTTGAAGGTAAAGAGGCTGAATCCAGGAGGAACAGTGACCTGCATGTGCATGGTCATATGGTTACTGGTGGAAATGAGATGGGGGTCCCAGTATTCATTCCAGAATATGGAAGTTGCCTTCCCGTTTTAAGAGGGGAAGCAAGGGCTTCACCTTTCCTTTCTTTTCTCAGCATCATTTTGTGGGAAGGAAGACAACACTAGTGTTAGAAGTAACGGATTATCCCCTCAGCTCTTGTGCTCCTTAGCCTGGCCTTCCAGCATTCATTCATAGAAACTTTTGAGCAGAAAGACCGAACCCCAGCAACACTTCCAGGTGGAGGGCACACGCATATGTAGTTTGGCTTCTGATAGTGGGTGTCATGATGCCCCTCTGTCTCACTGAGCATTTCCTGCGTGATTGATATGGAAAATCTGAGCAATTTACCACAACGCAGTTATGAGCCATCATACAGGTGCATTTAATTTTTAATTACTCTTAAAAATGTTTTTAATAATTAGTAGCAATAACCACTAATTGGCATGTAAGCTATTCTTGCACCAGCAGGAAAACTGTAGGTTTACTTCTGCACACCCACACCCAATCAACTGAAAATTGCTTCCATGCTTATCTTATAATTACTGTGCTTAATGCTGTTTGCATTGTTTGGAAGCTTTTGTAATTAATTGATTTTTTTTTTTTTTTTTTACCTCTGAACCTGGATATGGAACAGCAAAGATTAGTCCTCTGCTCAGTGACATCTTATTTACATTGAATTGTTTAGACACACATAAGGGGGGAAATAATGGGTTTTGTTTTTACCTGCCAAATATATGTCCCTTGTTTTTACAATGGTGAGATAGGTCCCTTGTAGAATATGAAACTTCTTTGGCTGCCTCTGCATCTTCCTGGTTCTCCTCAGTGCTATTGCACTGTGGCTGAATTGCATTTTCAGGCACATTTTCGGCTTCTATTTACCTTTATACCATCTGCATTATTGATTTTGAAAATATTTCTGGGTAGAGGGAAATAATTTGGGAATGTCCCCATTAAAGTAAAGGCCAACATAGTTAAAGTTACATAGTCTGTTCCCTGGGTGTCAATAATCAATTTATATTTGTGCTTGTAATTGTGCCTTTGATTGGAAAGTGGTGGCAGTCACAGTTAATCACTAAAGAAATCATAAAAATAAACTGAGATTATTGGTATGGGAAGCTATTTTAGAAAAAGTGATGGATCTGCCAATGTTTTCATAGTAGTGAGTGGCAAATAAAATTTTATGATGAGAGAGGCAAAAGATAAAAACTTGACTTTATAATTGTAGGCCATTATGTATTGGTTATAAACTGAAGCTAGGTTAAGGCATGGATATGAATATTACTCCCTTTACTTATTCTCCCACTCATTGGATAGTTGTAGGGAATATGGTGTGCCAAGCAATGTGCTAGCAAATGAAGATACAAAAGGAACATGGCATTGTGTGGAAAGTGTGGTCTTGGGAGTCAGAAAGAACCACAGCCTGAGAATCTTGATTCCACAGCTAAGTAACTGAGAGACTCTCAGAATATGTTGTCATCTTTCAAAACCTCATTTCTGTCATCTAAAATGTGAGGACAAGGAGACCTACCTTGAAGACTCACTGTGAAGAGTAAATGAAAAGTGATGTGTGAAGCACTTGGCATTTTCTTGTCACGGGGTATTTACTTAACGCATGCACACTATCATTTTAATTAGGTCAAAGAACTCAGTCTAGTCGGTGAGTGAGATCTATCACCTACACAGCTCTTTGATTGCAGACAGCAGAAACGGACTCTGGCTGCATAACCAGGTGAGATGCTTACTGGAAAGCTATTGGGATCTTCACAGGGTCAACTCAAAGTCTGGAATCAGGCTTGAAAAAAGAGGAAGAGCTAGCACACCTAATTTAAGTCTTAGGATCTTCTCAACAGTTTTAGAGGGAATCCCCAGGGGATAAACACTTTCCAATTTTTTCCTTGTTCTTTCATCTTTGTTCTCCAGATTCAAAATCTTAGAAGAAGAAAAAAAGGAGGGAGACAAAAAAGAGGAAGAGGGAGGGGGGAGAGAGAGGAGCTAATGGAGGGGGCTTGAGTTTGGCCATGTGCCTCTCCCTTAGAGGGAGAGGGTGGGGTGCCTTTATTTATAGGTGCACTGAGACAACATACAGCAGGTGAGAAGCAACCTTACTACAAAAAAGGGCAATGGGTGATTAGTAGCCCCAAATCAACAGAAAGTATGTAACACAGAATTTGATTCCAGTGTCATAAGTAGAGTTGGCTTTGTGGACATGTGATCTATGCTGTCACGAAGGGTCCCATGCTTAGTAGCCCTTACATTTGGTTTAATGCTCTGTGCCACCATTGTAAAATTATTAATAATTTGGGGTGCCTGGCTCACTGAGTTGGTAGAGCATCCAACTCTTGATCTCAAAGTCGAGTTCAAGCCCCATGTTGAACATTGAGCTCACTAAAAACAAGTTCTTAATAATTTATAAACAAGGGATCCCACATCTTCATTTTGCTCTGGATCGTGCAAATTTTGCATCAGGTCCTGGTCATGTGTTCTATGGTAGGGGTCTATACACAGCTCTGTAGAACCACAGAGGAGGGAAAACATGCAGGTAAGGATTAACAGAACTGCCAGCGAAGGGTATCAGTCAGAGTTCGCCAAGTAGAGGAAGGGGGTAGGGAATTCAGACAATGAAAGCTAGAAGCAAAGCCACCAACACCTCTTAAGATCAAGGATATTAAACATGATTTTTGGCACAATTCGAACCCAAAGCCATCCCTTAATAGCAAGAAAGCAAATAACCCACTAGTATAGATTGGAGAAAAACAATTTGTGAACTCTCTTATGTCAGCGCAAAGCAGTGGAGATGATCAGCCCCATCCATGGGAAGAATCCCACCGGAGACCTGCAGCATGCTTGCAGGCCACTAGGGGCTTAACTCTCATCTGGGCCTCCCTTCCAACTAGCTGCCTTCTGAAGTCACTGCCTTCTGAAGTGCTTGTCCCCAGTGCAGACTCCTATCTTCTTGGCACGGAGCTTGTATGTTAATGGCAGGGCTTCTGAGTGGGATGGTGGAGAGAATAAGCAGAGCAGTTTAGCTTTGCTTTCCATGTGTTATTTTAGAATTGATGCAACTTTGCTTTCCAGCGTTTCCTGATCCCAAGACTTTTTCCATTCTTTTATCAAATATTTTTATAGAATTTCAGGCTTCTAGCTGAACACTTTTCCAAGGTATGATTTTCCTGAACATGTCCAACAAGGGCTCCTTCAGCCTTGGCTGGAATACCTCCAGTTCATTCGAGTTTTGGATAGATCTGATTGTCAGAAAGTCCTGCCTTCTATTGAGTTGAACTTGGCCTCTGTGTCACATACACCAAGAGGTGTTTTGGAGTCACTCAGATGAAGCCTGATTTTTCTTCCACGTGCAAAAGCAAAATATATTCTCTAACTACAGTGGAAATTTGCTTTCCTATTGGGGCCTGTTCCAGTGAGAAAATATATATAAGGTTTCATTTAAAGAAACTCTTTCTAGCACCTTGAGAATATACTGCAGGGCGGGGTCTGAGAGGATCCTCCTATGAGCTGAATGGGATTCTGTTATACTTGAGGGATGGTGCAAGCCTGCAAGTCTTCCCTCCAATTCATTTCGCCTTCTGAACTTCATACTCTCGATGGGAAACAACTTTTTCCATTCCCTTTATCATTTGTAATGTACCAGGCTCACATCCAGCTGACTCCATTGCATGAGAGACAGAGCAGGTCACAAACACACTTGTGCCAGGAAGGACAGCCCAGACATTTGCCATCTGTGTCTCAGCTTTCTCCAGGCCTTTTCTTGGGTTGCTTGTCTAGGGACACACCCATACACACTGTTTCCCACTCCTCTGGAAATGGAAAGAATTGGCATGTTGCACAGCATCAGTTTTCAAGGGAGGGCTTATTTTATAAGGTTTCTCTAAATTTTAGTACGATTTTTTTCAATGTGCTGGAGCAGTGTGCATTCAGATGGGTGCGCTAAAATTAATCAACTTGCTTATAACAAGGTCATCGTCATAATGCCATTTTACTTTGTTTCATAGGGAAATCAAGTCAATGCCTATAGGCTATTTTCATAAGTATAAATATTCATTGATTAAAAGGTAATTAGAATTGTACACATTTAAATGTTTGCTGGAGAGTCATATTGAACAAGGGCCTCTTCCACAACCAAGAACTTAGTCCCAATATTATGTCTCTTTTTCTTTAGTTGCCTTGCAATATACTGCTTCTTCATGCTGCAAATCAAACCACCACACAATGCTCTCTTACCCCTTAAATATTAGTTTCAGGAATACGATACAAGTTTCTTCTTTTAATCTTCTCTTTCTCACTCCCTATATGCTAATTCCTTAGTACAATGTCCCCTGCCCCCTTGATTATTTGATTCCTGGCCAGGATGGGGCTCTACAATGTATTCATGATGAGCTTGATTGGAATTTAGATGATATTAGCAATAGATATAGAAAATTAGGAAAATGTAAAGTGGAATAATTACAAAGAAGAGTGGCTAGGCTATGTACAGAGCACCTACCTACTCCATGAGCCATGCCTTCTGGTGGGAACGATGCATACATTTTCCCTCATCCTTCCAATGCTGTAAGGCAGGAATTATTATTGTTCATGTTTTAATGAAAAGAAAACTGAGGCTCAGAACTCTTAAGTAACCCTCCCCAATTCAGGTTGCTCTGAAATGGTGGAGCCAGGGTTTACCAAACTTTAAAAGTTGATATTGGATGTGTAGAAGTGAATCAAAAAGCCAAGACCTGAAACTCCCAGCTAAAAGCAGTTTAGACTTGCCTGCATGACTCCTCACTATACTATCTTATGATGTCAGGAGATGCATGTGCATGTATAGCTCACATTGTTTCCAGTGTAATCTAGAACTAGAACTCCTTAAATATTGAGCTTCTAACATAATGTAATAATGATCAAGATTTGGGTAACAAGTATCTTGTATTAAGCTATTCCAGGTTGGATGATGAGGCCATTGAAACAGAGAGGTATAATTGATAACAAGAAGAACCCCAATTTTTGTTAATTCTGTTTAATGCTGTTGGCATTATGTTTGGTTTTCTTGCAACAAAGATTAAAAAGACATTAAAATGCATATTAAAATATTCATAAGTAAAACTTTCATATCTCTTACTTTTCTTATAGAAGGACAACATGAAGCTGTACATATTCAGAGTTAATCCAGCTTTAACTCCATTTACTATTTTGGAATTCCACAGTGTCAATTCACACTGGGATTCCCTTTTCCTTTTTCTTGAATGGAGAGATGTACTCATCTGCTTTGCTTAATAAAACATCAGTCCCCCAAGTCTGGCAATGCAGAGAGAATCGAAGTCTAGACAAGATGGCCAGACCAGGTAGTTGTGACAGGTTCAGTGGGCCTGTCCTGTCCACGAAGGGACCACTTGCTGGTTGGCCAACACTGAAGGGGCTAGACTGGGTTTTATAAATTGAACAAGCAGGTTCTAACCCACGTGGTGACAGTAGTAAAATACTAGAGACATCTCTAATACAGTTTAAGCAGGGGCTCTAAAACCCATACCAGCCAGACATTCTCCCACTGTTACCAAATTTAATATATCTAAGCTTGGTATCCTGAGAGAAGCTAGTGGGTTTTCTTACACAGCTGCTAGTGTGTCATTATTGGAGAGTATATTTCCTTAGAAACTATCTGAAGTAGAAATTACTGGCAAGAGAAAAAATGCTAACTCATACTTTTCAAAAACCTGGGTTTTCCTCACTTCTCAATATCACTGGGGAATCAGAACAAGATGTAAAAATCACAATTCAAATAACAAAGCATTATTATTTTTAAAACAAGAAGGTAGCAAATAGCTGTATCTTAGTGTCTGATTTCATAATCCCAAATCCTATTACCTGGTTGGGAAGCTTTTTTGACTTTGCCTTTAAGATTCACCGTTTTGTCTTTATGGATGGAGTTGGGTCACGAGTATGGCTGCTTAGGGTCTTCTAAGTCAGAGGAAATTCAGATTCCGGCACGAGCTAGCCACCCCTTCACATTGTGACTTTCGTGGGACAAAAATATCCTCAGAAAGTTTGGTGAAGAATACACAGGTTAATAATACGGAAAGCACTTAGAGTGTAGCTTGGCTCAGAGTAAGTTCTCAGGACCTGTTAGGTGTTCCTAATCATTATACAGATAGAATATCAAACATTTTCCACACTCACTCCTCAATAAAAACCATGATCCTTGTGTCTAGGGAAACTTGGTAGTGCTTGGGTATTTTATTTTCCACACAAACTATAGCTGAGTAGTACTTTGTTCGGAATGGTGTCGTTGAGCGTATTCAAGACAGGAGTGACCCCACTGAAACAGGAAATGCATCCTCAGCTCCCAAGAGGAGCTCCGTGCACCTCTGCTTGTTGTCGTTGCTTTTAGATACTAATTTAATTTTATGGAAGGGATTAAAATACTCGAGAGAGCCAAGAAGCCTGACTATCTAGAGAGAGGAAGTCATATATCCTTGAAGACAAGCCTGTGGTCCGTCACATAGCAGATTTGGAACTGCAGAATTTTAAGTAATGGTTATTTTCCCGAGAGAGTTAGGAGCTGAGATTAAGGACCCTAAACACAGCCTTACACTAGAGTGATCCCGGCTGTCCATAGTGGCCCCCATATTTTACGCTGTGGCACCCTGTCTGGACATAGGACCTAGTAGCATCGCATGTAGGAGGTAAAATCGCCTCGGGCAGAATGTATCGGGACAGCTTTTCCCAATCCCCTGCCCTAGACTTGAGGTCCTCCAATCCCTTTTCTTCTGTGTACCATCACTGGGCTTCCTTGGAGAACTTTTGAATTATTTTAAAAGGTTTATGTTCTAACACTGAATTAAATTCATAAATCATCTAACTTTCCCTAATGTTAGGCTAAACTAGAGAGAAGAGCGGGGGGTCGGGGGGCTAAGTGAAGAACATAAAGCCAGTCCATGTTGGAGCCCAAACTGAGACCCAGGACTTCTAATTTCTGGTTCAGCTGATAAGCACGAAGATGGAATAGCAGCATCCTGGATTCATTAAACTGTAATAATGATGACCATGAAGACGATTCCAAATACTTTTTCAGTACTTACTATGTGCCAGGTTCTGTTTCAGCTGTTTACATTTATTAACTCATTTTGTCCTTACAACAAGACTATGAGGAAGATAGCATGATCTCCATTTTCCAGATGGATAAACTGAAACACGGTGCAGTTAATTAACTTGCTCAAGGGCATAGCTAGTACGTGGCAGAGCTGGGATTTGATTCCATGTAATCTGGCTACGGAACGCCTGCTTTTAAGCACACAGCTACACGGCATCGTTTTTAGTTGCTTCTGCACACATGTAATTTAACTCATTATTATTAATCTACTTTATTTTTTAAGTTTATTTATTTATTTTTGAGAGAGAGAGAGTATCCCAAGCAGGCTTGCACTGCCAGCATGGAGCCCAAAGAGGGGCTTGACACATGAATTGTGAGATCATGACCGGAGCTGAAATCAAGGGCCAGATGCTTAACTAACTGAGCCACTAAGGTTCTTCTAGTATGTTTTACTTTGAAAAAATGCAGAAATCTTTAGGCTACTTATTAGAAACCGAATTCATCAAGAGTCACACATGCCCATTTTTTACCTTTCAAGTAAGTTCATCTATGTACACAGAAAACTGCTTTATAACATCAATATATAAATATATATGTGTGTGTATATATAACGATCTACCACACACAGGGCATTTATCCAGGATAGCAGCGAGTGATATTCAGATTGTTAACATATTCTGGCCAATTAAGTTAACCAAACTGTCACGTATACAGTATCCACTTGTAAAAAAATGAAAAATTAAAATAAACTTGACATGAAACCTGTACTCATCATAATTCAATTCAGTTTAAATTCTGATTTGGAGGGCATGGCAAATTCTGTAATGCCTCCAGTATTGTTTTTCCTGTCACCATTTTACATCTCAAAGAAGGAGGGAGATAGGAGTCAATTAAGTTGCTTTTAAATAATATTTCACAAACTTTTCTAAAAGTCACATCATAGGAATATATCCCTGGGCTCCACTATTTTTGTTATTTCTTAATGTCAAGATGCAAATTGTGAAAACAAATTTGAGTTATGTAAGCCTAGTGGTCTGATGGATTTTCTGAAATGGGGATTTACTTGTATCATTCATTTAGGAATCTGCCACAATAGCTTTATCAAAAGAGGGAGAGGGTAAGGGTTATTTGGTCAGTAATAAAAACTTCTAATTCAGTCAAAGGATAGGATTTTTATAAGAGAAATGGTCCTTCTGAATCATAATCATTGATCTCTAATCCACAAATTAGAAAAGGCAGTATCTGTGCCCCCTACATGCATACTCAATATTTTATATGTAGAAATGTTGTTTTCCTTTCCCAAATAACATTCAGAAGTTATTATGTTTTTACTGTTATTATAATTTTACTACTCACATGTTCATGTCCTAAACTGTCTCATTCAGCTCACCATAAAATGAAAAAGTTGTGTGCAAAGGACCCAACCCAAGGATTAAGTCTCAAAATAAGGTACATACTCCAATTTTGCTGTAGAGTTTTTGTTTAATGAAATACTGAGCATAGCCCGAAATAATTATTTTCTTTGCAGGGCTAGCAATCCTAAAACCTGGCTGCATAACTGCAGATAACAAACTTTGGCTCTTTATTCTTTATTTGGAATTTACCCTATAGCAGAATAAAAAAGAATAATCAGGAACACACACACGCACGCACACACATACACACATATTCAGAGAGAAAACCTCTGTGAGGACACAGCCATCCATCCCCCTGAAGAGATGTAATCTGCGTAACAGTGCTTAAATCAGCACATTTACAACACATATTAAGTGGTTTGTTATTTATTTCAAGACTTTAATTGGCACAATATATTAACAGCATTGTTGCAACAGTTCCACTTAAGATTTTTTCCGTAAAAAGAGGAAGAGAGGGAGATCGAAAGGGGAGAGAGAGAAACAATCAACCAGAATTACGCTATAACCACTGTTTTGTTATTTCTTTAGCCTGAATGAACTGCTAAAGATGAAGGGGGAAAAAGGGAAACTAAGCTTCAAGAACCATATTTTAGACTCAATTCAGTTTTATTAAACCCAGACCAGTGTTTTTTCTGCCATTCTAATATAACCTATTATAAGAATTTTTTTTCCCAGGGACAAAAACAACACCAACTTTCCCTCCCTAAGAGCTTCTTATTGTTCATTTTCGTTGCTATTTGGAGAAAAAGCTCATTAAAATATTATGAAGCGCGTAGCGTAATTACGTGCCAGCCTTCGCCAATGAGGAACATCTGCAGCGCAGTGTATGTGTATTTGTATTACTGCAAACTTGAGTGCAGAGTCTCTCTCTCTCGCCCCTTCCCCACTTCGCCTCTGTTCCACACGCTTTGTCCTGACTACAGAGCCGGGCAAACGTGTGAAGCGCACAGACTACAGTGCGCGCATTGTCAGCCTCTCGGGGCTGTGAGCTCCAAATGTTATTATTCCATCATTAGCCTGTAGCTCACGCCAGGGTAAACTGTGCTCCGCGGAATGCCTCCAAACCTTTTTCCTTCTTTTTATTCCCCTAGTTATTTTTAAAATGTATCTTTTTCCTCCTTCGCTGTCTGGCACAGAAGGATCTGCAAAGTGCATCCAACACACACCCAGCTCCCAAATCCATGCTTCTCTCCCTTCTTTACATTATTCCACTTGCTTTAAAACCAAAGAACCTTGGGCATAATAAAAACATTGAGAGCTTGCCTATACCACAAATATTTGTGGAAAGCACATGGTGCCATTTTGCCAGACTACTCTTATTTGTTAAACTGAGTTAAGTGTAACACGATTCCAAAAACTGCCTTTAGAATGAAAGAAAAGGCTTGTAAAGCCAGGGAGATAATTACCGCAATCTGGGTTACAGAAAATGCAAAACAAAGGAGCACAATCCCATTTTGTGTGTGTGTGTGTGTGTGTGTGTGTGTGTGTATGCATGTGCACTCACGCCCCCACGCGAGTGTGTGTGTGTGTGTGTGCGTGTGTTGGGTGAGTCTTTTTGTTTTGTTTTGTTTTGTTTTTTCCTCTTTGTTGATGTACCCAAACATGTAAATATTCCATGGCATGTGTTGTGTAGGAATAAAAACCAACCCGAATCCTGTACAGACAGAACAAAACACATACTCTGTGGTGGACACTGGCATGTTCATGGGGGGAATATCTTTTCAGAAGGGAGGGCTTTCTTTCTGTTGTTTTCTCTCTCCATCCGCTCTAATTGCCAAGACCCTGATACCCACTTACCTACCTGTCATTTGAAGCTGTCAATCTCTTTTTGCCCACGTAAATAAAAGTTGATTTGGAAAGAATTTAAGTTCTAAAACTTTTCATATGAATCCATAAAAATACTAAAGAATCCTCCACTCCCTCCATCCCCATGTTATTTTTATGGGGATTATTATGCTATCGGTCTTCCCATTGTTGGGAATATCGTCCTGTGGGATGGTTTTGTAGACTGGACCATTCCCAGGTTTCCTTTCTTTGTCTGCCAATTGTTTCTCGATTTAAATCACTTTCAGAGACAATTATTTCCATACGTGTATGTGTATGCAAATATTAATAATCATTGCGTGTGTGCCCTTATGTGTGCATAAATAAACACCATCCCCACACATATTTCCCATTTTTAAAGAGCTAGTTCTTACTCCATAAAAAGATCTGTGTTCCCGAAAGCAGGTTGTTCATGCGCTTTATTAAAGAGAAAGAACAAACCTTCCACATTTCCTTGTTTTACGTGAGGAAGAAGTGAACCTTGCAGATCCGAGCTAAGCTTTTTGGTATGTTTCAGCCGAGTCCAGATTATGGGCTATAGGTTTCAAAGCTCAGATCGTCCAGTTTTCTTAAAAACCGTCCCCACAGTTCCCTCTTTAAATTTCATCTGGACTGTCTCTAACAGCCCCAGCTGACCCCTCATTTCCTTCTCTTATTACTAACATGCTTCTCCCCGCATATACAACAGGATGATATTTTCCAGAGAAAAAGGCAAAAATACAGTAGGGGTTTCTTTCCCTCCAGATGTAGACCTTTTTGTCACCCGTTTAGCAATAAGAGGATACAGAAAATGAACCTGAGCTTGGAAGAGACAAAATACGGGACGTCACCGAGGTGCATGTAAGGATAAATCCGTGACGCTCTCGAAGCAGGATTTGGCAACAGAACTGTCCCGTTGAGCCAAAAAGCCAGCCAGGGCACGGAGACTTGTTATTATGGCTTGCTCTGCGAGTAAGACCCGCAGGGAGGGTGTGAAGGCTGCCTAGCGTGAAGCCTGTTTAGAACAGTGGAGGAGTATGAAATGAGATGGGTCTTGAAGGATTCTGAGTCTAATCGAGCCGTGGCTGTGCCTGTCCTTGGTGAAATTTCAAAATCAAGGCAAAGTAACAATTTTTGAGAGTTTTCCAAATAAGATCATTTCCAAATAAGATCAGTACAGGTGAGTAGTTTCAAATGTGGCAGAGGTTGATAACCTCTTTTTTTGTTTGTTTATTTTGAGAGAGAGAGAGAGAGAGAGAGAGAGAGAGAGAGAGAGAGAGAGAGAGAATCCCAGGAGGCTCTGCGCTGTCAGTACAGAGCCCACCAAGGCTTCAATCCCCAGAACGGTGAGACCAGGACCTGAGCCGATATCCAGTACGATGCTCAACCAACTTAGCCACCCAGAGGCCCGCAAATGTGGGAAAGTTTAAACTACTTGTTAGCAACTGAGTAAGAAGCAGTGCACTTGAAAGAAAGCCCTAGCAAATGCTGGTGATAAGAAAAGAGCAAGAAGTGCTGGAGGGAGCCGAGTGGAGTGGAGCTGCTCTGACAGTGTTGGTTAAGAAAGTCTAAAATACCAATTCTTCCCATCCGAATTATGTGGCACATTATTGGCTCTTTTCCTTTCTTTCATTTTTGTTTCCAAACATGTTTGAATTTTCCCCCTTCACTTAATACTGATTGAATCATGTGAAATTTAGATGATTTGACAATTTTGACTTTTACCGAAATGTAATTTTATATATTTCAGCCTAATAGTTCTTTCATTGAAGATAAGGTGTCTGTTTTCTTCTGACTGACTCATCTTAAAATCTGGTATGATTTCCGTGTTGTTTGGTTTCTTTTTCTCTGCTTTCAAATTTAGTCATTTTTCATATTTTAATACCTGCTGAAATTTTTGAGAAGTGAATATTTGGTTAGATGGGGAGAAACTATTTAAAACTTGTGTTTAATGGGCTGTCTAAATGGCCTTGTTTTTCTGTCAATTCTATCCAGAGGCATTCTATATGAAGTTCAGCTTTCCAGATCATTTGCCTACTCCGAATATTAGGGCCAGAATGTCATGTTTGATATCTATAAGGTTATCACTTGACTTCACTCCAAGTCTTAAAAAGAAAAATCTGATTTTAAAAATAATCTGGGAAAGAAATAGGGTCAGAGAGAAATATGCTTATAAGGTGTGACAGCGATCATTTTAGACACTCAGTCGTCCCAAGGGTGGGAAGGGGCATTTCCATAAAGTGTTGTCCATATGCTTCCTACTTTTTGGGAAAAGCACAGAACGGTTCTTTCGACCCCTGTTCCTAGCAAGGATCATGCATTCTGGAAAATGATTCAGACAGTACATGCTAAAGCCGAGTGGAAAGGAAGCATTTCTGAGATTACCGTAAAGACCCCCTCATTGTTACAGAAGCTGGACTGAATAATGAAGATCATCTGGATGAGAGTCTGGAATAGCCAATGCTTTGAGAATTTATTTTACTCAGAGATTTTCAGCATCTCCTCCAGCTTTTAGGGAAAGACATGACAGGTGAAACTAAAACCCACACATACTTAACCCGTCCATTCTAGTTAGCCATTAGACAAAATGAAGCCCAACACACTTTGTCAATTTAAACTAATACTCAGAGCATGACTTAAAGAATTAATACAACTCAGCACAAGTAATGCATAAATAAAAATCTCAATTCTATTTTACTTCTCTTGTATAGAAAAGCTTTAATTTGTATTAGTCCTGAATATGAGTTTTGTTTAACAAATTTCCATAGTATCATTCATTGGGAAGTAAAAAAAAAATAATCCTTGTATGACTCAAAATAATCATAGTGTCTCTTTATACTATTTTTCATAATTAGTACAAGTGGAAAAAGAGTCAATATTTATTTTGAAACCAATAGGTGGTGCTATAAATTTCTATATTTTGTACTATGCTCTTTTAGTTTCCCATTCTTCAGTGGCATTAGAAGTTTCATTAATTATCACAGTGGGATTTTTCATGGCCAAAGAAATAAAGAAAGAAGATGGACTTGACTTTCCCATTCAGTTAGCCACTGTCTCTTTTCCATTGGAAAATCAATTATAGCTCAGAGTGTAAGCTAAAGTGAAGGGGTTCTATATAATTTTTAGCAGGAAAGTATATTTATGGAAACAGACCCATATATAATTCTCTATAGTTTTTTTCCCTAGTCCTTCCACTAAAGGGAATGCCTTTGAAACACATAATTTTAATATTTTACTTAATATTTAATTCTATGAACTATCTTAAGGTATTAGATTTGGGTAAAAATCAATAACCACCATGTCATGAGGCCACAATTCTGTTATTATGGGCTCCCAGAATCCTGGAGCACAAGAAAATCTCAGAGATTTGGTAGCCATACATGAGACAATGGACAGAGTACAAGCTGAATGTGCTAGAAATGGGCATTCCATGGGTGTCACCATGGAACCAACATATTTCTGGTATAAGGCAAAAAAAGTTCCAAAGGTTCAAAGGCACTGATAAATTAAAATCTAAATTCCATTTCAACTTTCACGTGTCAACAGTTATTGATGTCAGACCTTGAAGATAAAAATCTAAATCCTTTTCCTGCCCTTAGAAAAGCTATGGAAATCCTTCACAGTTTTACAGGTATATAGACCTGTGTGTGTGTGTGTGTGTGTGTCTGTGTGTGTGTGTGTGTGTGTGTGTGTGTAGCTGGTATGTTAGAGAAACATAAAAAGTTCAGTGAGGTCTTGTAGAAGCACTGCTCAGCCAGCTATAGTGAGTGCCCACCTCATACCTATCATTCTTCAAACATCTGGGTGATTTTTACCTCTCTTCTTCCAGATGTTTTGATATCCTGTAGAAATAGCCTTAAACACTTGTCAATATTGAATGAGCAGCCTAGTTACTTACTGAAGATGTGTTTGTAGAAGACCTAATAATTTGCATAAGATTATACTTTATGCAACAGAAGAAGTTTCCTCCTTCCCACCAGGAGCCCTTTCTGGGCTGGCTCCTTATTTCCTGCTTCCCCCAGGGTTGTTCTTTTCTGCCCTTCAGCTTGGCTGGCTGCTTCCTTCTCCTTCTGGCTGATCTGGTGAAGGATTGGGCAGAACAATTAAATAGTCATTTGTATATTCATACTAAGTATTTCATAATATTTAGGATATAAGAAAGAGAAAAACATGATGAAGAGACATGATAAGCCACATGTTAAATACTTTAAGGAATTGAAAACTTTTAGGCTGAATAAGAGACTGGTGGTGAGGATACAGTAGGGTTGGATATGATAATTGTCTTCTTATAATTGATGAACTGTCATGCAGAAAAGATAGTAAAGTTACTTGATGTGATTTCAGAATGCAACAAAGAACTGATTGAACAACATTGTCATTTAGTATCTCATTTTGCTGTCAAGATATTAGCATTAGATGTAGATAGTTTTCTTTCACTGTTATACAGTGAAATACAACAGAATGAGGATAGCTATAAATTGGAGGAAAATCAATTTAAATAATCATGGTATGTTTTGGCTCAATAGCAAAAGGATCTTCAGTAAGTAACTAGGCTGCTCACTCAATATTGACAAGTGTTTAAGGTTATTTCTACAAGATACCACAACATCTGGAAGAAGAGAGGTAAACTTCATCTATGCAATAAATATTTATTGAAAACCTTTTGTGCCGGCTACTATCTTAGGCATTGGAAAGAAATCAATGGACAAAATAAAGTCTTTGCTTTCATGGTGCTTCCATTCATGTGTGAATGGGATGGAGTCAGCGATCAGAGAAACAAAACTAGGAAACAGATCAGAGAGTTGTAAGCACAGTGAAGAAAAAGGGGGCAGAGCAGTGGAGGTTAGTACTGTCTGCACATGGAAGGGAACATGTTGGAGCAGGAGCTAATGAGACCCCGTTACAGAAAATGTGTGAGTAGAAACCGGATGACCACTTTTGAAGGGATGTGAAGTTTTGGCACTTATTTATTTCGGTGTTTGGCTAGCCCACTAGTTTATGCATTTGCTTTGAGCACGGGTAATGTCTTACTCATCTCTTCATGACTAACACTACCTACATGACAGTGCCTCATCAAAGCTTGTGGAATCAAACCATAAAGTAATTGGGCATTGGATAAGACACATAAAACCCCCAATCTGGTCCCAACTATTTCCTTTGTAATCATTCACCCTATTTCTTCTCTTTTTTTCCAATTCTATCCTCCCCTTTCTTCTCTAACCCCTGGACAAGGAAGTATTAGTAGCAAATATGTTAAAACCTTCATTGATAGGGTTAGTGAAAGGAATGGTAGGGAAGATAAGACTGCACAGGAAATCACCTACTCCCTCTGGTGCCAGTACTTTCATTACAATAGTAATTCAACTTTTTTGGAGGGTGCGGGGTTGGGAGGGTGCACAACTTCCTTAGGATTAGATTCAGCTGCATGGAAAGAAAATCCAAATAACTACGGCTTAAACATTAAAGGTTTTATTCTCTTATAAAAATCCCAGAGGTTGGACATTCAGGGCTAGTAAAGTAGTTGTATAAAATCTTCAGAGAATCAACATCCTTTGAAGTTTCCATCACACCTAGAGTGAGGTTCTCTCATCTATCTGTCTCAGGGGTTATTTGGAGGGCTAGTCAGCATGGTATGAATTTGAACTTAGAAAAATGAACTCTAATATCTGAATTACTTTCATCTGTTTTCTATATCGAAGTTTTTGTCTACAAAACTAAATTTGGTGCTCAAGAAATTGGAAGTTGCTAATCTTTTTTAGAGACAAGGATACTGAGGGCTAAAGAAGTTAAGTGCCTTGCTTAGGACCCCTGAGCTAGCGATTGACAGAGTCAAATCACTTAATGACATCTGTGCCATTTCCACTGTTAGAATAGTCAGTATCTTGTCCAAAATTATATAGAAATAGAAGAGTTGAGGCATACCACACTGTGGAATCATACATCTTCAATGTTGAGTAAAGATTACTAGCCACTTGAATCGTGACAAGTTTTGGAAAACAAGAATGGATGCTGTCTTTAGCCACATTGCACCGTCTTTAGCAGCATTGCATTCTATGGGCAACAACTTTACAGCCCCTGACAACATGGGAAAGTATAAAAGAAACTGTTCTGGGCCACTTAAGAGTAATGCTGATGTTGCTTTAAGAAAGTGAGATTCAGTTACTACACCATTCTGCTCTGAAGCATCCCTGTTTTATCCTCCTTTCATTTTATTATTTCAAAGAACTTTCAAAGGTGTTTGGAGTAAATTTTGCCTATATGCTATACAACCATGAAGAGGTAGGACAGTTGATTTGGTAAGATTGGCTAGGAATTGCTTCCTCTTAATGCCAAAACTACTAGAGAAAATCAGTGCTTTGTTAGCTATTAACATGGAGCCTCCATGAAAATCAAGCAAAATGATTTCAAATAGGGGTTGACTATGTTGGAAATGGAACAATCTGCCAGAATCAGTTCCTATTTTGTATGTAGTTGCACTGATTGAGTTACCATTTCTTCCTAGAACCACAGAAGCCCAGGGGACTCTGGGGCCCAAACCACGAATAATGGTTCTTTGTCAAAGGGGAGCCCATGGTGAGTTTTTCCACACAAACATGCGCAATTTCAATGTATAGCAGAACGATTAAGAATTCAGCTCTGTTCCAGAGCAGGACATACATCTGTCTATTGTCTCAGCCCAGTCCTTGATTTATGAATAGAACATTCTATTACGTGTGAAGACATGAAAAAAATCTTGTTCATTTTCTCAATTATTTCAAAGTTAAAATTCACCATCTTTGTGATGTGTTCCTTCTCACTTTCAAAGCATATAGAGCACCCGAGTTTCTCCCTTTTACAAGGGAACGGTGTGAAAGTAGGTGGAGCTGGCATGATTCACAGCATCGCCACTTTAGGAGGCTGGAAAAACCAGGCCAGGGAAGGTGAGAACCAGGTGACACTGTCGGAGTGATTCCTTCCAGGGGCTGCACATCTGGGCTCTGTGGCTGCCAAAGATAAAGCATGTGCTTCTATTAGCCACAGCTCAGAATAAAAACATGGAGAAACAGAGTGAGTTCTGCAAAACGCCAATTATGTAAAAGTGTTCAGGGTGAGGGTCTGACTCTGGTGCACTCGTGTGTGCGCACACTCGCATAGTTGGCTATATCATGTGTTTGTGTTTCGGAATAATAACATATGGCCTTTTAAACACAAGTTATACCATGGGCCCAGGAGACTTAGGTATGCTTCATGGGAAAAGCCCACTTTATGTGTACCGGGGGAGTAATGAAACGGCAGTTTGTCAGGTCTTTGCTGAGAATTAAGATAGACCCTTGGCTGGCTGATTAAATGATATTAAAGACATTTCTTTTCTCCCTAAACACATCAGGGCTTGGGGTTTATAGAAGGTGATGAAGAATACAACATCTTAATAGATTCAGGTATTCTTTGAATGTGGTAAGCATCTAATATTCATTCAGTTAATGCATACACACCATATGTGCACATTTAAATGTATCATGATTGCACTGTTCAGAAATAATGTCATTTATTTCCCCACCAACTTTTGCCCAGTGGGGAGGACTATATAAATCACATAACAGAGCCCACAGTTGATTAGGGTAGGCAACTAATGAGACCCATGAATCTGACTTATTTGCTCATTATTAATGCTCTTTTGATAGCTCATATTTGAATTCAGAGACCAGGTTCCTAATGACTATGCAAAGTATAGAATTGTTCAATGATGTGGTCAATTGGGGAGACTGTGTACCAACAACCTGGATGGCTAGAGCACCTTAAACCTTATTTATTTTTATAATAGATATTTAGCTTAAATAAGGCAAAGACACTTTTCATCTTGTCACTGCATTTTGTCTTATGACATGATTCTGCCATCAGCATCTTTCATAGCTGTAGGGACTCCATGCAGAGACAGAAAACAAAAGTTAATTCTGCAAGACTTATCTTGGTCTATGAGTCAGGCATGGAAATAGCAGACCCTGTAAATATTCTTAGAGACTTCGTCCTACCATAATATTAAGGAGTAAAGAAAAATGAGATATAGTACATGTTTTTCCTCCCCTTATTTGTGATTCTCATAGAAATCCAGGGAGGTTCTTTGAAATGGTAGCAACAGAATTATAAATACTTTTGAGTTGTAAATATCTAATCTCAGAGCTAGAAGGAAACTTGGAGGTTTCCAGTCAACCTCGTTTATTGTAGATGAGAAACTCAGAACCTAGAAAATTTATCCTTTGTTATCTCCGGAAACTGGAGTCTGAAATCCAGGCCACAATTTCCGTGACTTTGTTCCCCTCTCCTCCCCCATTGATTCATTAGGGCCAATAATAGTTACTTCAAAAAAGTAAGGTTTAGTGTGTTCTTGCTATCCAGACTATTTTTGGTTAAACCTCCAAATGACTTCCATCTAGTTTCTGCTTCTAAATTCCCTGATATGACCCAATTTTCCTTGGCTTCCATGAATTTTACTTTTTATACAGGGTTGAAAAATCTCTAATCTATAAACACTATAAAAATTTTGTTTTTAGCCTGGAAGTTCTCTAAGAAGGGGAACCTCAGAGAAAGGCAAATTGCGAAGGTCATTCTCAAGATTTTGATTGGCTTCACAAAGATTCTGTGGCATCTAAACAAAAGCTGCTTCTAAATTCTATCCTAATCACTGAAACTGCTCCCCCAGAGTCCTTTATGTTAGATGACTATCAGCCCACCAGAGGGTCCCCCCCGCCACCACCACCACCAGTGAAGCACAGAAGGAAGTTGTGCTGAAGCACTCTGGCCCAGACCCACACTGTCGTGGAATCAGAGGCACTATACGGGCTCTGCAGTGCATCACAAAGGGAACCCACGACATGCTCCAGTGCCAAGTGGCCAAGCATTACCATTTGGCTTGTACACATGCAAAAAGTCCATCCATCATTTATGCATCTGATGAGTAAATCGCACACACATGCGGGCACACACATGCACGCATATGAATTTTCATTTGTTTTAAACCAGTAAGGAAAAAACATGAGTCTTAGTGGAAATATTCAATCTGTAATTTGCTTCTTATTTATTGCAAAAGTGAGCACAAAGTCAGCAACAATGAAATGGGAAAGCCCTGGTATCCTGTTCTGAGAGTTGCTTTTTTGCACGAGAAGCATTTTCTGGAGTTGCTTTGAATAGGCCCTTAGATACCACTTCACTGTTAATGCTGCTGAGATGAGGGGGTTTACAGTGAAGTAGACTCAATGTCCATGCATTTTGCTTAATATTGAAAAATATCTTGTGTGTGTTTAACCAAAGAATTGCATTAGTGATTCGGGACCATAGTTTTATTTCCTTACCAGTCCAAATAGAATTCTGCAGCTTGTGGGTCACGCCTTCAACCCTGGATCACCTAGTAGGTGCTGCCCAGTGAAACTATCACATCACAGAATTTTGGAAGTGCTTCTGGGAATGCTACCTCGATGATCCAAATGTGTTTCCCATTAAAAAAAATGCACTTTGAACTAGAGATCCTCCTTTGTGAGTGGGTAACTAAGGAGGTTTGTGTTCCATCATTCTCTTCTTAGAAGAACATGAACAGTACACGAGGCACCTGGGTGGCTCAGTTGGTTAAGAGACTTCACCTCAGGTCACAATTTCGTGGTTTGTGCAGTTCGAGCCCCACAACTGCTTCTGTGCTGACATCCAGAGCCTAGAGCCTGCTTTGCACTCTTTCCCTCCCCTGTTTGCTCTCTCTCTCTCTCAAAAATAAATAAACATTAAAAAATTTTAAAAGAAGAACACAAACAGTGAAACTTAAGGTATGCAATGAGTGTTCCTTTTTTTAAATGTTTATTTTTGTGAGATAGAGGGTGAGTGAGTGAGGGACAGAGAGAGAGGAGACAGAGGATCCCCAGGGGGCTCCACGCTGACAGCAGTGAGCCTGATGCAGGGTTTGAACTCATGAACTATGAGATTATGATCTGAGCTGAAGTCAGGTGCTCAACCAACTGAGCCACCCAGGTGCCCCACAGTGAGAGCTTCTGATGGCACATCTGCAACTAGAACTGAGGATGGTTCAGAACCCACATATGCAGATTCTATTAAGGTAAGTCTCTGATCAAATGAAATAGAGCAATACTGTTAAGTTTCCCAAGAGAATTTTTTGGTAGGAAATGAAAATGGAGAGGGACACATTTAATGTCTTTATAAGCCTTGTAGAATTGTAGGTTACATTTTCTGAAATTCTGCCATATGATAAAGGCTAATAATTCTAGATATTATTTCAAAAGGATCATCACACAATTTTATTTGCTATTTCCACTTATTTAAAGACATAATGATATTTTTCAAACTTTGAGACATAATTTCAAGAATTTGCAGAGATTTTGAGTGCGACTTGCAAAAACCATTTATAATGGTTCAAATTTCTCTCAAAGACCATTGGTTGAGAATTTCATCTTTATACTATAAGCATCTTTGTATATTATCTATATCTATTCATTACCTCTCTCTATATATGTATCATATACTATAATCACCTTTATACTTAAAAAGGCTTAGTAAGTAACTACAATATTGAATCCTTAGTATACAAAATGATGCATACTTTCTCCAGAATTTCAGAATGCCAAGGGCTGAGAAGATGTTTTTGGAATTAGGATAGGCTTTGAAGAAACTTTCCAAGTTTATCGTAACCAAAAATAATACAATTTTCCTCAACTAGAGAGAGATTCAACTCTCTAGATTAGCTAATTTGTTAAATTCAGCTAGTAAATTAATTTTATATTCTCAAATAATTAGCTTTGTTAATCTTGTGCCACAAGAGACTTTCTATTCATGGAATTACAAATGGCATTTGTTGAGAAAATATTCATTCCAGTGAAATTTAACCCAGAAAGAGACTCTATAATATAATCTAGCCACATGTGTTTAAGGTGGTGGGAGGGTGGGACAAGTCATAGGAGGTTTAATTTTCTGGGAAAGCATCCTGTGTCTCTGCCACCTCCTAAATGACCACCATAGGAAGCAAAGGCAAAGACCCACTATTGGCACACTGTCTCTCTGTCCCTGTCATCTGATTGGGTCCCCAAGTCACTCATTGAAGTCAGTGCAGCTGACAGCTGGTTTTGATTGAGAACTATGACATTAAAAGCAATAGTAGCAGCTGGCCATTACCAATAGTGAACTACCTTTTCCTGTAGAATGGAGAGCTAATTACTCCTCTTGCGATTTCTTCCCCTCTTCAAAGGAAGTCAGTTTGATTCCTCCAGAGTTATCAAGCATAAAAGAACTCTGCCCCCAAATCAGGATTGCCTTTTTGCATTTCCCCCATGATTTTTGAGATTTTCACTGTTGTTACTCTGGTCTTCATTTCCTGTTTTGCTGCTTCCACTTAGACATGCCAATTAAAGAAAGATATGGTTTATTTAAAAAATATGGTCCTGGTGCTGACTGTGAAGAGAGCTCTTAAACAGGCCTGAACTCTTCATCAGGATTAACTGAACATAGTAAGTAAATCCCATGTTGAATGGTGACCTTGTAAAGTCTCCAAAAAGTAGGGCTGCATTGGGCTTTGTAGCAGCTTAAATGAAACAAACCTGCCTCTTCCCTTGGGTCTCACCAATCCTGGACCAAGCTATGTAATGGGCAAGATGCCCACTTTAAGGGGCTACAAGGACAGTCTAATGTGGTGGTTCCTAAAATGCAGTCCCTGGACCAGAAGTGAGAACAGTCTAATGTGTTGTGGCACCTGGACCTGCAGTAGTAGTCCTTTTTAGAAATGCACATTCTTAGGTCTTTACCAGTCCTGGAATGGGGCCTAGCACTCTGTTTCCATACAGCCTCCAGTCAATTCTGATGTATGCTGGTATTTGAAAACCACTGGTCTAGTGCATCAATAAGCTTTCTGTTGACACTTACAGGCTTAAGCCTGGCTTAACTTTACTTAGGGCGAATGCGGAATCCTGGATTGCAAGAAAATATGGATGGACAGTTAATTCAATGGTAAAAAAGCACCAACATAACTATATATGAAGAGCTTGATATTTAGACATCTCTCTCTCTCTCTCTCATTCTCTCTCTCTTTCTCAGATACAGACATATTGGTTTATGGATACTAAACCATTTATTCATTTACCAATATTTGTTTCTATATATCAGACACATGGAGAGTATTGTAGTAAACAGAATACACTAAGCCCTTGATCACATGCTGTTTATAGTCTAGTAAGGAAGAACTTCAAGCCAGTAAGCAAATGACTACACGAGGTGGTAATAAGGAGATAGAGACTGACAGCATAGCGGTTGGGTGCTATTTTGGATAAGGTGGTTAGGGGAGTATAGATAACTCTAGAGCCCTGTCTCATATCTTCTTAGTCACCTTTCTTGTATCATTCATTGCCACAGCAGCCAGAGTCACAGAGGCATCATCTAGCAGCACCCCAACTTAGTTGTATGTTGTATCTCTAGTCTCTATACTAAACTCTACTGAGTTTATTCCCCTTGTTCATTCTGGTACTTGCATGAGCTCACTTGCTCAAAGATAGTAATATTCCAGTTAGCAACCTTTGACCAATTAGAAAGATGCCTGGTAAAGAGGCGCCTGGCTGGCTCAGTTGGTGGAGAGTCCAACTCTTGATTTTGGCTCAGGTTATGATCCCAGCATCTGGGGATTGAGCCCTGTGTTAGGCTCCATGTTCAGCGTGGCACCTGCTTGAGATTCTTGCTTCCTCCCTCTGTCCCTCTCCACTGCTTGCACTGGAAAGAAAGAAAGAATGAAAGAAAGAAAGAGAAAAGGAAAGAAGGAAAAGAAAGAAATAAAGAAAGAAAGAAAGAAAGAAAGAGAGAGGGCAGAAAACTCTGTAGAATATTCTTTATTATTTCAAGTGACCTCACCAGACTGAGCTCTGGTTGCCCATAACATGGACCAGTTTATGAATGCATCATTTGTTTAACTTTCTCTTCTTCCTTGCTGATTCTATTCCTTGGGATCAATTTTTCCCCATAACTACCTATATTCAAGCCTTTGTTTCCGGCTAAGATGGTAGACCTCTAAGATAAGGTGGTATTTCAGTAGAGGCATCGGAAACATGAAGAGTGAAATCACACAGATATCTTGACAAAGAGTGTTCCTGACATAAACAAATTCTATGAGACCAGAATGTGTTTGCCATGTTCTAAGATCAACATTGAAATCTGTGTAGCTTATTTGGAGCAAGAATGGGGGAGAGAGGGAGAATGGAAGGAGATATGGTACAAGAGGAAGCAGGATGCCTGATCACTTAGGGCCTTGTAGGCCTTTAAAAGAACCTCAGCTGAGTGAAAGGGAAGATAAGGAGGGATTTCGGGCAGAGGAAGAACATGGATCTGAAAGATGTTTTTAAAGATTCACTTTGGCTCCTTTTTCCATAAAAGATTGTAGTGGAATCAACAGCAAGACCATTTATGGTGTTTCTGCCATAATTCAGACAACTTGGACTATGGTAGTAGCAATGAAGCTGATAAACTGATGGAACTGACCCTGAGATTAGATATGGAGTGAAAGAGAAATTAAGAATGTCCACCAAGTTTTTGTCTAAATAACTTAAATGAAAAGTATACAAGTATCTAAGAGAGCATACCAGAACAAAGTGGAAGGAACTGATTTGAAAAAAAAGGAGACTACAAACAAGTTAATTCATATTCTGCTTCATCAGTAATAATCTAATAGCTATGGTCCTTGGAGAGTAAGACATTTTTCTTAGCCTATAAACTATACATGGACACTGTCCAGAATAAGAGGAATTAAGCCTCCATCTTTTCTAGGACACAGCAGACATCAGCACAACAGACAGAAACTCAAATAATATTGCATCAACTACTTTCCATTAATTATTATATTTAATCCTAAAACAACTTGTGAGTTAAATGAGTTTATTTTCATTTTGTAGATGATGAAACTAACAAATAGCATAGCTAAGCAATTTCTCTACGGTCTCACTGCTCAAAAAGGGCAGATCTCAGATACAAACCAGGTCTTCCTGACTCAACTTATTTTTACTTTCAACCATTTCTTCTCATTTCTAGCATAAAAACTTGTTAAACCAACCCCCTTACTCTTTCCAGCCTATGTATAATTCTAGGTAGGTTCAGGATCAGTTGCAAAACAGTTTTGCCTTAAATACCCAAATTATTGGGTATTGGATAATTATATCAAATTGGTTTTCTTTGACCATTTTCCTTCATCCCTTCACCACTCATGTCTACACTTTTCTAAGACAGGTTTATCTTTTCTCATTTCAATGCATCTTTTGTTAAAGTTTATTTATTTATTTTTTTGAGAGAAAGAGAGAGCATGTGAGCAAGAGCAAGTGAGTGCACATGAGTTGGGGAGGGGGCGCAGAGAGAGGAAGAGAGAGAATGCCAAGTGAGCTCCATGCTCAGCATGAAGCCCAATATGGGGCTCAATCCTATGGCTCTGGGATCATGACCTGAGCTGAAATCAAGAATTGGATGCTTAACCAACTGAGCCACCCAGGCACACCAATGCATCTTTTTTTTTTTGAATAAAGACTTGAATATCAGAAGTTTAATCTTTTATGAATTGAAATCAAGTGTACCTACAGTGGAATAATATGTATCAGTTGACATGTTGTATAACTTGGTTTTGACTCCATTTTCTCCCCCTTTTTCCTGATACTTGCAGTAGGGGGTCAGTTTAAACTACTGATCTGAGGTCATTCCTTTTTAAAAAATTTTTAATGCTTATTTATTTTGAGAGGCATAGAGAGACAGAGCACAAGCAAGAGAGAGGGAGACACAGAATCAGAAGCAATTTCCAGGCTCCGAGCTGTCAGCACAGAGCCTGACGTGGGGCTCGAGCCCACGGACCATGAGATCAAGACCTGAGCTGAAGTCAGACACTCAACCAACTGAGCCACCCAGGTGCCATTATTTTAGGTCATTCTTTGTATTTTTATCCCACTCAGAAAACTATAGCTGTGTCCAGCAAGAGCTCTAACTAAAAGAGTTATCAGGGCAGGCTGGATACTAAGTGGTACCCATTCATAGGGAACCATGAATGCAGAGAGAATTCAAGTCATAGTCAAAGAGAAGAACCCAGGCCATAGCCAGAACAAGAACACTAAGTTCAGGACTAAAGAATGTAGTAAGGTTGTAAACAGGAGATTGTGTAATGAGGTCATAAGCCAAAAGGATCAGAAACACATGGGGTGTAGTGTATGGAGTAGGTTAGGACAAGTGGCTTAGGACTAAGATTGTGACTGATCAGAGGGTATTGGAAACCTGTTTTAATGTGGTGCCAGCTGCTTGGTACAAGGACAGATTTAATGGATTAAAAGCCTGGAAACAAATCTTGTTCCTAAGTAGGGTATTATGGGAACTATAGGGTAATTGCCGACATGTTTATCATCCAATTAGCCAGGGTCAGCCCTGAAAGCTATTTCCCTGTAGATATCTTTGCTCTGTTGATTCATTCATTCTTTCAATGTCATGGGCATTTTCAGACATGCATTGGGCATTTGTTCTGCACTGAGTACTCTATTTTGAAGCAAAACTGGAGGTATCAAGATGGAATTGCTCTCAAGGAGTGTTTAGTTTTATTTGGAAATCTATTTAAAGAAAATATTGAACAGAAATGACATATATAGTGCTCTGATGGAGAGAGGTATGAGGCTCAATGGAGGCACAGAGCACCACGCTCCTAAGTCAGAGATGGGTTCCCAGAGAAGGTCATCCTGAGCGGATTTTGAAGCATAGTCAGAGTTTGCTGGTTAGACAGAGGGAAAAGGGGGAGTTTTACTGGAGCAGGTTGTCCATGCAGTGAGACCTTCAAAGTCTGAAGAATAATCAAAGAAGTTGGTATTGCTATGCAGTCAAGGACGTGTGATAGTGGTCAGGGCAGGGAGGTTAGTCATGGATGCAGACAGAAGAGCTGGGAGGGGGAGATCATGAAGAGGCTCGTGCTCCATACTATGGAGTTTGGATTTTATCAGATAGGTGATGGTGAGTCCCTGGATGACGGTGTGGAGGGAAACCACTGGAACTGAATGTTAAAGTTTTCCGATGGTAGTCCTGGACTTTGAGCTGTCTTTTTGACTATGTAAACAAGGAATTACTAGGTGGAACTGTAGTAACCAGAGACTCTTAAAGAGGCCTTGCGAGCAAAAGCAGGGGACCACCTTTCCACATGAATTTAGAACATTGTATGTCAAAAAGCTCAGAACCACTTCAGCAATAGTGCTTCTTTTCCCAGACTTTCTTTGAGCCAATAATGTTTGAAAAATACCATTGATAGATTTTTAAATTCTTCGGTCTTGTTATTTTCCTTTCAGATAACTTAAATAAATTCACTTCTTTTTCTTTAAGGCCTTAATATTTTGGAATGAGAAATTTGTCTTAAAGAAAACCCATGTACTTTTCCATACTAATTTTTGACTTGTCAGAAAAAATACTTCTTTGTCTGAAAGAGGCACTTTCTAAAGAAAGTTTTTTTTTCTGGACATGGGTCACCAAGTCTCTTGCCCCAAGTACCAAGGGTGTACCACAATTCCTGGCTCTATTAGTTAAGTGTTCTTTTGAAGGCGAAAGTCTTAGGTGTGTTTACCCCCATTTTCCTAAGGGGTGTGTAAATATCACTCCCAATTCTTTCTAGGCTGGCTTTAATTGAAGAAGAAAGTAACGCAACATTCACTGGGGAAGAGATTGAGTTACTGTGTTTCTATAAATAGTATGTGCTTTAAGAGTTTAGTTCTTTCAATCCTCTAAGGGCAAGTACTGATTGTGGCCCTCATGCCTTGGATCAAAGATCCTTTAGGCAAGAAACAGCACCATATCTCTCCTTTTGTTCATACTGTGCCATATTCATGGTAGGATCTCAATACTGTAAGCCCCTCCTGAGGGTGATAAAAATTGGGGGAGGTGGGAAATGTCTGTGATGCTTAACCCAGTGCTTCCCAACTGTGTTTGATGATGACAATCACCTAGGACTTTTAAAGCACAGACTCTGGAGAGCCATCCCAGGATCCTAGATGAATTAGGATCTCCAGGGAGAGGGGTCTGAGCATTTGCACAGATAGCAAGTATCCCAACGGACTCTTAGAATCAGGCAAGTCTGGAGAGTACAGGCTTAGTATATCTCCACTTTATAGGAGCTTCAAAATTTTATGAGTAAGTAGGAGAAAGATACACCAAGAGTCAAATATAGAAACAATATTTTAGTTGAAATTATGGCCAGAAGGCCAAATCTTGCTTGTTTTTGTAAATAAGGTTTAATTGGAACAAAGTCATGCCCATTTTTTAATACAATGTCTGTAGCTGCTTTCATGCTTCAGCAGAAGAGATGAGTAATTACAGGAGAGACCATATGGCCTACAAAGCCTAAAATACTTACTATCTGACCCTTTCCAGAATAAGTCTATTGACCTCTGAGCTAGAGCACATGGTGTACTTAAGAAAAAGTTTACCATTAATAGTATGAATACACAATAATAATTGCAATAGCAAGTCACTTCAACCATAATTTTTTAAACCTTAAAAATCCCATTTCCCATTCTGTTCCTTGTAAATAAGATATGTGGATATTCATTAGGATGAGATATTATTTTATAATCTATGACTATAAATCTATGACACTTTAATCAATCCTCTACTGGCAGTGAAATCTAATTCATAGCATAGTATTTAGAACTTTCCTGTATCTGGAACCAACTTCCAAACTCTTTTCCCATTAACCTCACTGGCAAACTTGCCTCTTGTCAAACCATATTTCTGGCTGTTTTCAGCATCTAAACATTACCATCTTTTTTCTGTTCAAAATCCAGACAGAAGCTTCATGCATACAGACTTTCCATTAATGTATACCACTAGTATTACGCTTCCTTATGTAAGGGCTATTTTGTACCTACTTTTTCTTCTCCAGTAAAGTAGACGTGTGTTAAAGGCTGGGGTTGTATTTTAATCCATTTTGTAATGTTGAATGGACCACATACATATAGGTGGTGCATTGTGGATATTTATGACTTGAATCAAGTTATTTATATTTCAAAAGTAACTAGATTTCAACCAACCTCGTGTAAGCAGGCTGAAAGCATCAAAGAGAGAAAGTCCCAGGAGTGAAATAAAACAGACAGGGGCGGTACCTAAGGTGCTGTGGCAGGAGCTGCTGGTGCTTGCCCATATCCTCCCGGACAAGTCCAGGTAGCTCTGAAGCAAGGGGAGACAGAGCGAACAAATCCCCCTACTTTCTTACTCCTAGTGGAACTGTTCTGGGTAGTGTTCCACACAGTCTCTCAGAGACATCCTAGTGGGCTGGAGCCCAGTGGCACAGCACCGTAATATACTCATTAAAGACCATTGTCTTAGTCCATTTGGGCTGCTATAGGAAAGTATCATGGATTGAGGGACATATAAACAATAAATAATTTCTTTTCATAGTTATAGAGGCTGGAAAGTCCAAGATCAAGGTTCTGGCAGATTCAGTTTCTGGTTAGGACTCTTTTCCCATTTCAGAGACAGCCTTCTTATTACTGCTTCCTCAAATGGCAGAAGGGACAAGGGGTCTCTCTTATTCCTCTTTTAAATGAACACTAATCGCCTTTATGATAACAGAACCCTCATGACCTAATCAGCTTCCAAAGGCCACACATTCAAATATCATGGCATTAGAGATTAGATTCCAACATATGAATCTGGGGGAGACACAAAAATTGTCATTAGCAACCACTTACTGGCTGTCTTCCCTCTTTTGTCTTATTTCTCTACTTTCTCACAGTATTTTGGAGGATCAATTTTCTAATAAACTGCTTGCACCTAAAACTTTGTCTCAGGATCTTCTTTTGGAAGAACCTAAACTTTGGTAGGCAACCTCTATGATGGCCCCAATGATCCTTGTTTCCTGGTATTTATGTTCCTATGCAACCCCTCCCTTTGAGTGTAAATGTGACTTAGTAGTTTGCTTCTAACAAATAGAACATGGCAGAAGTAAAAAAAAAAAAGTGGCTTCTGAGCTTAAGTTCTAAACCAACTTTAGATTTTATCTTGGGAGCTTTCATTCTCTTTTGGATTGCTCACAATAGGGGAAGCCAACTACTATGTTGGAAGGCAGCTGTGTGGAAAAGTTTAAGTGAGCGAGTTTCGAAGCAAATCTTCTGAAGCTACTTGAAAGTGTTCCTTTCCCCAGTTGAGTTTTGAGATCACTGTGCCCCCCCCACACCCAATAAACCTTGATTGCAGCCTCATGAGAGAACTGAGCAAGGGACCATGCAGTTAAGATGCTTGTGGATTCCTGACCCACTCAGTAACCGTGAGATCTAAATTATCTATATTTTTTCAGTTGCTCAGTTTCAGCATAATTTTTTATACAGCAATAGGTAACTGGTACACAGCCTAAGTCAATGATACAAATCAGTGTTATTAAAGTTTTATTTGAAAGTCTCTTACCGTTATCTTTTTATCAGACTAAATTCTCGTGCTTATGACCCAAGGCACTTTGTACATCTTCCTTAGCACTTACTATCCTTGTGTTCTGTTATTTAAAATTTGCCTTCCTAACTAGACTGCAAGCTTTAGGAGGACCAATACCTTCCTTCTTGTGGTCTATACTCAATGCCTTTAATTAAATAAGTAAAGCCTTTAGTTCAGTTGGTTTTCTATGCAGTTAATAGAAATTCAACCATTTGTGTAATAAAAAAAATCCGTTATATCAGGTCCATCTAGATCTTGGAGCTCAAATTATGTCACAAGAATTCTATATTACTTTGGGACCCCTGAGTGGCTCAGTCAGTTAAGCATCCGACTTCAGCTCAGGTCATGATCTCACGGTTGGTGGGTTCGAGCCCTGTGTTGGGCTCTGTACTGACAGTTCATAGCCTGGAGCCTGCTTAAGATTCTGTGTCTTCTCTCTCTGACCCTTGCCTCCACTTATGCTCTGTCTCACTCTATCTCTCAAAAAATAAATAAATGTAAAAAAAAAAGAATTCTATATTACTCTCTCTTTCTCTATCACTTTGTTTTTATCTTTTTCTCTGTTACTTACCTTCGCTTTCTCTTCCCTCTCATCTTTCTTCGAACCTATGGATCTGCTGTCCTTTGGCAGCTTCATTTCCAAGCCTACCTTTTTGAGAAAAAAAGCTGCTGAAATAGTCATACTAAATCTTCATTGTTAACAAATCCAGGAGAAAGAAAGCAACCCCTCAAATGTTCAGAAAATATCCTGGAATTGATTCTTTCTGGGCTATCCTCGGCCACAAGCTCATCAAAAATATGGAAGACAAGATGGTAACAAGCTAACTTGAGAAATTACAAAGAAAAGGGAAGAGTTGAAAGGACTGTAAGGTATGATCAAAACTAAGATTATTATGTGCAGAGAGAATACATCAAGATTCTCTGCCCCCTCCCTAACCCTACCCGTCTTCTACGCCACACAGGAATTTTTGGACAGTGCTTAAGGTAGACCACTAGAGGCTTAAAGGAACTATTCAGGATAGACAAAAAGGGATATTTGATATAAACGTGTGTGAGTACATGCATCTTTCCTCAAAAATTACTCATTCACAAAAGTCACATAGATAGTCACTGCTATCATCTGTGCATATTAGTATAGTGTCAGTTTCTCCTTAACTAAATAACTAATATAAACCATAAGTGTCATGGAATGATACCAATCCAGACACACCCTAACACTAGATGCAAAACTGAAGTTGCAGAGTAGACATTTGGGACTCTACATGTCAGTAACTCTTCCAGGGTCCATGAAAAAGCATTAACTTGAAGAGTTATTCAATTTAAGATTAGCAGATGTTGAGCATCTGTATGCTATTCACACTCTTATTATCCTGGACATAATTGAGTTGCATTACTTCATCTGAGACTCATCACCCTGACAAGGCATTTACAGGGGGAAGATTGTGGATATCACTCACAACAGTATGTGGGCCTTTTTGGGATGACCATAAAAAGAGGGGAGATGATAAGAGTAATTTTGTATTTGCTGAATTTCTGTGTAGTTTCCTCAGAATGCATTTTGACCCACTCACTTCCTTGGAAACTCTTGTTCTTCTCATTCTTTTCTCAATAAGTTTTTCTTCATTCCCCTCATTGGTATTCCTCTAATACAGGGTTTTTCAACAGCTGCATTACTGACCTGTTGGAACAGGTAATGCTTTGTTGTGGAGGACTGTTCTGTTCATTGGAGGATGTTTGGCAACATCTCTGGCCTGCCCACTAGATGCCAGTAGCATCCCCAGGCATCTAGGGGGCAAAATAGCCTCTAGTTGAGGACTACTGACCTAATGCTACATATCTTCCTAAAGTGATAAAATTCATAATTG
Source organism: Suricata suricatta (assembly GCF_006229205.1). Lineage (NCBI taxonomy): Eukaryota > Metazoa > Chordata > Mammalia > Carnivora > Herpestidae > Suricata > Suricata suricatta. The sequence continues at coordinate 53,721,489 of NC_043712.1, read as the reverse complement.
TGGCTTTAACAATTTAATCCTTGCTGATGGCTTCCATATCTGTATCATTGTTCCAGAACCCCTCCAACAGGACATCTCCATCTGACTTTCCTCTCATACCCATAACTGAACATATCTAAACTGAACTTTCTTCTTTCCTCAAATCTTCTTCTCATCTTTATCCCCATCTCCTTTTCTTCCTTCTTTACTGTTGTCTGAGTTACAGGTAACACTCTACCTTCAACTTTCCAAACTAGAAATCTCTGAGTTATCCTTGAATTGTCTTGATAATATATAGACAGAAGCAGATCTAGCTTTTCTGGGATCTAAGGCTTATACAATTTGAGAAAACTTTTTTTTCAAAGATTGCAAGGTTACAAATCAGGTACAGGGACTTGGAAGGGACTGGTGCAAATGAGGAAACTGAAAGCCTATGTTTTGTTGGTTTCAATTTTAATCCACTTTTGTTTTGGCTGTTTTAAAACAAATAAAAGCAATTTACTCATGTAAAACATGTTATTCAATAAAAAGATCAACAGCCTTTCATCATTAATTGGAAAAAATTATCTAATAAAGAACAACTTTTATGCAATGTCTACCATGTGTCAGACATAAAGCATTTTTTTCACATTTAATTTTCTTTGCTACCAATGAAGAAGGCATTCGTATACTATTAAGGTTAAGAGCCTTTCCTCAGAAGCCAAACTGTCAGTCTGATATGTGGTTTTCCTAACCTATCATCTGACTGCACAACTCAGTCAGCCACTTGAGATGTCAGTGTCCTCAGCTATGACATGCAGATAAATCTTAGTGCCTACACTGAGTTGTGAAAGGCTAAATTAGTTACTATGTGTAAGACACCCAGGAGAGTACTTAAGGTATGAGAAAAAGATGTTATAAATGTTAGCTATTGTATTTCTGACCAGAAACCTAAGGCCTAGAAACTGAATAACTAACCCGAGATGATACAGTTAAGAATGGGAGAAAAATAAGAAGTTGAATTTGAAAGCTCAGGCTTTTCCCATCACACCAGTTCCTCACTGCAGTTTTTGTGAGTTTTGGGGGAGGATTGCATATGCTACTCCTGGTTCATTGTTTTACGTATTGCTACACCAATATGCAGATATTGGATTATATGAGGAAAAAAACCAAAAAAACACACAAGCAAAAAAGTGTATGTTTAGAGGTTTTACTTTAATAAAAAGAATTTGGAATTAGAAATAAACTTAACAAGAAAATTACAAATGAATGTTTACTCTGTAAACTGTAAAATCATCTTTAAAAATTTTAAGAAGACCCAAATAAATAGAAAAGCATCCTATGTTCATGGATTGAAAGACTTAAATTTTTAAGAGGACATACTCTCCAAATTGTTCTATAAATTTAATGAAATCACTATCAAAATTCTAGTGTGTTTCTTGCAGAAACTGAAAAACTGATTCTAAAATTCATAATAATATGGAAGGGAACTAGAATAGCCAAACAATATTGAGGGGAAAAAAGGATCAAGTTGGAGTACTATCATTTCCCAATTTTACATAATGCAGAAAATCTCTGACCATCATATATTTGGTAAGAGACCTCTATCTACAATAAATAAAGAACTTTCACCCAATTAAAACAATGGACAAAGAGTCTAAATGGGCATTTCTCCAAAGAAAATATACAAATAGCCCATACACACCTGAAAAGCTGTTTAAAATCTTTAGTAATTAGGGAAATGAAAATCAAAAAAACAATGAGATTTCACTTTATGAAATTCACTAGATTGGCTATAATAAAGAAGACAGATAATATATAACAAGATATTGGAATCTTACACATAGGTGATGAAATGTGAAATGGTGCAACTACTTTGAAAAACAGCCTGGTAACTCCTCAATTATAAGTTAATTTACCATATGGCCAAGAAATTCCACTACTTAGTATATACATATATAAACATAGGTTCACAAAAGAACTTGTAGATGAATGTTCATAGCAGCACTATTCATAATAGACAAAAAGTGTAAATCACCAAATGCCAAAAAGCTAAAGGTTAAATAAAATGTATATTTTATGGATATATATTGATATTGGTATATTGATACAATAGAATGTTACTTAGCAATAAGGGGAAATGGAATACTAACATAAGGCACAATATGGATGAAACTTGAAAACATTATGCTCAGTAAAATACACCACTCACCAAAAACCACACATTGTATAATTCCATTTATATGAAATGTCCAGAATAGGCAAGCCTATATAAACAGAAAATAGATTAATGGCTGCCTCAGTCTGGGACAAGGGTTGGGGGAATTTCCTGAAGTTGGTTATAAATTGCAGATCCTCAACTCAATTTTGACTGACTCAGAAAAGAGATTGCTGTTCTCATTACCACTGGAAACATTGCAGAATTTCTGACTGTTAGAATTGAGAACTGTTCCTCCACACTTTCCTTACACTTAGTCCTCTTAGACATCTTCTCTAGTGTAGGAGGAGTTGCTCATCTTATTAGCCAATCTGAAAAGAATCATAATATTTTATCTTATTTTAAATTTTTAAAAGTTTATTTTATTTATTTTGTGAGAGAGAGCGTGTGTGTGTGCACGCAAGTTGGGAAGAAGGAGAGAGAGAGAGAGAGAGAGAGAGAGAGAGAGAGAGAGAGAGAGAGAGAGAGAGAGAGAATCACAAGCAGGCTTCCAACTATCAGTGCAGAACTCCATGAGGGGATCGCTCTCAAGACTGTGAGATCATGACCTGAGCTGAAATCAGAGTCAGATGCTTATTGACTGAGCCACCCAGATGCCCCAAGAATCATATTTTAAATATTAGCTCATCTTACCACTTCTAGACTCAAATGAAGAATCATAACTCTATTGGGTATGCATATTATTATTGTTATTATTTTTAATTCAATATGGTTTTCCCATAAGCTGTGGAAGTAGCTAGATGACATAACCTGAGGCAAAGTTTGACCAGTGGAAAGAGCATATGGGAAAAAAGAGGAAGAAATATTTTCTTTCCATCTGATTCTATGTACTGTTCTGAAGTTTAGTAGGCTCTCCAGAAATTTTCAAGTGGCCAAGTGACAAACTGGCACTGTGTGTGTGGCACAGTCATCTTCTATTTACCCCTCATTCTTCTCTGCCTCATTTTTCCCCCTCACTTCGTCTCCTGCTCCAAATATTTTAATTATTCAGTAAGCATTAATTTTTAGGTTTTCCTTCGGCTTCTCTTTTCTAGAGAAACGAGGCTGAGACAAAGACGGTCAGTGCTTATCCAGTAATTGAGAAGGGAATATTCTAGTGGCAGTTTTGTTCCAGTCGTTTGTAGGTGAGTATTCACTGAGAGATGAGAATGGCAGGATTTAGTAACCAAACCTCGTCCTGAACTTCTAACTTTCTTTCTCCTTTGATGATTGGATCATCTTATAAGGATTTCTGCTCTATTTATTTCAAAATGACAGCTCTGAATTATGTCATCTTTTTGTATGCATTCTACTTTGGGTCATAGATAGATATTTTTGGAGTCAAAAAATCACTACACTTAATTCAGCAAACATTGTGTGCAGCTTGTATGCAATCCAGTATCCTAGCCATAAACATGAGATAGAATATGGGTTTCTGTGTTGTTGGAAATTCTAGTGAAGGTGGTGAAGCTGGACAGATATATTTTAATCCAAAGTGACTGAAACACTGACTAGTAGTGCAACAAGTACACAGGAATGGGAAAGTGGGAGAGTGATTAACTCCAACTGGTCAAAACTAATAATGATTTTTAAAGTAGTGGGTGATTGATCAAGCATTGCAATATGTGTATAATGCAAAAGATAACAGTGGGAGAGATGTGCAATATAGTTATAGAAGGAATAAATGGAAGTAGAGAAGAAATTACAGGGCAGATTCAAGGAGCATAAGGTTCATGTGTGAATGTGTTTTGAGGCAGTCAGACATAATATAGTGAGCAATGATTAGAAATATCCAACATCTAGCTCATAGAGAGCTGTGAGAGTCAAACTAAAGGTGTTAGAAATAATATGGATGATGGGGCGCCTGGGTAGCTCAGCTGATGAAGCACCCCACTTTTGGTTTCAGCTCAGGTCATGATCTTACAGTTTGTGAACTCAAGTTCCACAACAAGCTATGCTCTGAGAGCATGGAGCCTGCTTGGGATTCTCTCTCTTTTCCTCTCTCTGATCCTCCCTCATTCTCTCTCTCAAAAATAATATATACTTAAAGAAGTAATGTAGGTGAATGTGGAAGACATTGATGTGTGTTAGTAAGGATGTGATATAATCATGTATGTGCTTTATAGAGATACCATGTGCATGCAGAGCTGGTGAGGGAAGAGTCTGCAGGCAAAAAGAACCATTAAGAGCTTAAGGCAGCAATTCAGTTGACGCTGGTTTACCTTTGTGGCAGGGGCAGTGAAAGTATATGAATTTACAAGCAGGAGAAAACCAAGAAAATTTAAAAATTATTTTGTGAGTTTGGGCAGAAGAAATAGAAATTTGATTAGCAAATATTTTTAGCTGAATTAATTAGACGGTGGTTAACACAACCTCATTGTGAGGAATTTAACATGTATTTAGCCCTAATGACTATCTGGTTAAACTAGTTTATAATCTTTGATAATTTTTTACCACAAGAGGGTCATTACAAGAAGGTATTCTCAAAAAAAAAATAAATAAAACAAAAACAAAACAAAACAAAGAAAAAACAACTAAAAACAACTGGCCTCAAAGTTTAAAAAACTATTTCTAGAGCTGTGTCCCTCCCTCCGAGTCTATGAATATATATATATTTTTTCTTATTCTTATAATATTCTGTATATTTCTTTTCCAAGACAACCATCTTTCCTAGAAATAGTTCACTTTATTTGTTACTTCTATATTGAAGTTTTTAAAATTTTACAAATATACATAGAGTTGTATAAAGATCTCTCAATTGTCCACCTTTCAGGTTTTAAAATTATCTACTACTGGCTAATCTGTGTCATTGATTTCCCCATATCCCACTTTGCCCCACTTGTATATTATTTTGAAGCAAACCCTAGACATCAACTTCTTCCATCATTGACTATTTCTATATGTATCTCTAAAAGCTAAAAACTCTTTTTAAGTTTATTTATCTATTTTGAGGGAGAAAGAGCATAAACAGGGGAAGGGGAGAGAGAGAGAGAGAGAGAGAGAGAGAGAGAGAGAGAGAGGGAGAGAGAGAGAGAGGGAGAGAGAGAGAGAATTCCATACAGGCTCCATGCTGTCAGTGCAAAGCCTGACATGGGGCTCAAACTCACAAAATGTGATATCATGACCTGAGCTGAAATCAAGAGTTAGCCACTTAACTGACTAAGCCACCCAGGTGCCTTTAAAGAACTCTTAAAAAAATAATCGCAACATCTGTACACCTAAATATTAACAACAATTGTTAAAAATTATAAGTATTCAAATTGTTTTTACTATTTTACTCTATTGTTTTGGTGTTTCAGTCAAAATAAAATAAGGTCCACACATGCGATTAGTTGATATATCTCTTAAATCACCTTTAAATATATGGATTTTCCTTTCATTTCTATTTTTTTCCCATTGCAAACAACTGGAAAAGCCAGTTGTCTTTTGTAATTTCTCAGTATCTAGTTATCTTATGTATTTCCTGTAAATTGGGTAGTTGAATCTACAATAGTGATTCTCAACAGGGGGTGATTTTGTTCCTCTCTCCAGGGGACATTTGGCAGCATCTTCAGAGATGTTTGGATTTCATAACCCAGGGATGATCCTGGTATGTAGTAAGTAGAAGCCAGAAATGATGCTAAACATCTGAGAATGCAGGAAAATGTTGTGGGGACACTACCCCCCAAACACACACACACACAACAAAGAATGATCGGCCCAAAATATCATACTGAGGTGGAGAAATCCTGATCTAGAGGCTCAGTCAGATTCAGGTTCATATTGTTCAGCAAGACGACTCTAGGGGTATTGAATGCTTCCTTCTGGTTGTTAGTGATGCAAGGATTTATTGATAATCAACATCTAGAAGCACTAATTCAGTAGTACTTATTCATTAGGGGTTGCAAAATGGTAATATTCTAATTGTATCATTTTTTCCTTCATTTATTAGCTGACAAAATTCTATAAACGACATTTCCCCTCATCTACTATTTGGTTACCCAGAGAGATGATTTAAAATACTAAACTCTGTTAAATATCTTGCAAGAGGGTAGAATTCAGCCAGCAAGCCCGCATATGTTTTCTTTTTGAAGTACTCAGATTCAGTTCCAAAGTAAGTGGAATGATGTAGACAATGTCAAGATTAATTGGCTTAGAATATACACATCTTTCTGTTTTAGTCTTACTAGACCATCTATTAGAGTATTTCTACTGAGATTTCCCCCCCTCAATAACGTTAGCTGTATTTAAAGTTAATGAGCTTTTATAATTAAAACCACAGATAGTTAGCCTTTGGATAACATTTGGATGAATCAGGGTGTATCTAATTACTCTGGATACATTCTTAAGAGTTAAGAAGATTCTTTATTCAGAACAAGTACATCTTAAGTTGGAGTCACGTAGTAGACATCATTCCAACCAATATGCAAACTACCTTTTTGTGAAGGAACCTCCAGATGTGGCTGAGGGTTTGAGAAATGAATGCAGAGTAAAGCATAGAAACTATTATTCTTTTGGATAGTAATCTGTCAATTCTACCACTGGAAAACAAAAGACACAAAACTTATGGCATGGGTGTTCACAGAGCAATTGCAGCATCATCGTCAGGAGGACCCTCATTTTCTGACTTATTAGCCTAAGATCAGGCATAGCTACGTCAGATGTCCAAAGATAGTCAGGAATTTTTCTAGAATGATTTTTTTCAATGGTCTGGCTAGAGTTAAGTGCCCGTCCTTGAACCTGTCATATGATTAGGAGGACTGAATGTTTTGACCTAGCTGGGGTTTATGGCCACAAACTTCTGGAGCCACAAGATAGCTTCAACTCTACCAAAACTATGTGGACTGAGAGAGGGGGAGGATGGTCCGACCAAGGTTCTTTGGGCATTCAGATAAAATAGATGGCTACTATACTTGGCTTGATGGTCTTTCAACGTTTACACTAGACCACTTTTATCTTACCAAGCATTTTACTGCATTTTTTGTCTTTAGTGTTTCCTTTATGTAGAGAACCAGGTATAAAAAGGTATCCAACAAAGATATGGGTTGTTTCTTGAAATTCTGGTATTTTAATTTTCAATTTGCCCATTATTTCCTACACATAATTTAGCAAATTAGCCTTCATGCAGAGACAATTGTTGAAATTATAATTTTTCAATTCTTTTCTGAGAATTTCAGTTCATAACTGGATCTCCCTTTCAAGACAGCTGATTTATTTCAATAATGACAGCATATCATTAGGAACACCAGGGTGGGGGGGAATTTTTGCATGCATATGTTTGCACACGCACATGTGTTTCATTAAATATTGGAGGAGAAATTTAAACTTCCTCTCTACTCAAAGGTAACCACAGGAAATTCTTAAATTTTATATTGTATTAATGTTATTATTTTAATTATTTTCATTAGTAGAGATACTAGAGAAAGTATTTCTTGCAGCAAACATGGAAGTATAAAACAAAGGTTTGAATCATTTACTAAAGAGGGGAGAGAAAGAACATTTTAAGACAATAACATTTTTTGCAGAATACAGGTAGGCATTTACTAAACATTTACTGGAGACAGAAATCAGGTTTCCTGTGATAAGAAAAGGTTACATAACTGAATGAGATTTCCAGTGACTTAGGTCATTCGTGGTACCCTTGGAGAAAAATGCAACTATGAGATGGATGTGGTAGTAGCTACTCTCATATTCTACCTGCATTTCTTCAATAAGGATGGAGTCACTCATTCCACTGGCTTTGGGGAGTTATGGCTAATGTCTCACAGCTGGGCAATTCCCTAGGCTTTGCTTTATGCTGGGTGGTGGTGGCTGTTAAAAGTTGTGCTGTCTCTCCTGGGACAGTCTGCATCCAATGACCGCTCATGTGGGGCTAAAACTGTCTCCACTTGAGACCTTTCTGGAGGACCATTCCCACCTCAGCATTCCCTATGGATTCAGCTAAAATATTAATGGAAAATGCATCATGGTTCAACTTGTCCCTGTGGCCAGTGCTGTTTCCCTGACCCATTCAGTCATTATTACCCAGAGCATTCCTCAATAAACCTCTTATATGCAAATCTCCATCAGAGACTCTGTCTTCTAGGGCTCCCAATGTCTCACAGTTGGTGCCAGGCCTGGTTTTTAGAGGCAGATTCTGGATGAGATTTTGGTGTGGGATCTGTGTTTCTCTGGCTAGCAATGAGGACACTATCACTATGAGAGGTGCAGCATGAAGATCCCCTGGGATATGGTATAGCCAAATTTTAGAACTTTCGCCAGTGCTGAATGGAGGAGGGGGGATACTGTGGAAGAAAATTCATGGGCTGGTGCAACATTACTGGCATTTAACACTAGGTATGTGAGGATGGGATGGGGAGAGGTAGTTCTTACAAGAACTATGAAGTTAGATGGCAATTTCTTGGAACAATCAATGCATTGGGGAAAGTATGATAAATGTCTGTGACTGATTAATCACCAATTTAAGGCTAAATGTAAAAACCGGGAGGCTTTGGCAACATCTAAAGAGGCTCTCACTCCCTCTCACTGTAGCTGAAGGACGGAAGAAGCTGAAGATTAAGCCCAGTTTGTTCACTATCTTTTTCTTGTAAGTAACCCCAGGAAGAGACATCAAATAGAATTCTGGAAGGGCTGATCCTGATGGGGTGAATTTATTTATTTTTTCATGTTTATTAATTTATTTTGAAAGAGAGGCAGAGAGAGAAGGGAAGAAAGAATCTAAAGCAGGCCTCATGCTCAGTGCATGGAGCTTCGATCCCATGACTGTGAGATCATGACCTGAGCTGCAATCAAGATTCTGATGTTCAACTGACTAAGCCACCCAGGCACCCCTGGAGTGAATTTATTATAAGAAACAAAGGGACCTTGGTGATGCAAGGAGTAGACTGTAGTACAAACTGTGCTCCACGGCTCCTTTCAGGAACATGATTCCTGTTATCTAGCCACCAGGGGTGTTCCTGTTGAGGGTCATAGCTGATGCTCCTCTCAGGCTTGCTTCCCCCAAATTTACACCTCTTTCCAAGGTACAGTTTAGTTCAATAACTGTTTTATACAGGGCTAAGAAGACAATTTTTGTGACCGTCAACAAGCAAACTAACAAGAAATCACTGTGAGTTAAGTATTGAAGGGTATAATCTATAGGGCCACTATTGTTTTCTAATGGATCACATTGGAGTAGTCTGTTCTGTTGTATCATGCCGTAATTTAATTCAGGGTATAAAAAGGTAGTGAAGATACACAAGCATAAGACAAGACAGCATTTTCAAAATTATTTTAAAGTAATGGAACTGTCTTTTTGTTCCAGAATTTTTTGGGGGTTCTTGGTGGGGGTGAAAAATTCTTATAGATAATAAAACTAAATATGGAATTCTTCTAGTCGATGGATTTCCTTTTTCCTTCCTTGGAGTAGCTCATAGGGGCCCTTTTTTCCTCACCTCCTATTTCTCCTTTTTCTCTTCCCCTCTTGCTCCCTTGCAGGGGCTTCCCAAGTGAGTTGGAGGAAACTTAACTCTCCACAGAGCAATATTTATAAATAGTGCTCAAAATAACTACATGATAAGGATGCTACAGAAGTCACTTAAACATTGAATGGTGTATTGAAACTAGTGATTTATTTGTTTCTCCAGCCTTTGATTGTGTACCATTTATTATCTCTTCTTGGTCATTTATTCTCTATGAACCAAACCCCCACTTTGTATCTCATTGGAAATCTTTTTGTTCTTTCTGTATGTTGGAATAACTAAATTTTTGGTTGTGGTTGTATCCACCCCTCCTTTTTTTTTAAAGTTTGTTTATTTATTTATTTATTTATTATTTATTTATTTTTTAAATAGTTTATTGTCAAATTGGTTTCCATACATCACCCAGTGCTCTTCCCCATAAGTGCCCTCCTCCATCACCACCACCTCTTCTCCCCCATTCCCCCTTTCCCTTCAACCCTCAGTTCATTTTCAGCATTCAATAGTCTTTCAAGTTTTGCATCCCTCCTTTTTAAGAGGAGGTTTACAGATGGAGAGAGAGAGAATCTTAAGTAGGCCCCAAACTCAGCATGGAGCCCAGTGCAGGGCTGGGTCTCATGACCCTGGGATCATAACCTGAGTGTAAATCAAGAGTCAGATGCTCAACCGACTGTGCCACCCTGGCACCCTGGTAACATCTTCATTTCAACAAATCTAGTGATATGCTGACCAAGTTTGCTGCCTATTCTTCTGTTCACTTAAAGTCATAAACAGACATCACAAGTATCATAGCAGTCACTGATGAAAATGTTTTAAAAATTTCTTTTAGAGATCATCAAATTTTGTAATGGGCTTGGATACAGAAAGATTAAGTGACTTGTCTGTCATATAATTAAATGGAAGAGCTGGGCTGGAATATAAGTCTTCATTCTCTCACTTAAAACTTTCCCATGTACTATTTTAAGCACTATAGCAAATGAATTTAAATTTATTTCACAGAGCATTGGTTTCCCACCCCATTAGACAAATAATACCAAAGTAAAAAAAATATTAACAAGAAAAAATAAGATCCATTTCAAGATTCCAACTCATCTATTAACTTCCTTTTGCTACATCCTCTCCACATCCTCTTTCATACCCATGTACTTTTTTAATAGTGATAATGTTTGCAAAAGAGACATCCTCCTCCCCTTTCTGCCATTTCCTTCTCTTTCTGCTCATCTCTCATTTCTTTCTCTTTTTGTCTTTTTTCATCTCCTTCCTTTTTTCCATTCTTCTTTTTCTCACCCTCCCCGTACACTCAAGACTCAGTTGATAGCACACCACACAAGCAGGGGTTATTTTGAAGTCTGTCTTCTGGCTTTCTCTTTTTCTTAAACAAAGGGAGTAAGAGGACTTTTCAACTAATCAAAATCAAGTTTTTCTGCTCTATGAATAATTTGAGAAGTGAGAGAAGAATTCTCCCTATAATGATCAGAGATTTGGGAGAATCATACAAGAAGCATAAATTAACAAGTGTCTTCTGAGATTTGGAAGAATGAAGTTATATCAGATGAGTGTAGTTGGCTACAACTGAAGCCTAAAGGCTGACAATTCCTAAAATCTTATTTTCATGAGGGTAAAAACAGATGAAAGTATCAGAGAGTTGAAAATGAGAGACTATGTCTGGCCTAAGCAAAGATAGAGACAGAAGAGGACACATTGGTTCCATATCAGTGAGGAACTAGTTCTGTCCCAGTCTTGTTCCACAGAAGAGGAGTATGTGTCTGGGCGAACAAAGAATTAACTGTACTATGGACTTGCATACTTGGGGTATAGGCTCCTAATGAATGCATTCTCTTAAGAGCATGACATCAGGTATTCATCTTCCATTGAAGACCTTGCTATGATTAGAACAGGGCTGTAATGTGGCCTTCACAGTCAGAAACAGAACAGAGGAAATTCAGCTATATGCCAAGAACAGTGCTCACCTCCCTTCCACCTAGATTCCCTAGGACTTGGCAATTTCCAATCATCTCTGTCCAGAAGCAACGCTGGTTCCCATAGTTTGGATTTTTGCTGATGACAGTTGGGCTTCACAGTTTCCAATGGGCATTGCTACAATTCCATTGTGACCCTTTCTCCACCAACATTGGCTCATGAGAAAATTTAGACTATAAGCTTTTACAATACCACCGCTCTAGGCATCCTTGAGTCCTGTGGGGATAAGTGGGTGAGGCAATGAACAGAACATAGAAACCAAGGGCTTTCTCCATTTTGCTGGGGAATCCCCATTGCCAATCATTACTGGAAAGCAAACATCATCTTTGCCCCTCTGACACCTACTGGAGCAGGAGACTTACCCTTACCAAGTTTCTTCTGGACATGGCCAGAAATCACATCATTATATTCTGGAGCCAGCAACCTCCAGCCACAGGCAGGAGGAGTCATAGAAAGATGACTGACATAGACCAGTCTCCTCCTACCTTTCAGTCACTGAAAAGCATTTGGGAATCTCTAGTCCTATAATGGGGAAGAGCTGAGGACTTGGTAGACTAGCCTGGACTTGCTGACACTTGCAGCAGGAAGGGTCTGACAAGGATATGTGAATTACATCCCAAATCATAAAATTGGACACCTTAACTAGTCTTGCATTCCACTATTTCACTTACTTGTATAACATAAACATTTCCCATATTGCAACATGGTTTTGTATATTTGTTTTAGTGAATGATCTTCATAATTATGATTTGATTGCAGCATAATGTTTCCCTTAAGAGGATGTGCCATAATTTGTGAGGCATTCATTGATTGCTGGACATTTAGGTTTTTTCCAATGTTTCATGATTACAAATAATGTTGCAAAAATATGCCTATTGCTTTTTTTCTTATTTTAAATCATTTCCTTAGTGTACATTCCCAAGAGTGAGATTACTGAGTCAAAAGTGTAAACATTTTAGTTAAACAAGTCCAAGGGGAAAAACACATTCTATATGCTTGAAAAATAAACCATGAATCTGGAAAATACCAATTGACTGGGTCTGAATCTTTGTCCCATTTGATTTAATTTGAAATAAAGGTAAACTTTCTTTTCTCAATAACTGAATCCTGTGAATTAGCATGAACACATAGACTCTACCAACAGGCTGACCAAATAGACTCTAACTGCAGGGCTGTGATACAGCATAACAGAAATTATCTCGCCCTTGGGTTCAGTACAACATCCAATTGCATTATCATTTTCCCAGTAAATAGCTCTTGTCATCCCTAACTACAGCTGTGTGAAACCAACAACGTCCACTTGGCAGTGAATCACATACCAAAGTGTTACTCAATTATTATCCAGAAATAAAACTTAAATCACTTTTCCTGGATAACTGAATGCAAGGTACTTTTTATTTACCAAAGGGTGAAATCATGCCTCTCAAGCAAGCTTTGGTTTCAAATGTCAGTTTTCTGATAGGGGAAGGTATTTTGATGGTCTCAAAATGTAAGATGGACTCACAAACTCTCTTTCCCTTCTTCTCCCATGGTTTTTGGCATCCAGATTGTAATCCTGGAGCTTGACTTCAAGGCAAATTCCACACTTACCATTCCCCTAAGGAAAACCCATTTCACAATTCTTATACTACAGTGATATTTGTTTTCATTTCAACAAAAATTTATTGAGTATGTATGTAGCAGGGCATATGGAAAGAAGATGGCTTGAGAATCATGCTGACCTGCTGTGTATTCATGAAAAATATGTGTAATTTCTTCTAATTCCCAAACCCTCCATTTAATAAATGAAAATAATAACATTTCTTTTACAAATTGTGAAGTACAAATAATATTTAAAAAGTTGAATGTTCTTGGTATACAATAGGCACTCAATCAATGCTAGTTCTTTTTATTGGGATCTATATGGAATACACAATTGCAAGACATGGTTCCTGATCTCAGAGCCTACAGAATGGTGGATAGAGCTGGTAAATACAAGCAGTTATGATACAAGAGTGACAAATACAGTAAAAGAGAAACAAAATTTTAAGGCAAAGATCAAGGAGAGACAAAAAAGATGGTCTGAAACAGTATATAAAATAATAAAAATAAATATGGGCCTGAATTCAGAGGTTCTGAGTTTCGTATGTCACCTAACTTCTTTGAGACTAAATTTCTTCATCTAGAAATGAAGGAAGTCACTTAATATTATTAGAGTTTGATGAGCAGAGATGTGCAGGAGAAACTGCAGTGAAGTACTCTGAAGATGGAGGAAAGAACCGCCAGTCAAAGAACGTGGCTTCTGGAAGCTGAAGAAGAGGCATGATGCACCCTAGAGTCTCCGATAAGTGCAGCCTTCCCAACATGGTGGTTTTAGGACGTTTGACCTCCAGAACTGTCAGATAGATAATACACCTATGTTGTTGTAAGCCACTCAGTTTGTGGTGATTTGTTCTATCAGTGATAGGAAACTAACACAGATTCTCCATCTCTGTTGTTTTAGTTTATTTTCAATTTCTGCCCCTAACCCACTACCCACACTCATTATTATAAATACATTAAAATACCCCAAAATTTCTCCTGGAATTTATTTGGGAATATAAATGCAGATTATCAAACTAAACATTTTAGTACCTATAAAAAAGATTCATATTGACCTTAAAAAAATACAGGATCTGTTTGCAAGTAGTACTTTTCCCTCCTTGGCTTTTCTCATCAACTTGACACTGTCATGGAGTTCTTGCATTGTCCATAGCAACAAATTTCAGCTTAGGACCAGAAGGGCTCCACAGACACAAAATTAAATTGCAAATGTTGCTCTTTCCAAATGGTCCCAGTCCTTCACATATACAGCTATTCATGAGATTTTTTTTTTTTTTTTTTTTTTTTTGGCTATCCAGGGTTCAACTTGGCCCTTGTACTTCCTGGAATTCACAGAGAAAAAAGATCCTAACTTTTAAGCATAAGGTAACATGAAAGTGGAAAGGGGGAAAACATCACAAACTAAGGTGCTTTAAGAACCTACCAGGATTTCTTTGTGACCATTCTTTTGTATTCCCATCCCCTATGACTTCAGCAAAAAAACATTAAAATGAGTTCCTTATACTGTGCATGGTTTGCAGGTGAGGGTTGTCTGAGCTTTAATTTGCTGTTTGATTTGCCCCAGGATTTTCAGGTGTTGCATGAGGGAGTAAAGTACAGAGTGTACCTTCGTTCTTGGTTGTTAGCCATTGGATGATGGCCATCGTATTATTAAACCATCCAAGCATGCTGGGTCTCAACCACAAAATTTAATTTTCTCTACTGCAGGGACTAATCAACTACTATAGACTTAAAGACCTAAAGAGCTAAAGAGACTTTTTATCTGCAAAAATTTCCTTCTTCAGACTGAAGTGGAGCTAATTTTAGTTTTGTCTATCCTCAGGGTTACAAACATTGATAGAAATTCAGCTTGATGAGAAACAGATAAGGGGTGGAATTTATATGACTACAATCTGTGACATAAATTAAAGAAAGATGAAAGCTCCGAGGCTCCTGGTAACACCTTGGGAAATAATGCTCAAGGGCTCCGCTATAGGTTATTTTCCACCATCCTTGTTAATATATTTGTACATCCTCTAGCTACCAGGGAGCATCTCCCTGTTCCTCCCTGCTATCCCCCTGAGGGTTCTTCTTCTCCAACTCCTTTCCCTTTTAGCGACACCTCCTCTTCCTCCACTGCTGTCATAGCCCATTTCTAACCATGAACCAGAGGACACAATTGATGCTAAAAAATCAAAAGCAGGGAAGAGAAGAAAATCACATGCATTGAATGCCTGGGATATTGGTCTTGGGCTCTTGTCAGACCTCTTTTATGACAGAGAACAAGACTGTCTAAGATGTTGAGGCCACTGGTTTTCGGGTGCCTATTACAGGTAGCCAAACCCTTCTAACTGATTATCAAGGCATTCCATTATATAATAAAAAATTTTAATGACAAACAGCACCTATTTTGATATTGATGATAAAAAGGACATATTTTGAAACGCTTTAATCCTCATTTTTAAAGCTACTTAAAATACATAAGAGATAAAAATTCATATTTTGACCACTTAAAGGCTGCTACTGAAGCAGAGGGTGCCACATGATATTGATTGTTCCTATGCTGATGCAGTCAACATGGAATAATAAAATGCAATGGTCTGACTCTTGAGGTGGAAAAACTTTTGATTATGTGGATTACATGATCAGAAGCAGCAAATCCATATGGCTCCAAGCCAAGTGACAATTGCAGGAAGGGCACTGCATCTCTTTCAAATACTTAAGGATGATCTCATTGAGACATCAAAGGAATAAGTTTTAGCTATAGCACAGGATTGATCTGATTGCTTTCGGACACAAATTGTTGGCACAACACCAGAGTTTGGGAGTAAATTCCAAGTACTTATACAGGTGACCCAAGACTTGCAGCTGCTTAACTTATAACTATTGTTCAGGAAACAATTAAGATGTAAGCTCAGGGGTAGAGTCAGGAGTGTACTCCAGGGATTTCCTGGGAGGTAGAGGGTTTGGGGGCCTGGCTACAATACCAACCACAATTTTTGATGATTTCTATTGAAACATATAATCATAGTTCTATACAGCCAACTTAAAAATCAGATTTTCCAAGCAGTTGGTCCTTTGCAATGCCAAACTGGTCCAGAGAAAACAAACTAGTATCCTAGTTAATGGAAGTATATGATACATCCCCCCACCCCCACCACTGGAGTGGAAAGTTTATTCTGATTGAAGATTGAAATACCTGTTAACCAGATTGCATGATCAAGTTTTCTCAAATTGACTGGGTCTTTAAATTTGCTTGAGAGAGCAGTAGATTTAATGGTAAGAATCAAACGGCTACTTGGAAGAAGACATAGCACTTTACCTCTTTTACACCTTAATGGGACAAACATTATGAGGTGTTTGTCCACCATTTCATCTTTCTTCCTTATTTAAGAAAACTGGTTTTGTTGGGGAGTCATGTGCTCACTCCAAGAGGTGCCTTCTGCTGTAATAAGTAATCATTGATAATCTTTTTCTTTCTGCCAGTTACTGGTTACAAAGGTGGGTATAAAAGCCAATTCTTGTCAACAGGATGATGTAAGAAGTATGAAGAAAGCTTTTTTCTTTCAGCACTCCTTATCCCCCTTCTGTTTAGGATGTGGGTCCCCAAAGTTTTGATGATTGGTATGTCGGCAGGCATTCTGAGATCATCAGGGGAAACATCCTCACATGACTGAAGATATGCAGAACAGAAGCTTAGAAAGAGAGGGGGCCTCCAGTGATCAGTAAGTGCCAAGCACAACTGGGGAATCACCTCCTTTTGATAAGGAGTGTGGGGCAAGCTGAGGGCAAAATACAGGCTGGCACCCACCCCCCAGGTAGAATATGTGAGCTATTCCTTGGACACTCCTGTCTACCCAAGAGCAAATAAAAGGGGTCTAAGGGCTTGCCATAGTAATGTGGAAAACTAAGACAAATGAAAAATTAAATTCTTTTACTGCCTACAGCCCACTGCCAAGTCACGGAAACCGACAGAGTGACTTCCCTTTTGGAGCTCAGCTGCCTCAATGAAGACACTTTGCTAAGGGCAAAAGAGAACCTTAGTTTAACATTACCCGAGACTTGAGGATCCTGTATGTCTACTTTATCTCAGCCGCCCCAAGATATATGCTGGCAATCATACTCCAAGCTTATGCCACCCCCCTCCGCCGCCCATCATACATCTGAAGGATCTCATGACTGAGGTTTTATTAAATGGTAATAAGTGGTATTTCCACTGCTAGCTGCTAGCAACAGCTAGTCCTCAAGGTCCTGGAAAGCTTGCTACCAAAATTCCTTAGAGACTTACTCTATCCCTGACCCCCTGTCAATCTGAGATACCCATCACACCCAGTACAGCTTTTCCTGACCATGAGTCCTATCCCCGTGCTTTAATAACTAACCTTTTTGCATGAAAGCTGTCTTCAAGAATTCTTTCTCAGCTCCAGACCTCCCCACCATCACCCCAAAAGTTTACCTCTTGTCCTTCTTGTTCTGGAAACAATAAATTTTTCTACTTTAAGCAACTTCTGGTTGAGTATTTTGTTGCATTCAGCAAAAAACATTCTAAATGGCAGTCAATAGACCCTTTCTTTCAGGGGCTGACACAACACTTTATCATGGAACTCAGAAATTAAAGATTAGAAAGCAGATTTGAGAGCCTTGGGCCAAAGAATCACAGTGATTACTCAAAAGTGTTTTCCTACAGGCAATTATGAGAAGAATTTGAACCAGAGCAATCTTTGTCTTATAAAAATTAACCCAAGTCTCAGGTAAAGGAACAGCTGAGTTCAAGAACTTTTTAAGATAAGAGAATCATATTTCACTCTGATATTTAAACTCTGAAAGTTTAAAGTAACTGAGAAGTCAGAATTCCTGCAAATGCGTAGGATGCACCACATAACATGCTATTTGGTTTTCTAAAATGGTCTCGCTTGCTATTTTTGGAAATACCTTTGGTAAGTTTCACCCCTGTATTACAGGAAGTTGAGACATCTGAATTTTACTTATTAAAACAAGACATGGTCTCAATTACCTTCAAAGGAGAGACAAACATTAAAAAGATCACTGTGAGTCTCCCAGACATAAAATTAATTCATGTTACCTTTAACCATAGAAGTATTTCTTAGACAATCTGGAAGAAAAAGAGAGGGTGGGAAGGAGGTGGAAAGAGTGGAGAAGAGATCAGGAGGCGTTCGAAAGAAATAATGGTCCCTTTAAATTCACGGGTTCTGGCAATAAATGTTGTACTATACACATGTTAAATTTATCAAGAAGAGGCAGGACATCTCCCAGGACTAAGAAAGAAAGCCATTTTGAAGTATTGTTTCAGAATCATTGCTGTTGAGGCTTTGCAGGAAACATTAGCTTTAAATGAAAATTGGAAATTGAAGGAAGTTCCTACCAAACAAAACAATTATAAGTATTCTTAATTGCCTGGAAATAATTTGTCATGCAAAATTGGACCATGCATGATGCATTTATATAAATGGCTTCGAGGCACCGATGTTGCAATGCCGCATATTTCCTTTGCACACAGTGTTCTGATAACACATTCTACACAAGGAATCTGACTTTCACTTTTATCTCTCCTCCCCTTCTTCTCCACAACCTCTTCTTGCTTGGGGAGGCTGGGGAGGCACAGAAGGGAGGAAGAGCAGGCATAAAATAACTGCAAGAGTCAGTGACTGCTACTCAATGTATTTTATTATTTCAGGAATTCATTCAGAGCTGGGCTGCAATTACATTTAAAACAGGAGAATAATGGGCTATTGACATGTATATGGTTTTAGAAATATAAGGCCTCATTTTCTCAGCTGGAATTTCCCCTACAATGTGCATTTGCATTACATTAGAGATGCTCTTTTGGAAAAAGAGGATCACATGCATTCAGACATTTTGACATTATCTGGGTCAGAGGCAACGTTTAAAAGCAATAGCCTTACTAGTACCAAAGCTCTCTTACAGGCAAGCGTTGCAGTGCATTAGAGAGAACGGAGGCAAGCCCTGAGAGTCTCCCTGCATTGGCCATGTTTTATGACATACCTGCCTAACCCAGACATTAATCTACTGAAGATGAATTGGCCTGGTCATGGTCCTCTGCTAACCTTCAACGGCGTGTACATTACCTAAATTGAAATCTGCACTTTTTCATGCCATGTGTGGTTTGATGTGATGGTCCAAGGAAGGCAGGGTGCATTAGAGTTGGTTTTTATGAGAAGAGAATCTGCCCTCCTATTTACCTTTCAGCAGGGCAGCTTCAGGCTTTCCTGCTCACCTGACAATGAAGGCATTATTCTCTACTGCTTCACCCAAGAGTACCGACCCTGGCCGGCTCAAAAATTGCAGGGCCCTGGTCAGGTATGTAAGTAACTCAGTGCCTTTCCTGTTCCCAGAAGTGCCAAAGGCATAATGAAAAAGGAATGCAGAAGTTTCCACCTGTTGTAATTGTCTAAGAAAGACCCGTACAATGAATTCTTTGTCATCTTCCAAGAAGAGGTCAGTTGTGTCAGTGATTACATAAGGGCTTTATGTGAATAGAAAGACCTGTATAATTGGTGTGATCTTACCGGTAAAATCTCATCGAAGTTGCACAAGCTGTCTATAATTTTCTAATCCCTCACATCCTAGTTCCTCAGACATGACACTCTCTATTTACCCTGCACTTATATTTCTTTCCAGAATGAGCAGGGGAATTAGACTTGTGCTGGCCCCCCTGTAATTACTGTAATGAGTTGGGGAAACCAGGAAACAGTGAATCCTTGTGAAACCTCTTTCTTTGAATTTTCTGTTCTAGTTGAAAGAGTAAATAAATGCATGCCATAGGGGTCATGAGCACAGGCTTTATGGAGAGCTGACCTGGGTTCAAGTCCTGCTCTTTCTCTGATAGATATTAGAGAGAGGTGACCTTTGAGTTTAATTTTGTCATTGGCATATTGGTGATAGTATGAAGCTTGAATGGGAATCTATAATCATTCATTCATTCATTCAACTAGTGGTTTTGAAACACTTCCATGTACCAAACACTGTGTGTGCTTCGAGCTATCGGGGGTAGAGTGCTGTATCTTGCTTTCATGGGGTCCATAGCAATCGATCCAAGCATTTAGCATACAGTGCTTGGCACATAGTAAACACACCATAAATTTGCTATTATCATCATAATTACTGTAATAAAAGTATGCAGAGTCACAGTTCCACACGTCCTATTGAAGATATTCCATCCTGTCATCTAGAGGAGCAACAGAAGGATTATTTTAAACAACAGTATGACACTCTCCAGACAAGCATAGTTTAGAAATTTGACTACTCGCTTTCTCAGTGCAGATACCTTTGTAAAACCATCAAGACTTTGTTTTGGCAATCTAAGATGATGGTGCATTCTGGATGTTTTCACGGAGGTTGTTGAGGGCCAACTATGTGCTAAATACTCCGGTATTGGGTGGAGGGGGAGTCTGGAAAGACAGTTTTCTGACTTTTTCCCATTATTAAAATTATTTTTGTTTCATATTGTTCACAAAACAACTTCAATGAAATGATCTTTCTCCTGAGTGTAGATGCTTCCAGTGTTTTGATACATTATGGATCCATTCGACATTAGTGATCAAAAGTGCCAATGTTGACCTTCAAGCAATTGACTTTCACTACCATCAACCTTTCCATTATAGAACTGACTTCATTTGTTTACAAAAGTCACTTTAAGTGAGAATGACATTGCCTGGCAGTATCCCATGGAACTGGGTTGCAAACAATTGTAACATAAATAAGTAATCTCTAGCAAATGGATGCCAAAGAGAAGGGAAATGGGTTGATGTAGCTGGGCAGGACAGCTGTACACCTGCTGGAGTTATACCTGGCATGAGCTAATGACATTTGTTTCCACTTTCTTAGGCAATAAATTTGCTCCGTGAGTAATGGTGCACACCTACCAATTTAGAAAATTAGAGAGAGAGTTTCCGTTCCAGGGAAATGGCTCCAAAGGGTGTGTGGAGAGCTGGAGGCTCTTTGAATTATCCAAGGTCTCCACAGAGTAACTCCTTAGAATTTGTTCCACTGGCATTGGGAATGATTTACACAGAGCACAGAGCATTTAAATAGAGACACAGTGTTATACAAGCCTTTGATGACTATATGAAAGAAGTGCTCTACAGAGGACATGGTGAAATACAGTAAGCCTCTACCATCAAATAACCTGAAGAAGTCATTGTACTGTTTTGCTGAATGTGATTCATTTCCTAGGCTTTGGGAATAATGGTCACTAAGGAAGGCCTCAGATTCGATAAATCGAATGACTAAATCACAGTACTGATAAAAGCAAGTACTGGTAAAAAGCAAGCCCAAGTTCAGCCTGAATTTCAAGTTTAAATGCAGTTCTCTGTTGATTTTTTCCCCCTAAAATTCTGAAGATATGTATCTATTTTTCTTTAACCCTGTTTGATTGTTTTGGGGATTTTCCTGGGGATACAATATTGAAAAATATACAATAATATGAAGCATCTTTGCAGAATGTAACCATCAAATGGATGCAGGAAAACCTGTGCTCTTGCTTCTAATGGAGACTGGAATAGAACCCACTCTTTGGGTCACTGGAGCTCCTAGTTCCCAGTTCCTTAGTTGGTATCTGGAAGCACTAATAAAGAAGAACAAAAGTTCCTAAGAACCTCCCTTGCTTAGATAGCTTGTTTGCTCACATTTTCCTCCCAGCATTGAGACACAGAAGACAAAGAGAGGAGATCAATAATTTTCTAATTAAGTCACAGTACAGGCGCAGTATTATATTTCTTTAATTATACAGACCTCAGTGTACCAGTCAGGATAGTCTAAATTATTCTATGATAACAAAAATTCAAAACTCCACCTGCTTAAAATATTAATTTTATTTCTAACCTACATTTTGTATTCAATTTGGTGTAGTCACTGGAAGATACCTTAACATTTGATGCATGCGTTCTCCATGATAGAAGAAAGGGGAACATGGAAATGTCAACACTGACTTTTGAATGAGTCCACTTAGTGAAGACACATACCATCTCTGCTTCTTTGTCATTGGCTAAATAAGGCATATATTCAAGCCTAATTTCAAAGGGACAGGAAAGTGCAATTCTCCCATGTAGCCAGAATTACTATACCCAGGACTATAATAATCTACATCAGGATGAAAGTCTTGTTCATCACATAGGCCAGTGACTGTCAACTGGGGGCAAACTTGTCCCCTAGAAAACACTTGGCAACATCTGGAGACAGTTTTGCTTGTCGCGCTGTGGAGAGGGAGATATGGTCATCTAGTGTTTAGAGCCCAGGAATGTTGCTAACCACCTTACAATGCACAGAACAGCCCCTACTTAAAGATTTACCTGGTCCAAAATGTAACTAGTGCTGGGATTGAGAATCTCCACATTAGGATACTGGGTTTCTCAAAACTGGTATATATAAGAAAGTCCATGCCCAGACAAATTAAGACATATCCTAAAGCTATAGTAATGGAAACTGTGTGGTATTGGTGAAGGAACAGACAGATCAATGGACTAAAAAATGGAACCCCCAAATAGATTCAATTTTGTGAATGTGGTGACTGATAGAAATGACAATCACAAACAATGTGGAGTGATGTAGGATGATTATCTATGTGGAAAAAAAATAAAGCTGGATCTTTTTATCATATCATATGCAGTGATAAATTCTGAATGGGTTAAAAATGTAAAACTAAAAACAGGACTGTAAGTGTACTAGAAGAAAATACAAGCACATTTCTACAAAAGAGTAAAGAACATCTTCTTGAACAAAACATACAAAAAAACCTTAAAGAAAAATATGCATAATTATGATGATATCAAAATTATGTGACAAACAAGAGACTGAAAAAACACTTGGGAATGTTTGCACTACCCACAACTAAAATATATAAAGAAAAATCATCTGAAATATATAAAGAAATATAAAAGCAAAAGAAGGAAAACACAAAATGAGTCTGGAGCATCTTGTGGTGTCTTAAAATAAGGAAGTGCTCAGAAAACAAATGATGGCATGCCAAAGGGGCAAAGGAACTAACATAAAGAGCTTCCAGTGGCCAAGACGGAACAGTTTGAGCAATAAATTAAACATATTTTAACAATATGTTATAAATAATAAAATAACATATTACTGGAGTATAACCCAAAGTGTAAAGTAAATATACAGGATTCTGTGCTGATATAAGTAATTGAATAAGTAAATAAATAGAAAAGAAGAGACAAATCTTCCTCGCATAAGAATTGTATGTAAATAGTACCCCTCTCTCAAGAGGTGGAGCTTACCACACCTCCTTCCCCAGCCTCCAAGTGGTTTAGACTTAATGACTTGCTTCAAAACAGTAGAATATGGCAAGGAGAGGATGATATAACTTCATAGTGAAATATCTGACAAGTACTATCTAGGTCATACACATATGGTATGTAATATCAAAGAAAAAGGTCTGCAAAGATTCATATTAAAGCAAAACTGGTGGTTACCTTGGTTAGCAGACAAGGTAGAAAATGTGAAATGTAGATAACTGGAGAGAAGAGGGGGATTGCACTTTGAAAATAATATATTTTTATTCTTATATAATTTAAAAGCAATTTAAAAACATTACCCAGGCACCTGTATGGCTCAGTTGGTTAAGCATCTGACTCCTGATTTCTCCTCAGGTCATGATCTCGTGATTGTGAGATGGAGCCCGACACAGACTCTACCCTGTTAGAGCTTGGGATTCTCACTTTCTAGCCCTGCCCTGCTCACATGCTGTCTCTCAAAATAAATAAATAAACAAACATAAAATAAAATAAATAACCGTCTTGTGTTCTTTGTTGAAGATGATCAGTTCTTTGACGTTTACTGACAGAAATTCAGTAGGTCTGGGGTGGGCCCAGAAATAAAAATTTTTCACTTGTGAAATAAGAATTTTTCACTTGTGAAAATTCTAATGTGGTACATACATCAGACCTTGCCCTCAAGAAACTAAAAGGTAGTAAGTAGGTTTTCAAGTTGTGTTCCATTACTTACTTTTCTGAGGTAGACAGGGTTAATTTCATATGTCCATCCCTCAGCCAGTATTTGGATTTGAAAGGGTCTAAGCTCTGATCTAATTAAGACAGAAGACAAAAGGCTAAGGCAAATGGGAGTTGACAGTATCATATAATTGCATATAAACATGGAAGGAAGGTGAGACTGGATATTAAGTTACAAAATTAAGCAGACTCACCTATCAGTCACACAGGCAAGTCTCTGCTTTTACATCATGGCAAAGAGCATGTGCTGTCTTCAACCAACTTCATTTCCATGAGTAAGAGAAAGAAGCTACCCAGTAAATTCCTCTTGAACCCACCAAAGAGAGTTTGGTCCTCCTCCCATGAAAAGCAGTAAGTGAGGGTCTGTAGAGAGGCCAACCATGTTATTCTAGGGGAGCTCTTTCCGCAGGGAAAGGAACATCTTGGAATAAAGAAGTATTGAATCCCTAACCATATAGGGTGATGGGAGAAAACGCTATGGTATTATTCAAAGAAACCTCACCCTTAGAGGCAGCTCCATCATCCCAAGGCATAAGCTCTTCTAATTAGTGCTTCAGTTTTTCAATTCTAGGTTTCCCAATATTTTATCAACATTGAATTCATACTTTTTATATGTGGCAGATTAATAAAATAATGATTCCCAATTTTTCACTTGTTCTTATATCCCTAACCTTGTATGGTACCACTTACAATTACTATGGGCTTAACCACAAATATTTCAGCCAACGGGACTTGAAGTCTATTTTCATACTGGGTTTTGAAACCCCAGCCAGTGTCACCATATGAATAGGCCTGGCCCAGCTTATCCTATGAACAGAATCAGATAGTCAAGATACTTCCATTGTTCCAGCTGACACATTGCAACTCAACTACCAGATCCATGAGTGAGGTCATTTGACACCAGCCAGCCCCAGACAAACTGACAAATGACCACAGATACATGAGTGAACCCAGATGAGATTAGGAGTCTGGCCTGAACCAGAAAAAGACCCACCCACTAGTACTGTGACTGATAAAACAGCCAAGCCACTAAGCTTTGGGATGGCTCTGTAGCAAAAGCCAGATAATACTCTATATGGCATGAAAAATATCCAATAATATTGTATAATTTTTCTTATGTATTTTGTGCTGAAAATCCTAAAACTTTCAAATAATGCTGAACATTTAAATATTACTTCACAAACCTTAGGAAGCAAAAGTAAAAGCAATGTAAAGCTCAATCATTTCTAATCTGTAGGTTTGGTTTACATTGTCTTCCAGACACTCATGCCCAAACTCTGTCTGAACATTCCCCGGTTGAATACAAATTTGACATAAGACCTCAGTGTCACTGGGTTAATGGCTGTGCACTCAACTTATATAGTAACTACATTTAAATATTAGCATATTCATACATAGGCATTTGTGTTTTCGGGACAATGTCATTGGGCAATAGTGAATAATATGTCAAGTCCCATTATGCCCCTGAGAGGAGACTGAGTATGTAATTCTTCCTTGAGTGATGGTTTCAGGAGTTCATTAGCAGCTTTGATCACTGCAAACATGTTTTTATCAAGTGCCAGTTTGAACTGTGTATTGGTGGTGGGAACTGTTTGGATATTCAAGCACAACAAATTTAATTTCTCACATGAGTTTACATTCGAAATAGGTAAACATGATTTGTTTCCTCTATGGATTTGGAACCACTTTGCCTACCAGTAATAGGATGTTTTTTTAATGTCCCAGAATTCCCCATGAAAGGACCATCAAATTGAACAGTCATTGGAAAGAATAAAGAGTAAGTTCAGATAGCATCTGCCAGGAAGAATTACCTACTGTCTTCCAATTCATAGATGATGATGCACACAGGTCCCCTATTCTATCTTACTGAAGGCTCAGTGACTTTCCAAACACGGTGCTGGGGCACCAAGAACTCAACACCACCCCTAGCCGTCCTATCACCCTCCCCTTCTTGGTTATTCTTTCTGGTCCAAGTTACATTGGGAATCTTTGGATGAGTGCCAGTAAGGGTAATGCATACCCTTGGCTGCCATCAAAGTTATTTTAAGATTTGTTATGTGGAAAAACATCCAGAGAATAATGTTGAAGCATTTGAAGTCTCTTACTTGGTTGTAAGTTGTATCCTATCATAAAAAAATGTCAAAAACTAAAGGGAAACACCGTTGCAAAAATGAGTCTTATGAAAGAATACATTTTAGTGCATGTTGGGGAATCACCAATAGGAACTACAACAACAAACCCCTTAAACATCTGCACCCATTTAAAACCATTATTTTTGCACTGGCTTGAGTGTAATTCTCTCTAAAGTTATTCTTATTGTTCAAAATTAAGGGCAGTGGCATCCATTTTGTTTATTCTCAGCGGCATGATTCTTATTAAAGGAATATATTCAATTCTTTTACATTTACATTCCTATGAGCAAAGCAAAGTGAAACCAGAAGATGTGTGTGTGCACAAATGTAAGCATACATGCTCACACCAGGAAATGAAACCTAAATCTTCTGTAACCATTGCAAAATGCTAATTATGATTATTATTTCACCGTATGTGAAATATGGGTTTGAAGGATGACAGAGGTTTAACATGTATTCTTTGGGAAAGTGGTTCTGAATACTGGTGATTTGCCTTCCCTCCCTATCTTCTTGGAGAGGTAAATCAACCAGTTTGTTACTAGAAAAATTAGACAACCTTAATTCTATTTATTGTTATTTGAAATTGTTGCAAGACTTTTAAAATAGGAACACAGTGGTTACCTCTGCCATAGGCGTGAGGGGTGGGTGACAGGCCACTACAAAAGTATGCAAGAGAGTTTCTGCAGTGAAGAAAATTTTTCTGTTCTAATTAGATTTCTAAATGTGCAAATTGTGTTTTTAAAAGAGAAAATAAATTTAGGGGTGCCTGGGTGGCTCATTCGGTTAAGCATCCAACTCTTAATTTCAGTTCAGGTCATGATCCCAGGGTTCGTGGGATGGAGCCCTGCATCTGGCTCTGCCCCTTTTCTCAATATGTGCACACTCGCTTGCTCTCTCTCTCTCTGTCTCTCTGTCTCTCTCAAAATAAATAAATACTTATAAAAATAAACAAATGAAAGAGAAAATAATTAATTATAAGGGGCCAAATCAAGTAGGACCTTACTGGCTGTTGCAAAGGATTTGGATTTCACTATATATGAGAAGCAAATTCATTGAAGATTTTCTAGCAATGGAGTAGCATGCTCTCACTTATGTTTTCAGAGGTGGACTCTATCTATGATCAAACTAATGTGCTGTGGCAGAACAAACTTGAAACAGGGAGAGGACCCAGAGGGCTATTACAATAGTGAAGGAAGGACTCAGTCAACATTGACTTGGTGGAAGTAGTTGCAGTGGAGGTGGTGAGTGGTGGTACTTTGGCCCCGGACCATGTGATGTGCTACTCAGATACACCTGCTGTCTAGGGAAAGGATTTATACCCCGGATGCAGGGAAGGCTTGGTTGCCAGCACTCAACTGTCAGCCATGTTTGGGAGTTGTATCTTCTAAAGAAAGCCACTTGCTCCTTTTTGGTGGAGCTCAAACACAACAATAGGTTGATGCAGGGATATAAAATCCTGCTCTCTGAACCCAACACAGGACAGCTCTGAAGGACCATTCCAGTCTTATAGCTCCCTGCAAGGTTGGCTAAGGCCTTGTGACTGCCTAGCAACTTCTCCCTCTGCAGATCTGCTTCTGTTATATTCCCCATTCAGGCATTGGCCCTAAATATATTCCCTAATAAATGCTAATGCCTGTTGCAGAATCTGCTTCCCAAAGAATCCAATCTGTAACGCTTTGCAACAGAAGTTGATTTCTTTTTTCATCTAAAATTGAAAGGTATATTTCAGGAATTTCATTCTCTCATCTGGTGATCTGTGGTGGGACTCAGTAGTCTAGAAGTTTTAGGCAATGATGAGTCTCTTCTAGCCCCTGCTTCTTAACTGGCCATGGGACACAATCACTTAACTTTTCTGGGGTCCTCAGTTCCATCCTCTATGAAATAAGAAGAAACTTAATAAAATGAGATAATCCTGAAGAAAAATGTTACAACTCCATGATAAAATTAATTAGAAATTGAAAGTAACTGAAAACCAGCTTATCTTTTTGTTAGTGGTCTCAAGATCTTGTTTTTTCTTGCTCCACTTCCTGGGTCTTCACTGTTTCTCACTGTTCATGTGGGTCACAAAAAGATACACAGGAGACATGAAGGAAAATTAGCCTAAACCTAGCCAGTTCTGCCAATTGTTTGCAAATCTGATAAGACTTAATTGGAGAGGATTGTCATTATTAATTACCAAACCCAATTTCTTGTGTTTTTGTTATATTTGGTTTGGGGTATTCAGTCCCTACCCCAGTGATTCCAAGTGGCTCCAAGTAACTGCTTAGCTTGATTAAGCTCTCCTTGGTCTTTTTCAATTTTTTTTCAAATGTTTTAAGTAGACCCCATCCCCCTTTTGGGGCTTGAACTCACAACCTGAAATCAATCGTCACATGCTCCATTGACTGAGCTAGCCAGGCACCTTTAGCTCTTCTTAGTTTTAATCTTCTTTTATGCTGTTTAAGATAATTCTGTTTCAGTCTCAAGACCTTTACACGTGTTCTCTCTGCCTGAAATACTCTTAAGTCTTGGCACAATTAACCTTCACTCATCTGTTGGATCTCAGGTACAAAGTTACATCTTCAAGGAATTCTTTCCTTACCACCAGTAATACCTAATGATTTCTACCTGTTTGGAACATTCCCATAGGCTTTTCCCATACTGGAAGAGATTTCTAGGAACCACATGTAACTCCACATGTGAGTGAAAGTGACATTAAACTCAACTCTATTTTTAAAAATAAGCAAATTATGAGGCACCAGGATGGCTCAGCCAGTTGAATATCTGACTCTTGATTTTGACTGAGGTCATGATCCCAGGGTCCAGGGATTGAACCCTGCTTCGGGCTCCACACTGAGCATGTGTCTGCTTAAGTTTCTCTCTCTCCCTCTTCTCTCTCCCTTGATTGCACATGCTCTCTCTAAAATAAATAATAATAATAATTAATAATAACAATTAAAAATTAAAATAAGTCAATTATTTGAAAAACCACTTTTAGTTGCCGCTAGCAACATAGTGCTAGACTCTATAGCATATAGATAGACTATAAAACACATTAATATATACCAATTGGTCACTCTACTGAGCAAAACTTCACATTTTTGTTTTAGAGAATACCATACAGTATCAATAAGGCCAGAGAGTGAATAATATGCATCCTAATTCTGTTAGTTTAACTATCCTTTAAAGACTCTTTCACAGTGGGGAGTGGGGGAAAAGGAAGTTATGATCCCATATGCAGCCACCCTTGATGTGCTAGCAAAGAAATATTTGCATGCATTTCTACAGCATTCTCTGTGGTAGATTTTAGATGTCTGGATGCAAATTCCTTGATACTCCTCTCTTAGAGAAGTGTGGGGTCTGTCCTCTCTGCTTGAATCTGGCAGGCTGTGGCTGCTGTGATCCATAGAGTAGGATAGAAGTGATACTGTGTTGGTCTCCAGTCCCACACGTTAAGAAACAGGCAGTTTCTCCTTTCTGTTTCCTGAAACACTCCCTGGAAGCCCTGAGTGCTACAAGGAAGTTCAAATATCCTGTTGCCTTGCTGGAGGGGCTATGGTTAGATGCTTCAATTGACATGTAAGTCCTCTTTCCAATCCTTTCCTCTTAAGAACCAGATTTGAGAATAATGCCATCTTGGACTCATTAGACCAGCCCATCCTCCAGCTGAATGCCACCAAATAACTATCACTAATCACATCTGGAAAGAAAGAATCATCTGCCTGAGCTCACCGCAAATTCCTGACCCATCAATTATGAAATATAGTTAAATGGTTGTGGTTAGAAGTCACTAAGGTGTTGGTGGTTTGTTACACAGACATTGATAACCAGTGTATCCTCACACCGTGCTTCTTCAGTATTTTGTTTTCCCCTTTTCTCATGGCGTGGACGTATCCTGTTGCAATGCCCCATCCCACTAACGAAAGCAGGTGTCTTTTCTTTGTCTTAAAAGTGCTCTTCTACTTAATGAGTCAAAGAGAAGCTTGACTGACAATAAACCCATCACCTGTTGGTAAGATAGAGTATTAAAAAGCAAACAACTTGCTTTTGAAGGAAAATGAGACTTAGAGAAGGAAGTACTCTGTTTTGGGGGAGCATTTTATTAAAAGTAATGGTTTTTACCTCGCTTTTTTGCTTGTGCTAATATTGAACTAAATTTAACCTTAAAGCACAGTGTTCATTATAGACAATGATGGTGAGTTTTGGTGCCACATATTTGCAATAGATGACAATGCAGGATGGGGTGGAATGTCTAGCTGGTTCCACTCTGATTCACACATGCTTTGTCCCCCCCCATCCGTGGCTCCCTCCTCTCATACTCTGCTATGACTATCAAAGGCTTGTCACAGTGTGGCTCACAATCTACTTGCATCAAGATCACCTGTAGAGCTGGCCCCAAACGCTCATTTTCTGGTTCCGTAAGCCTCATGAATTAGATAGAATTCTAGGGAGAAAAGCTCAGGCATCTATCTACATTGAAAACAAGCTCCCAGGTGACCTTATGCTTGAATTCCTATCTTTACATTGTGCCATCTTTTGCTTTTAGCTCCTCCCCATTTCAATGCAATCCTTTAAGTATTAACAGTTTTAATGTGCTGTAGATTCTATTAAATGTCTCCCCCCCCTCCTCATGTCCTGGCTTCTCTGCTCTGTCATTTTAGGTTTCCTTTGCTTATTGTTTGACTAACTAATCAAAGGGCTCTAAGTATAATTCTTAGGCCTACAGGTTTCTTTCTTGTTTATTGTTTTTTTTTTCTGTTAGATATTTGGAGTGCTTCTCTCTCAAACACATTATTACTGCAGACATTTAAAAAAAGAAATAGGGAGAGCTTCCTTTTCTGCTCTTCAGGTAACTATTTATAGAAACATTTTTATTGTATGTACTTAGATTGTTACCACATTATCCTTGACTTCAGTGTTGCTTCAATTAGCTGGAAGAAGAGCTGCTCGACACCGCCTTGCCCTTCCTCTGAATATTTTGATATTTATATTATTCATCTTTCAGAACACACCTGTGTCTTTTTCGCACAATCTGGTAAATATTATAATATTTAAGCATCAAGAGGGCATTGATGCATAACTGAACCGTGGACTGGCCAATCAAGACTCACAAGGCATGTGTTTCAGGAAACCAAGATGATGTGTCCTCAGCCACCTGAAAAAATATGTAGCGACTCAGGTTACATCTGGAATCCATTCGGTGTTTTCTCCGTCCGTTCCTGATCAGTTTCCTCACCACCCTTCCCGTGAAAATTAGGGGATCTGGGTGAGTTCATTTGCATGCTCTGGTTCAGTTTCACAAGGAGCACGTACTGATCACTGCCATAGTTCAAAGCAGGGCTTTGAGTGGTGAGGTGGGAGTAGGGTCTTTCAAAGCAGTAGGGAAAGAAGGGAGGAGCCCGTCTGGCCGCTGGGACTGCATTACCAGGTAATGCAGAGAATGCAGTGATTTATGAAGTGTACTGTACTAAGCTACAGTATAATTGTGTAGTACAATTTAGGGCATACTGTATTTCTCCAAACACATTTCAACCTTAACAGTTACTCTGGAGTCTATAAAATATTTACATTGCCTTTCTAAACATATACATTATTTACTGTACAGTCTATAAAATATTTATGCAATTTTCTCTAAAGATACTATATATGGTACATTATTTGTATTCACATTGTTCCCCTTCCTAGAAACAGGCATGTAGTAAACCAGGACATTTTTTTGAAATCCAGAAAAAAGTGGCAGTAGAGAAGGAGATACCATGGAACATAGAAAAGAGATGGCATCTTTGGTTTGTTCTTGTTTTGTTTTTCAGAAGGAAAGGGAGAGAGGGTGCAAGAGCAGTTGAGAAGAGCGGGGGGTGGGGAGGAGGAGGGGGAGGAGAAGAGAGAGAGAGAGAGAGAGAGAGAGAGAGAGAATCTGCAGGCTCCACTCTCAGGGCAGAGCCTGATGCAGGGCTCGATCCCATAACCCTGGATCATGACCTGAGCTGAAATCAAGAGTCAAACACTCAACTGACTGAGCCACTCAGGTGTCCAAGCATCTTTGGGTTATATGGTCTTGCTCCCACCTGCTTGTATGCTGTAGGCCTGTGTTGGCTGAGAACCAAGTGACTAAGGGAAGCAAAGGACCACTAAGTATTAGGTGCTCTGGTTCAACATGAAGAGCTAAAACAGAAAAAGTACACATCCAGCCAAATTCAAAGAAAGAAGGGAAGGATGACATTTACCCACACCCACACCCACACCCACCCACCCCCGCCCCCACACACACCAAGACATAACAAAACATGAATAATTCATCTAGTTTGATTGCCTAGAGTTTATACTCTCCAACTTGACCCAATGGCTACTACACTCTTACATCACATATTCAGGTACTGAGATATTTTCCTTGAGGTGAAGCTGAAAATGTGAATAGGAGAATAGAGACATTTGTTGAGAAAATTTAGGACAATAAATATCATCCCCATTTGCAAATCTTTAATAAAATTTATGTAACACTCCAAGCAAATAGAATTTATGATTGAATCGTTTCAAAGATGCAATTTCTCAAATAGCAGTTAAACTCTTTGCAGCATTTGGACTAAATACTTTGACCCAGAGGCTGTGTCTATGGACTGCTAAATGTTTGGCTACAAAGGAAAAATAATGTAGTCAACCATGAGAATGTTTTGTCTTCATGACAGTAATTTGGTTTGAAGTCACCCAGTTAAGATCCAGACTTGGTTCACATTCACTGGAATGCACCGTACCATTAGTCCTCCATATTATAGAGAAAATGGGCTTTGTTTGCAGAAAAGCACGATGGACGGATAGTGGAGAGCTCATTAAAACCATTTAACACTAAGCTAAATGTCAGCATACTTTGAAAGAGGCCTATTAGTTAATGTACACAAGAAGTTATCAGTACTTGTGATAAGCCAAAGAAACCAAACAGAGAAAACCATTAGATGGTACTAGGAAGACAGCTGAGCTTTAAGAAATGTTTTAGATAAATTAAATTGGGATTGACAGGAAAACAAATTTACAGGGAAAGATTTTTACTTGTGTTCTTACCTGGAGCCCCACACCCTGAGTTTTGACTGACCTTAAATGATTAACTTGTCTACAATAAATTGGTGACCTCACAGGGAACAGACAGGACATAATTACATTACAACCAGAAGTGCTTTTTTTCCTTTGTGTTTTCCTGGATATAATGGATATAATAGACAAGATCCTCGCTGATACACAAAGAGTGTTATTGCTTCCAAAGAGTGTAATTCAAAACCTCCCTTCCTCAGAGAGGTCTGCTGGCATTACAGGGAAAAAGCAGTTCTGGTACATAGTTCTGATAATCTGGCTAGATCTAAGAAAAACATTTAGAACCTTTAGAGTAATATTATTTCTCTCAAATGGACCTGTAGAAAATACAGGGCTGTAATCTCTCGCAAGAACATTCTATGGTGACGATTGAGAGGAGAAACATACGATTTGACAGTCAACTGGGGAGGGACATGGATAAGGAAAATAATGAATTTACTCCCCAAAACAGGCCAGAGCGGATTATTATCACTCCACAGCAAAGAAATATCTATAGGAAGGCCCAACATTTTAATTAAAGGATAGCAATTGAGACTAGTTATAAGCCATATCATTTTAGCAAAACACATTTTAAATGCAAAAAATCCAAAATGGGTATAATTACCAGCTACCACTAATGGAAAAAAAATCTGTGACACATATGCACATGTCACATTTTAATCAGTTTAGATATGTGTGGGACCTCAATGATTAACTGATTGAAAACCATACCTTTGGGTAATTGAATGATTTGACCCCATATAAAAATTTTGGATAAAAGCCAATTAAATGCCAGAGAATATCTTTAAAGCTGATAATTTGGGTTTTAGTATACTTAATTTTAAGTTATTCTTTCTGCTAATAATTAGAGAGCAGAACATATTTTGTCTAGTAAGGCTAAACGTAGTGCAAAGCAACAAAAACATGTCCTTGGCATAGGCAGGAATTCTAATCAGTTTGCTTTCAGTAGCAGGAAGCTATATTCACTTATCTCATCCAAAAGTCAAATCAAATTATTAGGGCAAGAGTTAAAGAAAGAGAAGTGAACTAAATTGTATCTCTTGTGTTTGTTTCAATTTTAGAAGCTTCTTTGTTAAGTTCTAGCAGCGTAACATTTTATGTATTCCTACCACTTGCGAAACATCATTCTATATTATTGACAGGAATACATTTATTTTCTCTTCATAATAATCTTATGATGCAGGTACTATTATGATCCCCATTACACAGACAGGAAACCAAGGCTTAAAGTTGATAACATTCCCAACATCAAGTCAAATAAATGAGAGGGTCAAGAGTTGAAGGTAGGCACATTATCCTGCATCTTGGTTTAACCCTACTGTCCTGATAAAGTAGTCCTCAGGCAGTCCAACTTCAAAGCTTTTGTTTACCAAAATTATTTACTTGGGAAATACTTATTAATTTTTTATATTTTAGTAGGTATAAAGGGAATAGTTGTTACATGATATGGATATTGAGACATTTAGAAGAGAGTGCAGGATCAAAAAAGAAATGTGTATATGGCCAGGGTATGGGGTGTTTGGTGTTTGAAGTAAGATAGACATACAAAAATATATAAAGAAAGAAACTGCCTCCTTCTAGTCAGAATTATACACAAACATATTATCCTCAGAGGAGAGCTCAAGGAAAGGAAGGACAAAAATTAAGGGGGAGGGTAAATTATGCCCTGTTTGTTCTAAATCTTGATGACTGGCTTGGTGACTTCTCTCCCCAGGTCAGGAGCCCAGTAAACTTCAAAAGTGACATTACTTTGATATCTGTAGATCAACCCTTGACCTCTTGGCATTTGATACTGGGTATCTTTCTGTTAAAAGAATACTTTGTAAGTGGCTCTTAAAGATACCATATTATAAAGTAGACAAGACAACATCTTTGGACCAGGTTGCCCTTGTTTAAAATAAAGATTGTCTGTGTCCTGTTGGAAATTTTATTAGATTTATTGTAAGGATAGCTGAGTTTGACTGTTGGCCTTTCCACTGATTATATATTTGACTTTCTGAAAGATACCCAAAGGTTTCTCTTGCTTTCCTTCTAGAGTATTTAAAAAATATTTTTAATGTTTTTATTTATTTTTGAGAGACAGAGAGAGCACGAGCAGGGGAAGGTCAGAGAGAGAGGGAGACACAGAACCTGAAGCAGGCTCCAGGCTCTGAGCTAACTGTCAGCACAGAACCTGATGCGGGGCTCGACCCATGAACCATGAGATCATAACCTGAGCTGAAGTCGAATGCTTAACTGACTGAGTCACCCAGGCGCCTAGAGTATGTTTAAAAAATTATAATGAATGATTAATTTTCATTATTTCATGGTTTTAGTGTGAGCACAGCAAATCAGTGAAATTATTATTTGCCTCCATTTATTAAATGTTGAAAAAAATAGATCATAATCTTTTTTCTCTCATTCAAGAATGCTGTCATACATACAACGAGTGCACAGTTCAAATTCACATACATCTATTACCACATTATCTGCCTTAAGTATACTAATTGTTTGTAGGGTATCAGAAAGAAGACAAAAACAATACCATACAATAAAGCTATCATTCATTAAATATGTCAAATGATTTTAAAATTTAATATTAAAGTATAATATTGTGGACAATATCCACGCATAATTAAGGTCAGCAAAAGCGCAAAATGACTCCATTCAAAGGGCAGTGGATTTCAACTCTGTTTCTGTAATAATTTGAAGGCCAGATCATCTAATATTGGTATCTTAAATTAAACCCAGTTTGACTTTAAGAAACAAAAAGCTTTTGATTCTGTACCCCATAAAAAAAAGTATTTATGATAAGGCAAATTTCCAAATACAGGGATTAAAGCATAATTGGCTGTCTTGTGAACTGGGGCTAGGTGAACGTAAGAAACAGGGTCAGTTCTGGGTCTCCCAAGAGTCACAAACGTCATTACTCCCTCTCTCAGGGTCTGCTTACTTTATTCAGCTCTAATTATCTTGATACTATTGGTCTCATCTTTCACTAGACTGGCTTCCATTGCTTAGACACGGTCCCATCGGAGGACCCCTGGCTTGTTTCCCATTTGCCAACTTCAACCCCGATTCTCAACTGGGTAAACATATCTATTTCCGATGCATCTGAATCTGCAGTTGTGGAGAGGAGAACGTGAGCATTTTACTATAAACTTTATGTTTGGAAAGGTTAAAACATAGCTATTGTTTTATTATTCAAATGACAGAAACTAAATAAAACTCCACCACCAACCTTATGGGGAAATGAAAAAAATAAAATTAAAATTTAGAGATGTATTTCACTGAAGTCTCTGTTTCTGTGTCTTTTAGTTCTGATTCAGGAGACAGTGAGAAGCAAACTGACAGACTTTTCCAGCCACTGAACTGACAGGTGTTGGGGCAGTGTTTTCCACTTATTGGTGTTTTCCACCTTGGATCTAGTTCATCATGATTGGAAAGAAGAATCGTGTGGTACAAACTTGACCTATCCCTTCAACAGGCGGTAGAGGTGTGTAGTTCCCAGAGAACATTGTTAAGTGGCTAGTTTCCCCCAAACAACGGTTAACTAAGCAGGTGCAGTGATCAAATTTCATTAAGAGATAAATTGTAGATTTAAATTTGAAAAAAGAGATATAACAAATAAATCAAGAATTGAGAAGACTGCATTCTGGGTAGGAGATATTTCAAAAACAAAAGTATCCCAAATGGACTTTATGCAGTGTGGACTTTATGCATTTTGAGGATAATGGATATGCTAATGGTTTACAGCCCATTAGCTCTTGAGGTAGAGCCTAAAGCAGTTTTGGAACCAAAAACACAGATGCAGTGGCTCCCAGGACCACTCTCTTTGCTGCCAAGGAACATTTCTGTTGGGGAAAATTTCTTGCCTGAGAGCTGTCAAGTTTGCAGTATATATTTGCCAATAGGAAGGTATCGCCGGAGCCTGTTGGAAAGGAAGAAGCTACTGGCCTACTCATTCTCTCAGCAGATTTTCTTCCAAACATGGTTTTCCAACTTGAAATGGAGCAGATCTGCCCTTATCTCCAACGTCTTTAAATTTTACAAAAAAACAAAAAGTGCTGAGATAAACCTTTCCTTCCTTCCTTATTTCAAGGAAATAACTTTTCCTTAGAAGTAAGGAGACTAGGGGCGCCTGGGTGGCTCAGTCGGTTAAGCCTCCGGCTTCGGCTCAGGTCAGATCTCACGTTCGTGGGTTCGAGCCCCACGTCAGGCTCTGTGCTGACAGCTAGCTCAGAGCCTGGAGCCTGCTTCCGGTTCTGTGTTTCCTTCTCTCTCTGCCCCTCCCCCTCTCATGCTCTGTCTCTCTCAGTATCAAAAATAAATAAAACAAAAAAAACCAAAAACAAAACAAACAAAAAAAAAGAAGTAAGGAGACTAAATGGAGCCAAAAAGAGGAAGTGTGTGTGTGTGTGTGTGTGTGTGTGTGTGTGTGTGTGTGTGTGAGACTGCCTTGGGGGGAGGACTGGGCACAGAAGAAAGAAGGAGGTGAGGGAGGGCAATAAAGTCCAGCTTATCTTCACAATTCTACCCCTTGGGGTCATTCCATTGACCTCTTCCAAACATTATTTTAAAAGATATGAGGCAAGGAAAGATGGCACGGAGGGTTCCCAGATTCTAGGGAGATACAGAGGAAATTATTAACTTTATTTGGTGAAGAAAAATGCCACAGAAAACCACTGAGTTCCCATGTGGGGGAAGAGAATGCTCCATGGATTCCCCCGCCCCAAGGCTGACATCCTCATCTGATATTTATATGCTATATTACAGGGGGTGACAGGGAGGGATTATGTGCAGCACTTTTATGGCTCTCATTCATTTCTTCTGTTACATAGAGAAATGGAGGGTCTTTATCTCTCATACATTTGTGAGGAGGTTCTCAGCACAGGCTTGCTGAGACAGCTCCTGATGTGCCCATTCTGACTTTTCTCCGTCCTGTCTTCCAGGCCATCATCATCAGTTTATTTTGTGTTCAGGCTGAGCAGGGCCTCTCCCTTCCGGTCCGTGCTTTGTCATTGCTCAGTCAACAAGTTATCAGCTCCCATCTCTGCAGATCTCCTCCTCTGGACTTGCTTTCAAATGCATACTTATCCAGGGCTGCCCAGGAGTGTCCCATCTGCCTTCTGGAATCATCTATTGCTTATTCTGCAGGCTCGAGGAAGACTTTTTCACATTCCTTTTGGTTGTGGGCAACCTGGTTTTCAGAGGCCTCTGAGAGGGAGTAGAGCCGTTTCCCAGGGCTCACACAGGCCAGAAGTTATTGGCTTAGTGAAAGCTGTTACTTTGTTTTAAGAACCGGCATGAGTCTGTTATTGTTGGGTACCCCAGAGGCTAATCACTCAGAGGGAGTTTGATCCTGTCCTGCCTGCGAGAGAACACTGCAGAGCCTTTGTCTCCCTGCTGCCTTCCTACCACATAGCCTTGTACCTCCTGCCTGGGACTTCCCAGCATTCCCTGGCTCACCCTCCCTGGGGCTGAGCAAAACCTCATACCAGGAACTCACAGAGGTGGAAGGGCGAGGGGACTGGCAATTTTAAAGTAAATTCATCAGGTTGTCTCAAAGTACAATAGTGCTTTGGGCTTCCCCCAGTTTGTTTTCTGTCACTCTATATTCATGCAAGTCTTGCTGTACAGGATTTTAAACACATTTTTTTCATTTCTCTATTGTGAAATGCAATATGCACTTAGAAAAAGTACATAAAACATATTGGTTTAGGTTAATGAAATATTAGAAAGCAAACAGCTACATATCTACCAAGTTATTATTTAAAATGCTACTATTTTCGGGCAGAAAAGTAGTCCTTTAAAATAGTCACTTTTGACTTAGGGAAAATAGTTAGGGATATATAAGTAAAATATTAACTTAGTTTTAATATCTCAATCGTGCAATTGTTATTTTATGTTCATATATTCTGCTGAGCGATCAACTCAATTACCTGGCTGAGAAGCAACCACTCCATGACTACCCAGGACAAAATTTTTCTTCTAGGTTACCTTTCCTTATTAAACTGCTCTATTTCAAGACTTTGCCCTTCTTCTGCAAGACTTAGCCTAGGAAAAGCAAACTAATCCGCATGGTAGGGTAGGAAAAACACAATTCTTGGTATTTTTAAAGTAAACCCACTGCAACATGACCTAGTGAGTCTATTAGATATCCCATGTGAAATACTTTTGGAGCATTCAAATACCCATGAATACCTCTACAGACTGAATAAAGTGAAATCTTCTCACATCACTAGATATTTAATGTGTACCCACTACATGCTAGGCATTGCTCTAGATAACTGAGCTGTGTAAGCAAAGAAACAAAGATCCTTGCTCTTATGGAGCTTACCTGATAGCAGTCAAGAAATAGGCTACAGGTCCATGGGTGGTTCCATCAGTTAAG
Organism: Suricata suricatta; assembly: GCF_006229205.1. Classification (NCBI taxonomy): domain Eukaryota; kingdom Metazoa; phylum Chordata; class Mammalia; order Carnivora; family Herpestidae; genus Suricata; species Suricata suricatta. The sequence continues at coordinate 53,681,794 of NC_043712.1, read as the reverse complement.
CATCTGACTCTTGATTCTGGCTCAGGCTATGATCTCATGATTCATGGGATCAAGCCCTGAGAGAGGGTCTGCAATATCAGCATGGAGCCTATGTGGGATTCTCTCTCTCTGCCTTTGCCCCTCCTATACACACACATTCTTTCTTTCTCTCTCAAAATAAATAAATAAATAAATAAATGTTTAAAAAATTAAGGAGGCTTTAGCAACAAACATAATATATGCATAGTTTACACAGTATGATAGAAAGTGAGGAGTGTTGTTGAAATAAGGAAAACACAGAGCTGGTTCATGGAATTGGCAGTGCAGGGTAAGGGGTGGGGGCAGAGTCTGGTATTCAATAAGCTCCTCAGGGTAAGTCCTCTTGAAAAGGTAAGATGTGATCAAAGTCTGGAAGAAGGTGGGGGAGTTAGCCATGCAGGTATCTGGGGAGGAACATTCTAGAAGGCTAGAGGGAATAGCTTGAGCAAGGCTGTCAGATGGTAGTGTCCCAAAGTGTCAGAGGAAGAGCAAGAAGGCCAGAGCTCAGCTGCTGGAGTAGAGCAAGGAGCGGTGTAGTTGGAGGCGAGTTCAGAGATCTGGGATCCAGTTCACATCGGGCCCTGTGGGCCACTCCAGGAAAATGGTGAGTCCTGGCAGGATTTCCAGCAAAGGAAGCCATGATCTGGTTAACGTGTGAAATAGGTGCACCAGTAATGAAGCTGCTGCCTCTCAATTCCAAACTCATCCCTCTCATCTTGGTCTCTTGATGCTGGGGTTGAGACTCTGCAAACCACCCTTCTGCTTGGCCTAGTTGCTCTGTTAGATTCTGCCAATAGGCAATCACAACAGGGGCTGCGAGAGTGGAGGGGGAAAAAGGGACTTCCTGCTTGGCAGCCCCTGGCAGCTTCCAGTACTCACAGGATCGTCCATCTCAATCTCAGAAACACCAGCACCTGCTGGTCACCACCCATCCTTAGAGGTCTGAGAGACTAAGTGGTGGTACATTCTCAACCTCTTTCCTCTACTCCCCAGCCATAGCCCCTGCGTCCTGCTCTTTCCCCCTCCATTACACCTCTTTTTTGCCTTTTCAATGACTCAGCTAACAACTTTATATCCAGTTAGCAATTACTTGTATTAAATTCTCCCTGTTAACAGAATGGGTGTGATCCCACTATTTTTCCCCCTACGCAAGAAGAATGGACCTGTCACCAACCAAGGTGAAGGGAGCTGTAAGCGGAGCAGATCTGAAGGGAAATTTCAAAAATCCAGCTTTGGTGGGGCACCTGGGTGGCTGAATCAGTTAAGTGTTGGACTCTTAATTTTGGTTCATGATCTCATGGTTTGTGAGACAGAGCCCCCATCGGGTTCCATTCTGATAACAATGAGCCTGCTTAGGATTCTCTCCCTCTCTCTCTCTGCCTCTCCCCTGCTTGCACTCTCTCTGTCTCTCAGAATAAAGAAATAAACTTTAAAAAATCCAGCTTTGGACACATTACTTGGATATAAATAGAGATGTCAAGCAGGCAGTTGGATATCACCACAGAGCTAATTTTCATTCTTTTCTATATAGCCTCTGGGCCATAATCACAACTTTTGTTACACTAGGAGTATTCACTGAACAATTCATATTCTTCATCTTAAAATAATTTTAAGAATTTAAATAATTTGGCTAAGAATACAGATGTCAGAATTGGACAGAACCTGGTTTGAATCCTGACTCTTTGGTTGATATGTGATATTGAATAAGAAATGTAACCTCTTGAAGCCTTAATTTCATCAACTGTAAAAACAGGGGTGATAATGCCAAAGTGTAATAGTAATTGAAAAGTAAAAATTAAAGGATATACAGCGGTGAGCACAGCGTCATGTTTGAGAGTGAAATGTCCTCCTCGGTTTCCTTATCTGTAACATGGGGATAATATCTATTTTATAGGCTTTTTTGCGGGGGTTTTCCCTCAGAACAACTCATGTAAAACACCTAACACAGAGCCTTCTCAGCAGGCTCCTGATAAATTTGGTTTTCATTCTTGGCGTGCTATTTCATCTTATCCTCATACCATCTCTCCCTCATTTACAAATTTAACAGCATTTTTCAAAACATGTTCCATAAAGCATTAATTCCAGAGCAAGTTAATAGGGGTAAGCACAATAAAATAAAGCCATAAACATTTATTTAAGTAAGAGTGGCTAGTGTGTTTGGCTGTGTAGATTCTGATCAACATAAAACTATTTTTATCCTTGACCTAAACCTTACACTGTTTTGTGAGGGTAATCCTTTTCTGGCTGTGGATTGACTACTTTGACAGGCCAATGAGTTGTCTGCTTATTCTTAGTAATAGGCAGTATCACTCATTTTAAGTCATAAGTGTTTCTCAATTCACATATTATAATGTCTGGTCTCAAGCAGTCAGCAGCAGAGTGGACATCATGACTGGTCTGTTGTTAGGTATCTCTCCCTTCTAGAGCCCTTTGCCCTTCTTACTCACTACCCCACCCCCATTTGGCCAGATCAACCTCTTCTTGGATCAACTGAAGGGTCCCAGAGAATGATGGCATATTTTCCAATGGACTGTTCTTCCTTCCAAAGTGAAGTCAGAGGGTCAGAGGAACTCATTTGTTAAGTGTCTCTGATTAAATCCAATGAATCACTTCCTCTTTATCAGACTCTAGTCACCTGGAACCCAGATATGATCATTCCCCACTACCACAAAGCACCTAATTAGGTTTCAGGGAAGAGAGAAATTGCTTCTAGGTAGTGGTGTTTGTAAGCAAGTACAGCATTCTTGATTGACGCCATACACTCTGTACCCAAATCCTGGTTCTACTTCTTGCTAGTGGTGAGTATGAACAAGTTACTTAGTCTCTCTGAACTTGGCTTTCATCTCTAAAATGGGGACACTAACAGACCAGTGTGAGGATAAAAGGAGTTGACACATGTAAAAGACTCAGGCTAGAGGTTGATATAGTTCAGACACTTGGTAGTAGCTATTAATATTAGCAAATCGACTATTGGTTAGATGAAACAAAGTAACCTCACAGTTATTGCTGAGCTATGTGTTACTGATAAAGTGTGAAGCAGGAGTTGAAAAACTGATATCAGAGGTAACAGAAGTCAAGACATACTGCAGAAGAGGGAAGAATGGATCTGAGCCTTAGATAATGGAGAGGTTTATGCTACTTCTGCTTTTATTATTTTGTTTTTGTTTATTATTATTATTTTTTGAATGAGGACAAAGAGAGCCAGGGGTAACAACATTATAAAAGGATATATCAAGAAAGAGGCAGGCACTTCTGTTTCTACTTTTCTGAAGGTCCATGGAATTACCTTTCAATTGGCTTTAGTCTATCGCTGAGTGGGTGGGGTGTTATATTGTCATTCCTGCTCTTTAGAGATCTTTTGTTCATTAGAACATAGTCATGACTCTTCTTTCTATATTTGGTATTTATATCACTAGCATTATTATATAATGTAGCTTTTGAAATAATTTCAATTAAACCAAGTTCTTATTTTCATTGAGCTACTAGTTTCCGAAACCATAACTGCAGTACTAATTGGCATATAATTTTAGAGGCTGTCATAAAATGCAAAAGAAAGGATCAGATGTTTAATATTCAATACCCAAAAAAGATTACTGTAATTCTTTCTTTTTTTTTTTTAAGACATGACTAGGAACTTGGATGAGACATTTATCAGTTCAAATGATCAATGAGATAAACAAAAATCAGTCACTGAAGGGGACTATTGCTTATCACACAGACTGGGAGAAATGAAGAGAACCATCCAGTTTTGTGGATTTACTTCTCCTGTAATTCACTGTGCTTTTAAAATGAGCAGCTTGGCAGCACAGAAATTTAGACTCACATTGCTATCTATAAATCACCAGTTTGTCCTTTATGTTGACAGTTTCTGTACAAAATTGAAGGATTTCAAAGTGTTCCAGCAACAAAATGTAAGAAATTGCAGGACACATAAATTTCAAGTGTTTTTTACCTACGTCAGCAACATCATTTTAGCAAAACACAGTCAAGGGTATTGAAGTGCCAAGATGGGAAACTAAAATAAAATAAGATAAATAGCAAAACAGAATTCAAATAAGAGGTGTTCGTGGATAATCAAACTGATTATTTGGAGATGCCATTCTGGCTTAAGGTGTTGTCTGTTAGTTACTTAAATGAAGCCTAATTAAACTGGAAATATGAAGAAAAAGATGCAGAGTTTAAAATCAAGGATTAGATTGTTAAAAAGCACTATGTTGAGCAAACGTTGTATCTTTCATCAGTCACCTAGTAAGCTATTTCAGTGATATGGACCAACACTTTGTGAATCATGAGGGAGAAAAACAAGTTGGATAAACTTTGTCCCTGCCCTCAAGGAGCTTATAACTTAGTAGCTTTGTGATTAGAAACATTAAAACAACTTTTTAAAAGTGCGAGATGCAAATGATGAGATGCAATTAGGAAACTGTGGGACCACCAGCTTATTTGTCTCCAGGATCTAAGAAGAAATAGTCTTGCCACCATTTTCCTCACAAATTTAACAGGAGTATCTGTGTTGCCCTTGGTGACCCTTAAAAGGAGCAAGCCAACTTTTTCATGAATAGCCTATTCACACACAAGATCTGGATTTTTATATTGACTTTTACCATTTCTAATTATTTTTTACAAGTGATACAAAGAGGGGAGGGTGGTAAGAAAGAAAAGGAATTTTTAAAATCAACTCCTGAAAATAGACATAGTTTCACTTTTCTCTTTCATTTAATTTAAGTGCCTTGGCTATCACCTTTATATTGTACTTATTTGTAACGATCAGTTAAATTGATGAATAGCAGAAATAGTAAATTTAATAGATTGCGCTTAATATTTTGCTCTTGAGCTAATGTTCTTCTAAATTAGTTAGGTTGAAATGATTATGTCTTCCTTTATAACTGTTTCAAATCTAAAAAATCCTTGTACCTAGATTAAGGACATTGAAAGGAAATGTAGCAGGAGGAACTGGCTGAGTGCTGGGGAGAGTAATATCGTACGTAACGCATCGTTACTGCTTTATTGATTAGAGTGGATCTTTTCTCTCCTTCACTTTCATAGGTGCTCCCATTGTGAACGCAATTGTGAAAACTACAATATCTCTCTTATTCACAGACCTCTGTTTAACGAAAATCTTAAGTCTTACTATAAAGTGTTTTAGAACAAATATGAATTATTTTTGAAAAGCTGACAATAATTCCTTTGCCTCCTAGGTATTCTTTGTAGTGTGCCGAATTTAAATGCTTTGGCAAAATAAGATAAAAAGAGAGAGAGAGGCAAACCATAAAAGACTCTTAAATACAGAGAACAAACGAGGGTTGGTGGAGAGGAAATGGGTGGGGGGATGAGCTAAATGCGGGATGGGTTTTAAGGAGAGCACTTGTTGGGACGAGCACTGGGTGTTATATGTAAGTGATGAACCACTAAATTCTATTCTTCAAACCATTACACAATATGTTAACTAGCTTGGATTTAAATTTTTAAAAATTCAAAAAATTCAACCAAAGTTGAAAAGCATGTATATTTTTAAATATATGTATTATATTTATAATATATCAAATGTGTGTTCTGTGGTTCATATGACTAGAGATTCCTGTTGAGAATAGTTGAACAGACTTGTTATTCAAAAGATCACAATAATGACAATGGGCATTAAAAACCACGGAGTGGGCTTCAAGAGGGCAACTGCTACAGAGATCATTTCTAGGCTTTATATTCACATAAAAACAGACTAGCCAGAGAAGGAAGGTGGGAATTTTGGTTTGCGGGCAAAATCAACAATAGAATTTTCACAATCACTGTTCTCCTTTTGAATCCATGCTTTTCTTCAGACTTTTCTGAAAAACACCAGGGCTTTATTCATCTCCTGGCTCTGTTTGTGGCTTGCAGGGGTGTCATTGTTCTTAGCCACATCCTGTTTTCCCTTAGATGGCCTTTTAGGTTCAGTGGGAGTAACCAGAAGGTCAACTTTGTTGTCTTTCATGATGGACAAAAACACTATAGTCCAGGAAAACCAGACGCCAACCTTACACCCCTCCTTTTGGTTTGCAGTTCTGAAAATGAAATTTATTTCCCACTGACAGTAATTGCTGCAAAAACGCATGGGTGCTAGATTGGTGGATGGCATTTCTCATATTTAGAAGGAGGTAGAATTATGTGTGGTCCGTAGTAGTCGGTTTTCTTTTAAGTATAAATCCATTCACAATTTATCTTTCCCCCCAGAATGGTGACCTGTCTCAGAAAAATATTTGGGGAAAAGGAGTTTGTCTTGTTTCTGCCAGACTGTTAGATGCTCTCCTGGGGTTCAGTGTCAGCGGAGGGACGCCAGCTCAGGCACCTCTGTGGAGCAGGGCTGCTGGCTGTGACAGACCTCCGGAGAAGTGTGTGAACGTGGGTAGGTCTCTTCACTCTTCCGGCAATGTTCGTGCCATCTCTCACCACTCCACAAAATTATTTCATGCGGTGTAACATGAGTGATGGTACCCATAGTTCACGTGGTTCAAGAACCAGAACTTACCTAGCCTTTGCAGTCTGTTGGCATCCTCAGCTGGGTGCACCGAGAGCCTGCAGCCTTTCTGTCTACGACTTCCTTATCCAGTGTAAGGAAGCGTCCACCTCAACACAGTCTTGGGCTAGGCCCCCAGCAGTCTCATTCCTTCCGTGGCACGTTTCCCTGAACCTGAGTTAAGCCCCAGGTAGGTTTTGCCTCTCCAAAGTCCTAAGGAACTGGCCAGAGTGACCATTGGCCACCCAACCCATCCACCCCCTAAGACCAAACCTCTTAGGTATCACTTTATCAGTTTAAGATATGTGTTTTACTCTTCTAAATGTCCAATGGGAACTTGGGTCTAACTCCCATTTTTCCCAAAGACCAACATAATTTTCAGATTTTTCATTCTTAATCCTTAAAGAGAATTTTTTGCCTTGTCCTCTAACATGCCCATCAGCATATTATCACAACCCATTCTTTTCTTTCGATGCCTCCCAACTGCCCAAGGCTCCTGCAAACACAAAACAAAAACATAAGCTAGAGACACCAACACTTCTTAATGGCTCCTTCTCTGACTGGAAAGCCTCAGCCAAAACTTTGAAAATACTTCGAGTTGTGACGGGGTGGGTATGGTCATATGTTTTCCTTTTTCCAGTTACATTTGCAAGGAAAGCCATTTGTGAGTTTGAACAGCTTACAACAGATTAATTTCTCTTTGCTTTATGGTGTGTGGGCAGAGTATCAGGCTTGAAATGTTCTAGAAGGCCTGGGTGAAAATTGCATTTTAACTGTTTACTTGCTGTTTAATTTCACACTGTTTTCTTAAACCCTTAGTAGATCTAGTTTCCTTTTGTGTAAAATGTTAGTAATAGTGCTCATCTTGTGGTTATATTTTAAGGTTAAATAAGATAATTTAAATGAGAATGTGGGCATCTGGGTGGCTCAGTTGGTTAAGCATCCCACTTCAGCTCAGGTCATGATCTCAGGGGTTTGAGAGTTCAAGCCCCATGTTGGGCTCTGTGCTGACAGCTCAGAGGCTGGAGCCTTTTTCAGATTCCGTGTCTCCCTTTCTCTCTCTCTGCCCCTCCCCTGCTCACATTCTGTCTCTCTCTCATTCTTTCACTCTCTTTCCCTCTCTCTCAAAAACAAATAAACATTCAAAAAAATAAGAAAAATGTAAATAAATGAGAAAAACTAACATAATGTCCAGGTAAAGGCCCAATAAATATTGAACTGTGAATCTATATTTGGTTTTGCTACCTACCTTATGAACAACCAAACTTTAAATCAGGTTGCTAATGCTTGTAATTCTGACTGTGTTTTCATTTTCTCCCTAATTTGTTAATGCCGTGTTGTATTAGAGCTTTTACTTTCACATGTAATTTTTTTTTAGAATTTCAATAACAATACTAATTGATGGGATAGTAATCAATTATATCTCATAGGCAGATATTGGGTTATGATCATTTCACTTGAATTTTTATGTAGAGACTATTCTGGGAACACATGATTAATTTTCCTCATTTGCTATTTATACTGACAGGATCAGTCCCCATTTATTGAGTCAATAAATAACTGTGGTTAGGTGGCTGGAAGATTAAGTGGCGAATATACATTATCTCATTTAATTCCCACTTCAACTCTATGATGTTGAGAATATTAACATTATTTTACAGATTGGGACTCTGATACTCAGAGAAATTGAATAGCTTGCATGGGTTTTAACAGCTAGAAAGTGGGAGAGCTTTATTTGAAGCCAATTCTGATACCTATGCTTAAGCATTTAATAACTACACTATACAGTGCATAACGTATGCTGCATAACTTACGCTACCTTGATAATTTCCTCTGATAGTATGATCTTCACATAACAATTTCTTCTGCCTAATCACAATCAAGCCCAGCTGACTTCCTGATGTGCTGTCAGGCAAACAAGGCATTCCCAGATGGTGATCAGCGTTGCTTCTAGATTTCTCTGAAAGGAGACGTCTTTACTTAGTGCTTCCACTCTGGTCACCAAAATCCAGATCACAGTAGTAACACGAGACCGTGCATATTAGAATTCTTCCTTGGAGTGTTGAGTCGGTTAAGCGTCTGACTTCGGCTCAGGTCATGATCTCAAGGTTCGTGGGTTCGAGCCCTGCATCAGGCTCTGTGCTGACAGCTAGCTCAGAGCCTGGAGCCTGCTTCCAATTCTGTGTCTCCCTCTCTCTGACCCTCCCTTGCTCACGCTGTCTCTCTCAGTCTCTCAAAAAAAAAAAAAATTTTTTTTTTAGAATTCTGCTTTTTCTAATACTTGGAGGAGATCTTTGAACTATATTTATTGTAAAACAACAAAAAGTAGGGATTGAGGATGAACCCATGCTGTGGTGTAAAGTGTAAGCTTGAGCAAAATTTTCACCAACCAGGCTGAAATGTCCACCTGACGACAACACACTGGGACTTGATAAAATTGCTAATCAAACACAGCTGAAGAGCACTCTGTCTCTTCTTCGGTCTTCTTAAAGAAACAAAAATCTTCCTCTGCTGTTGGTATCTTTTGTTTTCTGTCCATCTTCTTGTATGACATCGCTCTGATCCAAACGCCACATTCTTCAGTCAGGACTTGTAAAAGCCAATCCTCTGACTGTTTAATTTTTTTTAAATGTCTATTTATTTAGTTACTTTAGTTTTTTAAAAAATGTTTATTTTTGAGAGAGAGACAGAGACAGAGAGGGAGCAGGAAAGGGGCAGAGAACAAGAGGAAGACACAGAATCTGAAGAAGGATCCAGGCTCTGAGCCGTCAGCACAGAGCCCAGTGTGGGGCTCACGCTCACAAACCTCGAGGTCATTCATGACTTGAGCCGAGGGTGGATGCTTAACTGATGGAGCCACCTAGGTGTCCTAATCCTTTGACTGTTTGCAAGCAATGACTCACAGCTCAGCCTTTAAATACAGTTGCCTCAAAAACCTGTTACACAGTTCTGTTTTTACCTGGCTTTGTACATATGTGTAAGGCTTACTTTCTTCTAGTGCTCACTGCAGTGGGATGCTATGTGAAAATGCTCTGTTTCTCAGATCTTATGGGCTGGCTATAACTGTCATAAAGACCATTCTGACATTTGGCTGACAGGGACACTTTCCCTCACTGTTCATAAATCTCTTACTCCGTTCTAATTCCTGTATTACAGCATCAGAAACCCCCTGTTTAAAGAAGCCTGGGATGTGCTGGTTCTTGCACTTGACCATGTCCACACTGAGCATGCTGTATTATTACATAAAAATCCTTAAGTGTGTCTGTGTCTATGTCTTTCATTTATAATGTAATTTAAACTTAGGCGCCACAACTGAACAAAACTTGACATTTAACCTAGATGGAAAGAGGATAGGTCTTCATAAACAGGCAAACTAATGAAAAAAATTAGTAGATTTGACTACATAAAAACTTAAGCATTCTGTGTAACAGTAGTGACAACTGGATAATCATAAACAAAATAAGTAGGCAAATGAGAAACTGACAAAAATATTTGCCATTTTGAATACAAGAGTTCTAACAAATTAGTGAGAACAATACAAATGGGTTGTGAGATTATAATCAAAGAACACGAAGAAAGGCAAGGGATCAAAAAAGAAACATTAAAGTATATTAAATACTGACTATGTGGAAAGTGTACTCTATTAGAAATGAGAGCAATAAAAGTATTCCACTTATTAAAATAAAGGTAAACATATATCTACATCTGTATCTTGGAAGATGAAGAAGTAGGTGTGCTCACCCAGCTGGTGAGAATGATAATGGTACAACTTGTCGAGATGCCATTAAATTTTTTTTAATGTTTATTTATTTTTGAGAGAGAGAGAGAGAAAGAGACAGAGAGAGAGAGAGAGAGAGAGAGAGGAGAGCACTAGAGCGAGTGGGGGAGGATCAGAGAGCAAGGAAGACACAGGCTCTGAAGCAGGCTCCAGGCTCTGAGCTGTCAGCACAGAGCCTGAAGGGGGGTTGGACCTGAGCCAGGGTGGGACACTTAACCCACTGAGCCACCAAGGTGCCCCCAGATCCCATCTGAAAATAGTTTTCCAAATTGCTAAATATGTTCTTGCCACTTGGTCTAGTAACTCACTGTAAAAAGCAATCCTGAGAAAAGAACCTAGGATTTACACAAAGATTCACATCAGAAAATGTAAGTTGCAGACCTAATTATAACAGTGAAAATTTGAAAATAATATGTGTTCAGATGAAAGAAATGGAGTCTGTACATAAGGAGGGATGATCTGAAGCAATGTAAAACCATGTTTTAGAACAATATTTAGTGCTACAGGATAACGCTGACTTTGACTTGCTAAGTGGGAAGAGTAGTACTTGTAATGAGATGCCAGCTGGAGGAAGTCGCAAATATACATATGAATATTCACAGAAAAGAAACAAATACTCCAAAATATTAACAACAATGAACTTTCAATGGGTATTGGGATTTAGCACTAATTTTTATATATTGGCTGTACTATTTTTCATCAATGGCCATTTATGACTTGGGAAAAGATGAATATATTTTTTAAATATTTTTTTATTTTAATGACTCTGTACCTTATCAAAATTATGCGAATGTAATTATGAGAATGTAGATGAGTATTTTCATTAATTGTTCTCCAGATGCCTTCATTAATATTTCTAGATTTCTAGAATAAATAGATTTTATTGTTCCCAGAGTATGTTCATGAACCTGTATTTCTCACTCAATAAAAGGTTGAAGATAGCCATTACCTTCTTTTTTTTTGCAGGCAGCGGAAAATATTTTTAATGGTCCTGTTTTAAGTCCCTGTTGTCAGAAACATTTGTTTAACCTTTGACTCTGCTCTCTTGAGCCGTTTTTGTTTACATCAGGTTAGACCATGACCTTTTCAACCCTATCCTCAGAGGGAATTTGTTGTTGTTATTGTGCTGCTTTCACAAAGATTTGACTGAAATTGTTTGGGTTGATTCTTTTAGGTTTGGAAATAGCCAAAAGCAATTTTACTTTGGACTATTTGGGGAGACTTTAGTTTTTCCTCCTCTGGCTTAAGAAGATTTCATTATGAAAGTATACTTATACAGTCAGTGAATAAAGAATGTGTCAAAAATTCCACACACACACACACACACCCCGCCCCAAGCTTGAGTGGTAAACATCATCCATTGCCATTGTTTACAGCTTATCAGTTGTCTCCTGTTTCCTTGGACGCATGAGATCACCAGAGTGCAGACTTTCTTGTATCTTCATTATCTTCCAGTTTGTTGGAATAAGGCTTGGGCCCAGGTGTAGGCAACTAGCATCTGATAACCTCCCATAGAGACATCCTCAAATACTTCTCGAGGAAAAGTGAGAATATTGTAGCTATGGTTAAAGTTTTTAGGTATATACAGAAAAAAATGTAAGAAGAAAGAATGTGTCCAAATAATTTCCACCACTGCTCAGCCCCCAGACTCTGAGAAAATTTTCTGAAGGGTTTTGCTATATCTACGGATTTCCCGTGCATCACAGGTCCCTCCCCATGCCTCAGGGCAACAGCAGAGACCACACCGCTCTGACCCCCACTTCCTACTGTCGGCCTCCTGACCACTTATGACTGACAATGTTTCACGTATACTCAGGGATACCATCTTCTCCATTACCACATGGCATTCCTGCTGCTTTTTCCTCTCTAGTTCAGGTTCCTGAGGTGATGTTTGGCCTTGATGACCTTGACGCCATACTGAAGGCCAAAGTCAGTTAAGCACGCTGCGGGCATTGCTAGCTCCTGCAGGACTGGGCGGTTTTTCAGCATGTTAATGGCCCAAGCTCTGGACTTAGACAACCAAGTCTCCCCAGTTTACTAGCTGGGTGACATTGGACACTTACCCTCTGTGGTAGCATTTACTGACTGTCTCCTACTATTGTCAGAATTCTTCATCAGCAGAATTCAGAGCAATGTGCTCAGGAAAAACATGACCTTCACCAACCTCCTAGGCAGCTGAGGGTAAGCATATGGCTCATGATGGAAGTAATGCTTGGGATTTTGAGGCAAAGTGACCTGAAAAGAAAGAGATGAGTGCCCGCGATTTCTGCTTTATTTCCTTCCTGATGCAGGAAATGCAAATGTGAGGCCCAACCTCCAGCAGCCACCTTGGCTTCTGAGGACATTATAAGGATGGAAATCACTTATGGAAGACTGCAAAGCAGAAAGCAAAAAGCAGAAAGTGAAAAGCCCAGGACATGCTCTGGACACCATATCTACAGGTGTTGTCTAGATAGGAAAATAAACCCACAATAAGAACACTTCAAATTTGTGTAAGTTACTGTCACTTCAATCTTCTCTGTAATATGTAGATGAAGCTAATCCTGATAATGCATCTAGAAAAGAAGGACAAGAACAGTACCTAAACTCTAGAGTTATTATAAGGCAATAAAATGAAATAATATGGGTGATGAATTTTTTATTGTTTAACAAAACTTAGATCTTGTCACTAAACAAAAGCTTATATGCATTTAATATAACTTAGATATTATAAACTGAATGAAACTTTGGATTCCATGAGTCTACTCTAGAGATGAAACTTCATAAGAAAAACATGATTTGGTCACTGAAATAATTAAAAGCATTCATATGGGTGTTTAACTTAAAAAATAATTAAAAGCAATATACATTTTAATTGGAGTTAGTAAAAAATATCAGTGTGTCCAATTTGAATCCAGAGACACAATATTTTAAATGGAGAAGTCCTTTTTTGTTGTTGTTAGTTATTTCTTTTGAAAATATTTCAAAATATTTTAGAATATTTTAGAAAACTTCTAAAACCTCTTCGCCCATATTCCCCAAATGTTAACTTGTTATCACATCTCCATAACACTCACTTATGTGGCCATTATCATTAGCTCTGTTCTTCAACTTTTTGAAAGCCTACTATAAGATGACACCTGTAACACTCTAGAACATGTTCCCTAAATAAGAATGCTCTCTGAAATCACCAGAATACAACACTCCAAGTCAGAAAACCTACACTGATACAACTTTGCCATCTGCTCATGGACCTGTTCAAATTTCAGCAGCTGACCCTGTAACATCTCATTTACCGTTCTGCTCTAGCACCTTATCCAGAATAACTCTACATTTACTTATCATGCATTTTCAGAAAACTTCAGTCTGGATCACTTCCTCAGTCTCCCTGTTCTTCATGTCTTTGATGGTCTTAAAGAGTACAGATCTTCGATTCATTTATATACTCATGTACCATGAGTTCACCTTCAATTTCAGTCCAACACCTTGGGCTTCCTTCCAGTCTTTCTCCTTTCTCTGTTTCTGAAATCTACTCCAGAAGTGAGGAGTTCGGCTTCTGTTATACCCAGTATATTGAATTTGTTGCTAAACTGGCTTATTTGTTCAGTGTGGCCAGTCCTCCAGCCATGATGGCCCCTTGTTCATTCTGCCATCTCTTCTGGTCCCTGCCACAGTCTGTTCCTTGACTGGTCTACTAGCCTGTGCCTTATAGAAGGGAAGGAAGGGGAAGGGAAATAGAAGAAGGGACAGTGACACTTTTTAATCTCTTTTTCCTTGTTCCTTTTCTCACACACCACACCTGCCCTGTAGGAGTGACATCACCATTGGACCCAGAGCACACCAGCATTCCTTCATAAGCATTTTCCTGCATACTTTGCAAACTTATAATCATTCAAGAGAGTAGTGCTTTTCAAAATTAAAAAAAAAAAACTAATCCCCCAATGTGTGTGTGTGTGTGTGTGTGTGTGTGTGTGTGTGTGTGTGTATCTACATATATATATAATGTGATGATTGAAAAAGTTGACTTTGTCTGCAAAACTCTTCAGCTGCTGGGGAGACTTAAGTTTATAAAACTAAATGCAGACTTGAGTTTGCACTTCAGGCAAAGTCATAGGGTGTGTGTGGGTATGCATGTGACTGCTTCATTTTTCTTCTACCTCATCTTCTGCCTTCTGAAAGTATTGAAAAGATCAATGTTAAAAAACCATACTATCCAGAAAAGGTTGTACATGGTGTTTTCTAAACTGGCATAAGCAGATTATTTCTTCAGAACCCAAAAGTCCCCTCTTGCATTGCAAAACCTCTTATCCAAAACTTTGACCCATGATATGCTTTAGCTCTCTAGCCATTGTCAACCTGTAATTTTTTGGTATTTGCTGAGCATAGAACTTGACTTCATTTCCCAGCCTCCCTTGCAGCTAGATAAGGCCTAAGGAGTGTGGGTGAGGGGAACAAGGCACACTGACTATCTCCAAGTTGGGCCCATAAAAGTCTTGGTGCATACTCCCTGTTCTTTGTCTCCCATCATAGGCTGGCAAGATGCAAAGCTGCAGTATAGGACTCCAGAGTCTGGTAGCAAAGCCACTGGAGGGAAGAAACCCTGTTTCTGCTTGGAACAGAGCCCCTCCACCCCTAACCCCCAACCCACCCCTCCCAGCCTGCATAGAACTGGGAAGGGTGTGAGCAACAGACCTTAGTAGTTGAGATTTAGCATTATTTGTGATAATACTTAGCCTTCTCTGACTACCAAAATCTCCAAAGTGTCATATGGATTCCTATCAGGATGAGGTCACAAACACTATTCACTGATAGATAGTTTTCCAGAGTGACAGTGTGCAGCAAAACCCAGGTGACTGAGCAAGACATTTTTCTCATACTTCACCATGGGAATGTCCTTCAATTTCAGTGAGTGACGTTGCAATACTTTTTAAGGCTCCCATTTTATAACCATGGTTCCAAACAAGACATTGAGATAGGTCCAACTTAATGGCTCATCTGGAGATTGTGATATGTGATTCCAGTGGAAGGTCATGAGTGAAAACAGTGGCGGTGCCTTTTAGGAGTCAGTTCCATGGTTCATGGAACAATTTCAGGTCTGGTACAACATAAACACTAATTAATGTCACTGTAACACATCTTCTCCTTGCATAAGGGTTAATATTCTCTCTTGTGTATTTACCTTACTAGCAATAATGACTGAATAATAAGGGATGACTAAACTCAACATCACTATGGCATTTCCCTTCCCTAGAAAGAGCTTCTAGCCATGAAAGTTGGATTTACTTGTGTTCGTATTACTGTGAGAGAAATGAAGAGAATGACCACAGCATCACCTCTCTGGATGCACAAGTCTTTTGTGCTCCTCTGCTCAGTTGGGATGCTCCTACTTGTTTTTTAATCCCTGGTCCCTTTACTTCTTGGGGTAGGCCCTGGGGCATTCTCTGCAGAGGCCCCTGACACTGGAAATTCCTCCTTTTGGTTGATCAAAGCAGATGCAGCCTGACCCCACCCCAGGAAGTGGTGGCAGACACATCTGTTCATTCTGGCTTCCTGCCAATAGGGGATTTACTCTTGGGTGAGTGGGGGGAGAGGGACTTTTATGTCGGGAGGGGATTTATTGTTGGCTGACGGGGTGTGGCGAGTGTGAAGGGTGGGAACCACTTCAGCTCCTTGGCTGGATTGTCTGACTTTTTATGCAGCAGGGTTTAATCTTTGTATGGGGCTTCCAAGACTTTTGTAAAGAGCAAATGCTGAATCGGTGAACTTTAACGATAAACTGAAAAACTTTGGGAGGAGTTAGGTATAGGTTTGCAAAAAGCAAGAAGATGAAAGTGAAGGTTAGCTGACTGCACACAGGGAGATACTGTTTAAAATAAAAAAGCTGAAGGTGTAATTGTGCCAGTCATCACTAGTTGGTTAGCATAACTGATAGATCAAGGGGAAGAAGGGAAATGGAGGCTGGGTCCCTTGGTGTTCTGAAATCTGGTCTCCGCTAAATGGTGGTCATTAGACCTCTTCACATCTCAGTGTCTTCATGGCAACAATTGCAAGAACACTAAAATTAGACATCAAATTATGTAAAACATTCCTTATTTTGTGAAATTATTACATGCTAAGAAAGGAGGAGTATGGCATTATATAGCACTGGACTAGGAGCATTCAATGCCTAGAGTAGGAAGGTTGTCTGAAACCAGAATACGGTCCTGAGCACCACACTGTTTCAGTGATTCAGCCTACGAACTGGAAAGAAATGTCATGGGTTTTAATTGAGTTTAATTTTATTCATCTTGTATTTTTTAAAACATTTTTAAAGTTTATTTATTTTGAGAGAAACAGAGACAGCATAAGTGTTTGGGGGTGAGTGCAGACAGAGAGGGAGGGAAAGAATCCAAAGCAGGCTCTGTGCTGCCAACACAGAACCCAAAGCAGGGCTCGAACTCACGAACCATGAGATCATGACTTGATTCAATATCAAGAGTCAGGCACTTAACTGACTGAGGCACCCAGGTGCCCCTAATTGAGTTTAATTTTAGAAGCTGAGAAAAAGCCAGCATGTTGTCCTTTAGAAAGCCCTTTACCTTTCTTACCTCTATATTATTTTTTAAGATTGCCAGGGCCAGAGATTTTGCTTAGATATGAACTATCTGACACTATATAGATTTTATCTAGAAAATACTTATAATTTCTATGCCCACTGCTGGGCTATATGATGAGGTCTACCTAAAAGAAATATAAATCATGCCCCCTTTTCTCCATATAGCAGAGTTCCTGTTTGAAGCATCAATATAAGAATTCAGGTAGGACCACAGCCCATCTGTAAATTAGAAGAAGACGCTCTCTCAGGCAGACATAGTCCTGGTTGTGAAGCTTGGTGAGTGGAGTGTGGGCTACATTTTGACCCTCATTCATCCTTTACATGTTTAACCTGTACCATCTTTGTGTGCTTTGGATTCCATCATATCTTATGGATATGGAACATCATATCTTATGAAGTTGTGGGATACATCTGTTAGAAGTCTTAGTTGCATAAGGGACCAAGAAAGCCTTTCTGGTAAATAAATCATCCTAAGGGAAGAGAAATTAGAAGCAGACAACTTTGATCCAAGAGCAACACATCACAGTAGAAGAGTCTGGGAGGATCCAAAGGCAGCATGGTGTCTGTCCCAGAACTAGGTGACAGTGGGGAGTGCATGGTGACTCTAGCACTGGGGTAGCTTCAGAAAGTTTGATCCAGCAGCCTGAGAAACTTCAGTACACATCAGATGCAGAAGTTGGAGGCTTTGATATGGACTCAGAGTGACTGAGTGACAACTTCTACAGTACTAGATCAGCGAGGGAATGTGGGAAATGTCAACTGTACACAGCATCATACATGTGCTCTTTGGAGAATTCCAGAAATACCTGGGAGAGGGAAAAGGTTTGGAGTCCTAAAATTGTGAGCTGAGGAGAGTCATAAGAATATTATTTGTTGCTGTGATTATGACACTATTTTTATCCTAATGCAGAGGTGATTTGGGAAACCAGAATAGCACATATGCACAAGAAAATGTGAAGTAATGGTGCATATCACTCCAGGATAACTTTTCTTATCTCAGGTTATGGAGCACCAGATGGTAGATGGTTGCAAAATGGAGGTCAACATTATTTGTATATACTCCACTTGAATTGGGTCCACTTGTTAGAAATGACAGACTATACAGGATGATGAGCAACTTCCACAATTCATAATTGAAGGTTTCTGGGTAAGGCTCTTAAATTTCTATTTCATTAAAGAGATGTGGGGAGGAGAGTGGTTGAGAGGGGTCAGGAAGGGACCGTGTATAGAGTATGAGTGGAAGATGCATGGAGGGGAATACGCCCTAAGTTAGGAACCAGGACTCCTGGGTTCTCCACCTCATTCTGTGCCAGCCAGCAAAGCAGGAGTCAGAAAATCATTTACGTGTTCTGAGCTTTGATTTTCTCATCTGTAAAATGGATTAAACTGATTAACTTTTAGGATTCCTCCCTGAGTCTGAGCTCACACTTGTCTTTGAAAGCAGTAATTGTTGAAAATTAAATTTTGCCTACAAACCCTATGAATGGTTTGTGGCTTTAATTCAGTAGGACAAAGCTGCCACCAACGTGCCACATGAAACAGCATTCTGACTAGAACTTTTTGGTCAGTGATTAATTCAAGATGAGTCCAACACGTGCACATAGAGCAATGTTTCTGCACTGCTGAGTGTACATGTTTTGCTATGTCTCCTGCCCTTTCTGTCCTCTCTTGCTTCCTACATGTCAGGTTCCTACTTCCTTTCTGGTCACTGTATAAATGTGTAGGACCTCTCCTAACCCTATCAGATTGGCTGGGCAGTTAGTCTGTGTTTTTTTTTGCACATCCTGCCAAAATCAGCTTGGTCATTTACCTCTGTTCATTTTCTCCTCCCAGGCATCAGGTGTTGTCTGCATTCCTGCGCCCCCACAAAAGCACTATCTCCCCAATTAAGGCTGTAGTGTCTCTGATGTTGCTAAGTTTGATGGACTTGGAGTCAGACCAACCAGAGGCACCCATCAAACAGCAGCCCATGGCATTTGGTTTGTTCAAGAGCTTTCAAAATATCTGCAACAGCAATTCAAATGACATTTTAAATAACCAATCTTAAGAGAAAGAGAGGAGGCGAGGGGAGGGGAAAAAGAGAACAGAGGAGGGAGAGGAAGCTAAACTATAAGGGAAGGAAGCCAGAGAGGAAGGGACTCATTTCCACACTTCTTCCCATCACAATTATGAGAATTTGGTTTTTTTAAGTTATGTCAATTCACTTAAAATTTTTTTAATGTTTATTCATTTTTGAAAGAGAGAGAGGCAGACTGCAAGTGAGGCAGGAGCAGAGAGAGAAGGGGGCATAGAATCCAAAGCAGGCTCCAGGCTGGGAACTGTCAGCACAGAGCTTGGTGTGGGTCTCGAGCCCACGAACTGTCAAAGTTGGGTTCAACTGACTGAGCCACCTGGCCACCCATCCACTTTTTGATCAAACTACAATTTCAACATTAAAAATATTAGTTTTACTGATTCTAATCTCTGACATTTTGACTATAGTTCACAATGAATCGGGTTCTGACTGATCTACAGAATATTATGCTCTTTTCCAGAATCATCTTCTGTAAGCAAGGTCCTGGTAATATGTCTCCCCTGCTAAAGAATCTTCACAAATATGATGGCTCCAATATACCTTTGTAGTTTTGAGTCAAGATGGGTTTTTTTTGTCTGTTTCCAATACTTTCCCATTCATATGGTTGAAAATAGTCTTACACATCAGTACTTACAGTATTACTAAAACTACTATTCCTATAGCTAGAATTTTACTTTAATTCCTTATTGAAAGTATGTTGAATTGAGACCACATACTTCCTCAACTAGATGCTTGTCAAGCAGGTATGTGAAATCTTTCACAACTATTCTCATGCACTCCGTATGAGTGAATGAGGTGATGTATATAACATTCCCATTTGAAAGTTGTTACAAAAGAAATAGAGAAAGATTATGTGGCTTGAGATTAGTTGACCAACTTCTATATTGATGACAGGAGGAAAATTATGATTAAATGAAGGCAAAAGGATTTCTGTCTTACAATATTGAAAATATTAATGATAGAGAGGTAATAAAATGCTGTATCCTCTGATAATTGTTGTGGAATTCACTTTACCAGACATATTTTATATTATGATAATAAAAACTACATATTAAATTACGAGGAATGATTTAAAAGTGATTTGGTTCTCGGTAAGGCTAGAGGGAGAAATATAATTGGGTCACTTACTATTCTATATAAATATAATCCATACAGGCCAGATCCAAGTGGATGCTGCTGTTGATCTTCTCTTTTTATGAAAAATAAAAGAAAGGGAAAGAAAAGCTAAAACAAAAAAAAAAGGTTAAGTAATTACTATATATCAGTTTTGTGCTTGACAAGGGCCTCAGTTAATCCTTATACCAACATCTGTAAAGGAGTTTCCATTATTCTCATTTTACAGATAAGGAAATATAGGAGATGGGAACTAACTAGTCCAAAATCCCACAGCCAGGATTTTAGCTAAGCTCAACCTGAACTCAAGGCTTTGTTCCTTCCACCTTGATCTCTTGTAATTCTTTGTTTGTTTGTTTTTTGTTTGTTCTGTTTGTTTGTTTGTTTGTTTGTCATTCAGTTCATTCCTTCTTCTTCTAGAGAAACCACACAGGATTTGATTAGTTAGTTGTGCAATTTCGTGTAATATGCTACTTACCATTTTGAGATCATTCTAGCGTTGAATATTGAACAATTACCAGTTTCAAGATGGCATCTCCATTCTGCATATTTACATGTTATTTAAAATACTCTTTCATTTTGACCAAAGCAGGGCTCAGTTTCTTCCCACTGAGTTCTGACTACCTAAATGTTCCTGCTCAGCTCTCCTGTGAGTGTGACAAATGAATACTTAACCGAAATACTTTTTCTGGAGAGCCAATGAACCATTCTCCTCTGACCATAAATGTGCCGTTATCCATTGCTCAGGTTTGATTATTATTAAATATGTTTTTGGAAACACATTCTCTAGATGTTATAGAGACATTCATAATTTAACTTATCAATGTCAAAGAATTACAAAATTCTTAAAGTAATATTAATGTTGAATCAATTAAAAATACAAAATAAGCTAGGCTGTCTCATGCTCTGGAAGATAAGTGGTTACAAGCAAATCCATAGGGTTAGAGCATTAATCTTCCAAAGGATCATTGCAACTTGTGCAATTCCATATAAAATGTTTGTTACCATTTTGAGAACAGCATAAACCTGTGTGAGATGCCATATGAAGCTATAGGGCAACGACTTTCTTAGTAGCAGTGAAAAGTTAAAACAAGACACCAACCAGAGAGCTCTCCTATTTCCCAGATGCCTTTCAAGACTGGTATCTCACTGTAGCCTCAAAATTAAAAGCCAGAGACAGAACAAATTACAATTATTATCACTAGAATGCTAGGTATTAGATAGAGGAAGAAAATTCTAGGATAAAATTTCTTGTGACTCTTAGATTTCTGAGCCAGAGGTGACCAAAATCTCATATATATATTTTTTTAGAATACCAATGCAATATTTTTACATCTTAGAGAAACTTTGGACAAAAATTTGGGAAATATACACGTGAAATATTGATTCTTATTTCTGGTGAGTAATCAGGTTAACCCTATTGGTAGAATGGGGTTGAGATAATTAATAGGTGGATTTGCCAAAATGAGTAAATGAATCCATTACAATACATTATGTCACAATCCTATCTCTGCTACCATCATTTTAAAATAAAAATAACATTTAACAAGTTCTTTGCCATGAAGTTGAAAATAGAGTGTTATAGAGTTGTCATTATTTCTTCTCTGGGAAGGATTGTGACTGATAAGATAACTATTGCCTAAACTATTTTAGTATGTGGAATTGGCACAGATAAATTCTCTGCTGTATGTACTAATTACAGTAATTTGATCATTATAATGATTATAATTTCATATTCACTTTATATGAGATAGTCTCTTAACACTGCCTGTCACATCATCGTAAATTTGCTTGTAAGATTCTTTTGGGGGGAAACTATTATATCTTATCAACAATGTCTTTAGTAGCTTAATTATGATATGCCTTCAGGATTTTTATAACACCTCTTGTGAAGCCTATTTTCTGAATGAGAATGTTACATGTCTAAGAGCTGTGTCAAGATACTGTTTTAAATCATCAGTTGCATTTCTAATACATGTATGAGAAAAATTATTGAAAACAACCTGAAATTCAACAATAAGGTACTTGTTAAATTAATAATGGCATATCACTATAACTGAATATCAGGTATTTACAGAAAGAATGAGGAAACTATTTGCTTATTCAGAAAGATTAGCAAAGAATACATATCATGGAATGAAAACAGCAAAGTGCAGGGGTGCCTGGGTGGCTCAGTTGGTTAAGCCTCCAACTTCGGCTCAGGTCAGATCTCATGTTCGTGGGTTCGAGCCCCGCATCAGGCTCTGTGCTAACAGCTCAGAGCCTGGAGCCTGCTTCCGGTTCTGTGTCTCCTTCTCTCTCTGCCCCTCTCCCTCTCATGCTCTGTCACTCTCTGTATCAAAAATAAATAAAACATTAAAAAAATTTAAAAAAAAAGAAAACAGCAAAGTGCAAAGTAGTGAATATAGAATATGTTTTTGTATGTGAAAAAGCATATATATAAAAAGTCCATCTATGTATTTTCTTGCACTGTCAATCAAGGAAAACTCTGGTAGGATACATAAAGCAATATAAGTGGTTTCCTAATGGTGAAGGGAGGGGCATATGTGGTAATTGGATGAGTGGAACATAGGGTTGAAGACACACTTTCACTGTATTCTTTTTCTTCTGGTCTCTGTTGGTGGCTCCTGGGGCCATGAAAATAGTCACTCAGCCCACTACATCAAGCTTTCTTTCATTTCTTTGGGACTTTGAGTCATGCATATGAAAGTCTTTACCTGTTGCCATTTTATCACTTGTATAAATTCTTGCTATTCAATATTTGATCCATTTGTAATTTACTATGGTGAGTGTTATGGGAAACAATAGTTACCCAGTTGTGCCAACATTATTTATGAATAGACTATCATTTCCCTATAGACTGGAGATTTCACTTTATTCACACGTTAAATTCCCCTCAGTAATTTTGTAAATGTTTATTTATTTACTTTTGAGGGCAAGGAGGGGCAGAGAGAGAGAGAGAGGGATACAGCAAATCCCAAGCAGTCTTTCCACTGTCAGCACAGAGCCCTGACATGGGGCTCAAACTGATGAACTGTGAGATGATGACCTGAGCTGAAATCAGGAGTCTGATAGTTAATTAAGTGAGCCACCCATGTGCCCATTCCCTCAGTATTCTTGAACTGTCTGTTCTATTACATTGGTTGGTCTGTGTATATGCCCTGCCCCCATGATTTACTTGCTGCAACTACCTGCTTTAAAATGGATAGGTCTGTTTTCCTCTCACTGTTCTCTTTCAGAGATTTTCTGACAATTTTAAACATTTTTAAGGTAAATATTTAATCAAATCAGATTGTCTAATTGAAAATGTTGTATTTTAATTCATATTGTGCTAAATTTATTCATTAACTTATGGAGAATTGATGACCTTCTGCTGCTGAATAGTTTTCCAGTTGGTTCTCCTGGGGTTTTCAAGTGTATAATCATATTACTTCCAAATAGTGATAAGTCTACCTTCTCCTTTCCATTTCTCTTGTCTTTAATTTATTTTTCTCATCTAATTACAATGATTAGTTAAATATGATCTTAAAAAACTCTGCAAAGACTCACCAAAAGAATAGTTCTAGAAACGGAATCTGGGTGAAAATCTTAACCAATTTATATTAGACATTGTTTTGAATAACTGTTTTGTCTATATCAACATGACCTGTTAGTTATGATAAATGACTTCACTCGTTATTAAAACCATCTTCAGTATATTAAACTGGTGCTTTCCCTAAGGGCTAGTTTACAAATAGTCATGATTCATCTGACATACTATAAGGAAATATACATAGACAAAAGGGAGGTTTTAGCAATTGACTGGTTAATCTATCTTTTCCCCCCAAGCCAGGTGTAGTGGAAATTATTGAAGCAAAATGTGTAGTTTAAATCCTACTCCCCACCCCCTGTATGTTTAAATTCAACTTTCATATTTGAACATAGCCGTGCCGAGTTTAGGAACGATTTTTCTCACCTATGATAGCAAGATTGATTGCCTGGTGTGTTGCATGATGGTATCTATATTTCTTTTATATTTAAACCTAAGGCTTCAATAGCCAACTAGGACTGAATTTGGTCCCAATATGAAGCAAACAATATTTGACAACTAAATGAAAAGAATATCAACCAAACAAAAATTTTCTAAATTTAGAGATTCTTCATTTTAGAAGAGAAATGTTAGTAAATACTTTTGAAAATCCAAGGCTGGAATTGCCAGTTGCAACACTGGATTCCCATGAGCAAAATTTACAAATTTTCTCACTGACACAAACCTTAAGCATATTTGTTAGATGAAGGAGTTCATTATGAAAGGAAAGGAACATCCATGGATAATAAAAAGAAATGACCAAAGACTACCAAAGTCAAAGAAGTCATCCTATAGCATCAATACAGACAAATTAAACATACATACACACACATGCACACACACACTGTCCTCAAGAGAAGCTCTGTACAAATCAATAGTCACTTGATTTACAAATCAAATGCCCCCTCAGTTTCAGGGGACCCCGAAGGCCCATCTCTGATTTGATGGTCCTTCAGTTTCCAAGGGAGCTAATCTGCTTTGAGCCTCTTGAAGCTCATATCTGGACAAAGTAAAGATCAGTACAACTGTCAGGAAATAAGAAAGCAAGCTCAAGATAAGGCTTCCTATCCTCTGTTTAGTATAGCTTGAACAAAGAGAAGTTGCCATTTGGGAAGGCTGAGGAAAGTTGGCTTATTCTAATTCCCATGTTTAGCTAAACTAACTTACAGATCTACAGGAAATGGGCAGGACAGAGCATCTATTCAATCATGAACATCCACTAGCATATGTCAGTACTGCTTACTAGAATGAGTGTTTCTTACTATGTCTACCAACCTGGTAACAGGGAGACCATCTCTCAATATCAGAGAGTTTACATTTTGACCTCAACTTCCCATGATGAATAGCGGGTGACTTCTACCAGGTGAAAATCTTATTTATCTATCCTAGGCTGAGAGTAAAAAAATCCTGAATGAGAGCCAAAAGACACATGAACTAGATTATGTGTACTCAGAAGAATTTGTAAATCAAGTGACTGCTGATTTGTAAGGAGGTTCTCTTGATATGTGCACGCACACGTGGTGTGTGTGTGTGTGTGTGTGTGTGTGTGTGTGTGTGCGTGCGTGTATTCTATGTTTAACTTGTGTGTATCAATGCCATACAGTGCCAGGTTTGTAAATTATCAAATATATAGTCATAACCTATTGAAAAGACTAAATATTGGCTTGGAGGCATTGGCTGAACCTTACCATTTTTCTTTTTATAATTAGATTTTTTTAAACTTAGCCCCACATGTTGCTACTTTGAGCACGATGCAGCAGGGTCTAGTTAAGTTATGCTATATGCTTTTCAATTAAACCATAACTTTCACATGTGCATTTTGTTGTGCTCACTCAATATTAAATAAATGGATAACACCTGAATAAATTCAGAGTCCCAGAATACACCAATTCTTGGAACTAATTTACCAGTGAGACGTTTTTCATTTTAGTTTAATCAAGGGTTTTACTAAATTGAGGTAAAGCAGTAGTTACTTAAGTACAATCTCGAAAAACAGGCAATAGTCAAATACATAATAGTATTTATGACTATTTGACCCATTTCTCAACCCATTTAAATCTGGAAAGATATGTAATAAATTTGAGTCTAGTTTATACACTTGGACTATTCATATATACAGTAATGCTCTTTCATAAAGTTTCTTATCAGGGGAAATGTCTTAGAAAGGAAATGGAAAATTATGGGCATGAAGATAGTACATAAGATTTTCCACCTCTCATTCTAACATTATATCTTCTTATTTGTACTAAAAGACACAGCTACTGACAATGACACTGTACATGTGTATAAAGTGTCAAGGAGACGTATATCTCACCAGTTCCTGGAACACTTAGAACTCCATGGTGTCTCCCTACTGTCAATGTCATTTTTCTAGTAGTTTTTTCTCAGTAACGCTGAGTGACAATGACAGTAAATATTTCTCATTTTTGAAAGCTTTAACATTTGATTAGTTATCTAGTATGAGGCCATGTGCACAGAAAGCATTTACTGAATAACAGTTAATGATGATTATTCCCTACCAAGTAAAATTAAACATTATGCATGATGTAGATATTGATAAATCAATAAAGAAACTATGTAATTCAATGAAAGATCTAGATCTTTAAACCATAGCCTGTGAACTATTTGTCTTTCAGATTCTTGTTAAAAGTGAAAATTCTTAACTCATACCTAAGACTCTTGTGATTTAGAACTTATGAGTATAGGAATTTTAATTTTTAACAATTTTTTTCTGGTGATACTCCTGTACTATAAAATTCTACAATTAAATTTTGGATTCTTTTTTTAAAAAAATTTTTAAACCTTTAAAAAAAATGTTTATTTATTTTTGAGACTCTCTTTTTGAGAGAGAGAGAGAGAGCACAAACAAGGGAGGGGCAGAGAGAGAGGGAGACACAGAATCTGAAGCAGGCTCCATGTTCTGAGCTGTCAGCACAGAGCCCAACATGGGGCTCAAACTCACAAACTATGAGATCATGACCTGAGCCGAAGTCAACGTTTAATTGACTGAGCCACCAAGTGCCTCTAAATCTTGGATTCTTAAAAGAATGTTTCTAATTATGTACATGTGTATTTTCATCTGGAGAAGATGATTTTCAAAGTTAGACTCTGAATTCTTTTTTCAAGGGTCAATATAATACCAACCAAGTATGCAAAGTCTTAAGCTGTGCCTGTAAAATTCTTAAAAACTCAGCAGAAAACTGAATTATTCCCAACAACAGATATCTGACTGTTGAGGAAGTTCTGGGATTTCTTTTTTTTTTACCTTTTTTTAAATCAGTAAGTTTAACAGTAAATGAAAAGAAAAAGTTTTTGAGTAAGTTCACTATTGGAGAGGTCAGGAAAAAAAGACAACAGTATATAGAGCTAACTTTTTACTTGTTTACCATGGGCAGCAGGAGGATATGAACAAGGTGTAGCTGCAAATATTTTAGAATTAAGTGTAACACAAAATATAATAAAACTACTTCCCAAATATAAAAAGCAAAGGCGGGGCACCTGGTGACTCAGTTGGTTAAGCATCTAAGTCTTGATTTGGCTCAGATCATGATCTCACAGTTCATGAGATTGAGCCCTGCCTTGATATCTGCACTGACAGCTCAAAGCCAGCTTGGAATTCTCTCTCTCTCTCTCTCTCTCTCTCTCTCTCTCTCTCTGCTCCTCCCCACTTGTCTTTGGTCTCTCAAAATAAATAAATAAATATTTTAAAAAATGAAAAATAAATAAAGAAAATATATAAAAACAAAGGCAAGGTCCTTTAAAGAAAGTCTGGGATGGAAGAAATGTTCCCAGCATGAGAAAGGTGATTGGCCACACCTGGATTTCAGTTCCCACTGAGGGGAGAAGGAATGTATTTTCTGCAATGTCTCCAGGAGAAAAAACAGGGATTATGTAAACAATTTTATTTATTTATTTATTTATTTGATTTCTTTTATAGTTTTATTGTCAAGTTGGCTTCCATATAACACCCAGTGCTCATCCCCACAAGTGCCCTCCTCCATGCCCATCACCCCCCTTCCCCTCTCCCACTCCCCTATCAGCCCTCAGTTTTAAACAATTTTAAAATATAAATGCTTTAAGGCTCCTGAGTTGCTCAGTTGGTTAAGCAGTTAAGTGCCCTATTCTTGATTTCAGCTCAAGTCATGATCTCATGGTTGTGAGATTGAGTCCCACATTGGGCTCTATGCAGGGTATGAAGCCTGCTTAAGATTCTCTCTCTCTCTCCCTCTGCTCCCCCACCCCCACCATCTCTCTCTGTCAAAAAAAATGAATAAATAAAATAATATAAATATGGATGCTTTTTCTGTTGATGGTGAGTTTTGGTCAGAGGGTAGAGAGGGTTAAGGACACACACAGGGAGATCAGAAGGATAAAGTCAGATCCAAATACTTAAGAGATAGCATAAGAAGAGGGATTAACCTTATATGTGGTTTGAAAATAAAACGTGAAGACTAAAAGGTAAAATAAGAAAATTTAAATATGGAGAAACTTTCTAAAAAATCAATGAAAGCCATTCTACAAAGGAATAGGAATGACCATGGTTTAATGAGTTGTCATCTTGGAAGCAAGAGTCTATTTGAACAATCATCTAGAGTGTTGTAGGACAGTACTTTTCAAACTTTAATGAGCATATGAATCATGTGAGGATCATGTTAAAATGCAGGTTCTAGTTCTGGAGATGTGAAGTGGGACATGAATTTCTACATGTCTAGCAGATCTCTGAGGTGAAGCCAATACAGTTGCCCATTGGAATACTTGGAGTAGCAGGATTCTAAGGAATTTTCAAACCTAAGAATCCAGAATGGATTTTCTCTGTGGATCTATCACCTGTGTGGCCATGGAACCAGTTCCTTAACTTTTTATTGTCCTAGTTTTTTCATTTGTAATTTGAAAATAATCTGAGTTGTTCCTTGTAGGAATGCTTGGAGGTTTCAGTGAATTAATGTACATAGAGTACATAGGAGAGAGCCTGACATATAAGAAATATTCAATAAATGTCACCTCTTATTATTGATATTATTATTATAAAATTAAAAGTTATGAAATATAAAATGCCTTGGCTTTTTCTGATTTCCATCTTAGCTGATGTAATCAGATTGTGTTTGTTTTCTGAACTGAGCAATGATGCCTTAGAGTTTACCCTCCTCCCTGTCAGATAGAACTCCCATTGTGGCCTAAAGTCACTTGTAGGTTTTCCTAAATTCCAAAGGAAATGAAGTCTACAGTGACTCTATTATGCAAATAATAGTAATGTTGAACAAACATGGAAATAGATTTCTAGAGACCTAGCTTTTAGTCCTGCCTCTAATTAATGTAAACTAATAGTAGTTTCCCAAACCTGACAATCCTACAATGCAGGAGAATGTACTCCTTTTTACTACCAACTCTAACCCTCAGGACATCTTTCATAAATTGGTGAATTGGCCATAGAGTTCCAAGAAACAGAGATTACCATCATTTTTTGGGCCACACATGCTCTCCTGAATTTCAACTTGTCCACTATGCTGTCCATTTCTCCTGACTTCTGGCTAAATGCCCTGCTTCTAGTTATCAAGAACTTTTGGCATTCAAGCTAATATAAAGTAAAGGACTAGTAACCCTATCTAATGGGTGACCATGGCTTAATGAAAATAATAAGATTTATTTTGAGGGGGATACCCAATAAAGGTCTATTCCTTACTCCACAAATGATAATTAAGAATAAAATCTAAATTTTTAAATGAACATTTAGCTCAGTTAGTTTGTCACTTCCAAAGGCCCTACTAGAATGTAAACTACTCAAGGATGGGGCTTTTGTCTTTCATTTCTTGATGGATTTCCTGCTATTCCAAGAGTGCTTCGAAGCACAATAGTGCTCAAGAACAACCTTCTGAGTTAAGGAATGATTCATTAAAGAGACCAATACCAAGTTTGATCGTGTATTTCACAGCTCATAGACCTTGAGTGTTCCTAACACGCAAAAGAGGTGAACAGAAAACATTTTATAACTGAATAGTTTGTACAAATTGTATTTGTTGTCTCTGCTCTACAATACTCAAGATTTTGTCTTTTTTTCCTTTTGAGATCTAAAAATTAGGCTGACATAAATATGCAAAGTAATGAGAATAAATTATAGATCATTATTCCACTGCCATTCCAAAGGGAAATGAAATCTGCAGTGACTCCATTATGCAGATAATAGTTACAGTGAAGGAATATGGGAGCAGACAATTCAAGATCTAGTTCTGTGTCCTGCCTCCAATTAGCCATGTAAACTGATAGCATCTCTTGACCTTAGAGTTCTGGTGTCTTCAACTGAAATATGAAATTATTTCTAAATGGTAACTAATGATATTTAACGTTGAGATCTTGGTTTTTTTTGAGATTAACTTCATTTTTCCCACTCCATCCCAGTCTCCCCTGCCCCATTCTATTAATGTTCAAGCTTAATGAGTTAGGAAAGACAGAGATGAACAAAGAAGGAAGAGAAGAATGTCTGATGGGAAACACTTACTGTTATTTTCATTATGACCAAGATCATAAATATAAAGTCAGGTAATGAATCAGACTTCTGATAATTCTAATCTGGCTCCACATTCCTTCTGCAAAAAACAAACAAACAAAAAAACCCAACCAGGAAACCAAAGACAAACTTGAAAATCTGTTTCAAAGACTCTTGAAGAACAAAAATAGTGCATTACATTTATTCTTTAGGCCTATTTGGTAGCTTCAGACTCTCTCTCGGAGTCTACTTACTGCACACATAATCTTTTAAGCTTGAGTCTTCTTTTTTTTCCAGCCCAAAGAAATTAGAAGCAGCATATTTTAATATGTTACCACTGGGGCATATGTCTTGTCAGAATAAATAACTTAAAGTTGATAAGAGTTAAAGATATTCTTTAATTCAGAGATGAGCTATTGTAAACACATTATATTAGCATCATTAGATTATAGTAAATTTAAAAATTTTCTGATTATGATCTTGATTTCTCAAGAGTAGATGAAGTTTTATTGATCATCTTATGTAACAAAGCAAGCCATAATTCTGCTAGAAGGGTTTCCATGAACAATAGTTTATATGTAAATACTTTTGTTTGAGGTATCTGGAAAGATGCCCTCATATCCGACTTTTATTCCCAGGTAATGTTAGATAATGAGATACATTGTATTGTCTCTCCTTAAATTTCTCTGTTAATTATTAGTAAATCTTTATTAAGATCTTTATTAAGATATTTTTGGCACTCCTCTTGTATCAACACATTTTCTTTTTATATTAAGTACATGTTGGATGATGTGGGGGCCCATAATGGGAAGCGTATATCCAGATATTGCATTATTTAGGAATAGATGGACAAGTCAGATTAAGAAGGAATATAGTTTCGAGTATGGGTTTTGGAGATCTCCAGATATGGGTTATAAACTCATATGTACCACCCTGGTATGCAAGTTATCTAGTATTTGTGTTACTCAGATTCTTCATCTGCAAAATCGTGACTGTAATACCTATTTCCAGACATGCTATGAGGATTCAATAAAACATACATGCTAAATACTTAAAATTTAGAGTCTGGAATATAGATGTGGATACCAAATATTTGGTGGTGAATGAACAAGCTGGGTTATCTTGGGCAATTTATTTATAAACTTTTGTGGCTTCATATGTAAAATGGGAAAAATAGTACTAAACTTGATAGAGTTTTAAAAAATTAACAGCAACAAAAAATCAATGTGCTTATGTACACAGGACATAAGATATCCCTAGAATTCAGTACAAACCTAATAAATAGTATTTATTAGAGATGTCGTGGTTTAATAACAAGAAAACAAGTGCCAAGGTACATGGTGTAACAGAAGTTCAGGAAAAGGGCATACTAGCATGGGTGGGAGTCAAAAAGGAAGGCTTCATCTAGAAGGTACAACTTGGAATTGTAGTCATATAACTCTGAAGGGGCCTGATGGAATTCAGCCTCCCCATCCACTCTTATAACTCATTGTGACAAGGTACCCTGTACCCACTGAAACAGAAGGTGCTGGGAATCAGTTCGCTGCAAAATCTAAAAGGAGGCATATACACACAGGGCAGGGCTGGTGTGAACTCTAGCAGTGGACTCTGTGTTCCCTTGGCAAAGGATAACAAAGCATGAAGGATTAGTTTGCTTTTGTGAGCATGACCTCTGCAAAGGCATTCCTTTGTTTCTTCAGTATTCATCCACTTCAGTTATCAGTTATATTGCTGCAGCTTGGTTCTTTGGTTTTGTTTTTGTTTTCCCTATTGAATATATACATAAATCTTCAACTGGGGGCCAGAGATCTTGGGTTTATTTTTGCCCCCAAACTGAAAGTAGTTCTATTTTTTTTCTGATGATTTAAGTGGCACATGCTCATGGAATTAAATCAATCAATAGAGAAAATCTGAGAAACACGTAAAGATCTTTGGGAATTTCTTCCCACGAATTAGTATTTCTTAAAGAGGAGTATTAGAGGATGAGGCTTCATGCAAAAATCAATGAAAATTACCTTTGATTCCCTAATGAAGCCAACATAATCTATCTAGAATACAAGTCTGGTCATGCCATTGTCCTGTTTAAACTCTCTCTCTTTTGAATTTGTATTCCATTGCTTTTTGCAAGAATATCTGTAATCCTGAGCACAATATATGAGGCTTTTCATGATCTGAGTCTTGTCCAGCTGGTCATTTCCCACTTTTCTCTCTCGACCAAGAACTCTATGTTCTGGCCAAAGAGAAGTGCTTCATATTCTCCAAATGTACACATCGTAGCTTTAAGGTTTTTTGACTTTTGGATTTTGCATAATGGAAAACTAAGCTCCCAAGAACTCCCCTCCCTACAAACACATACAAATTCTGGATAAAATATACCTAAAGCATTTTAAATAAATGTTGGGATTTCAAAAACAAGACAAAATTTCCAGGTCCCAAAACCTAAGAAGAATTTGAAGTCAGAATTGTTAACGTCTTGAAGCCAGTGATAGCAGAGATGGATATAATCCTGATGGCCATGTCCTGAGGGCTAGTTACCCACAAAGGAGCAGGAGATGCAGTCTCAAAAAGTAAAGGAAGAAAAGTGGAGTAAAAACGGAAAGTGAAGAAAATTTAAGGAAAAGATACTTAATCCAAAGGAATATAAAAAAAGAAATAAAAAGTAAATGCATAGACAAAATGTAAAACAATGAACAAGAAGTTAAATTTAAACCAAACCATAACAGTAATTCCATTAAGTATAAAAGAGCCAAACTGACCAATTAAAAGATAAAGATTGTATGACTGTTTTAAACAGAAAAAAAATGTCCTATTTAAAATAAGTGCTCTTTTAAATATAAGGTCACAGAAAAAAATGGATAGGAAAAACACATATCAGCACTAACCAAAATTAAAGCAATGTGATTATATTAAAACCAGATGGGAAAGCCTGGGTGGCTCAGTCAGTTGCGTGTCCGACTCTTGATTTCTGCTCATGTCCCAGGGTTGTGGGATCCTGCCCCATGTAGGGCTCTTGCTGAGTGCTGAGCATAGAGGTTCCTTGAGATTCTCTCTCTCACTCTGCCCCTCTCCTCTGCTTGCTCTCCCTCTTTCCAAAATTAAAAAAAATCAGATGAAGTAGGATGCTTTTTTGTAATTCTTTAAACTATAAAACATACACAATAAATTCACTTTTTTTTTTTACCATACTAGTTTGTGGGTTGAAACAAATACACACAGACTCTAATTACCACCACAATCAAGACAGCAAACAGCTCCATCACCCATCTCCCTTCCTAAATGTGCCACTGGCCTGCCCCTTTGTAGTCAGTTCTTTTCCGGTAGCTCATGGAAATCACTGATTTGCTTTATGCCCATATAATTTGCTTTTTCCACAATGTAACATAAATGGAACAATGTAAAATGTAGACTTTGAGACTGACTTTGTTCACTTAACATAAAGCATTTAAGAGCTAGTCACACTGTTGTGTGTATTACTTGTTCATTTCTCTTTATTCTGTAGTATCTTGTTATATAGATGTACCAGAATTTGTTTAACCAGTCCCTAGTTCAAACATTTGGATTGTTTCCAGTTTTGTGCAATTACAAATAAAGTCACTATAAACATTCACATATAAGTTTTTGTGTGAACATAAGGTTTCAGTTCACTTGAGTAAATAGCTAGGAGTGGGTTGTATGATAAATGTATTTTTAACATTATAAGAAACTGCCAAATTGTTTTCTAAAGTGTCTGGGCCATGTTGCATTCCCACCAACAATGTGTGAAAGTTCCAGTTGCTCTGTATCCATGTCAGCAATTGTTAGGGTAAGTACTTAATTTTTTTTTTTTATCCATTCAAATAGGTGTGTAGCAGTATCTTGCAGCAACTCTGATTTTCATTTTCCTAATGACAAACTTCCCTAATCTTTGCATGTGCTTATTTTCTGTTGTATGTGCTTAAATGTCTGTTCAAGTGTTTTTCTTGCAGCTTAAAGTTTATTGTTTCTTTGTTATTGAACATTGAAGGTTCTTTATATATTCTAGATATAAGTTCTTTATCATATATGTGATTTGCAAGTATTTCTTCCTAGTCTGAGGCTTAGCTTTTTCATCTCTTAGTATATTAATCAAATGAATTCATTTGTTATAGACCATGTTTTGGTTGTCTTGTTTAAGAAATTGTTTTCAGCCCCAAACAGTAAGAATTATTTTTTTGTGTTTTCTAGACATTTTATAGTTTTAGATTTTAGACAAAGACCTAGCATTCATTTTTAGTTAATGTTTTGCACAGATGTGATGAGGTATGGACCAAGGTTTAACATTTTTTAATGTTTATTTATTTTGAGAGAGAGAGAGAGATTGAGAGAGAGAGAGAGAGAGAGAGAGAATCCCACGCAGGCTCAGTGCTGCCAGCATAGAGCCGGATGCTGGTCTCAAACCCACAAACTGTGGAATCATGACCTTGAGCCAAAATCAAGAGTTGGACACTTAACCAACTGAGTCACCTAGGTGCCTTGGACCAAGGTGTGTATATTATATAGTATATACATATATCATATATATATATAATACATGTATGTGCATATGTACGTTCTATGAGTATTCTAATGGTTTCAGCACTTTTAAAAAATGCTTTATTGAATTACCTTTGCTCATTTTGCCAAAATCTGTTGTCCATAGTGGTGGGTCTATTTTTGGATTTTATTGATCTCTTTATCTACCTTTTTTTCAATGCAATACCCTGTTTTGATTATTGTAATTTTATAGTAAGTCTAGAACTCATGTCGAGTGACATTAAATATGATATGAAATAAAGATTGATGAATTGATGAATTGAAAAAATTCATACTGCAAAAATTGTCACTTTTTTCACATTGGTTTTATGGATAGTAAAATACCAATAATATTTTCTTTCATTGATCTTTTATTTTCTTAAGCATGATAAATTGCTTCTGAAATGATTATATGAAGTTAAAAGTAAAAAAATAGTCTAGACAACTGAGAAAAAAAATGTTGCCCTCCTATTTATCAAAAATATGGCAAGTGTTCAGTGACTAATAAACTATATCACTCACACAAGGACAAACAAATAGACCAATGAAACAGAGTAGATAGAAATTTCCAGAAATAGACTCAAACATAAACAGACAGTTAATATGACAGATGGTATTATAGATTATTGGGGAAAAGATAGGTTTTTCATAAAATAGGACAACTGGCTATTATATATAAAAATTAGTTTGGGTCCCTCTTCACATTACATATAACATTAATTATAGTTTGATTAAAGATTTTAAGAAAATGCAAAATATTAAATCTACTATTACACAGAACATACTTTCAAATTTGAGTCTGGGAAATTTTTCTTAAACAAGTCTGAAAAATCCAAAAACCAAAGAGAAGAAAAGGTAATTTTGATGACACCAAGATTAAAAAATATTCCCTAAATGAAAATATGAGGAGACTTATAATGCAAATCAGAAACTTGGATAAGGTATTACAGCACATATAACTAACAAAATACTCATGTCATGAATTCTTAAATAAATCCCGACTCTCAGGAGAATAATGAGCAAACCACTTGTACATGCATTTCACAGAAAATGTGAATGTTCAATAAACATACAAAAAGTTACTCAATCTCAGGGAAAAGTAAATTGAAACTACAATGTGTCATCTCCCTACCCCCTGGTAAGGCAACATTTAAAAACACTGGCATAGCTCTGCTTCCGGTTTTGTGTCTCCCCGTCTCTCTGCGTCTCCCCCTCTCATACTCTGTCTCTCTCTCTGTTTCAAAAATAAATAAAACATTAAAAAAAAAAAAACCACTGGCATAGCTAATCTTTGGTGAAGATGCGGCTCAATGTGAGTTTTCACGCTTTACTGCCTGAACATTGGTAATAGTCACTTTAGAAAATAGTGTTGCATTTTCTAGTAACGTTGAAGATCCATGTACCTTAGTCTTATGCAGGTACCTTAAAGAATTCGTGCAAATGTGTATCAGAATATATAATTCACAAAAGTATTATTTATAACAGAAGAAAACTGGAAACAACTTTAATGTTCACCAACAGTAGATAGTACAAATAAACTGTAATACATTCATACAGTAGAATATCACACTAAAGTGAGAGTGAATGAATGATAGCCCTCCATAATAAAATGCCCGAACCTCAAAATTGTAATGAGAAATTGAATTACCAGAGTACTGTAAGTGTGATTCCATTTGTATAAAGCTTTGCAACAGCAAAACTAAACACAGTATTGTTTCATATATGGACATATAATACATATGTAAAGAAAACCAAGTCAATAATTGTCACAAATGTTACGATAGTGCTTATTTTATTGGGTGGTGAAGATAATATGATTGGAGAAGAAGAACCAGAGACTTTAAAACTACTGTCATTGTTCTATTTTTTAACCTGGGTACTATTACAAGGTGTTTGTTTAATTATTCTTTGAAAAACTATATGTTTGTTTATATATGCATAACTTTAAGTATGTTTACTTTATAATAAAGATTAGGAAGGGAAGCACCTGGATGGGTCAGTTGGTTAAGTGTCTGACTCTTGATTTCAGCTCTGGTCATGATCTCATTATTTGTGGGTTTGAGCCCTAGGTAGGGCTCTGCGCTGACAACACGGAGCCTGCTTGGGATTCTCTCTCTTTCTCTCTCTCTCTATCCCTTCCCCACTTGCACACACTCTTTCTCAAAATAAATTTAAAAAAACTTGAAATATAGGTGATAAATAAATTATAAATAAAAAGATTAAGAAGGATAAAAGTGTGGCCAAATTGACATCCATTCATAATGTAGAAAAAAATCTACTGCAGATATCATACTTGATGAAGAAAAATGTATGGCCTTCTTTTTTAAATAAGCTAGATATTTATGTCCATAATAATTACTTGCATTCAGGATTGTTTCAAAAGTCCCAGACAGGGGCGCCTGGGTGGCTCAGTCGGTTAAGCCTCCGACACCGGCTCAGGTCAGATCTCATGTTCCTGGGTTTGAGCCCTGTGTCAGGCTCTGTGCTGACAGCTCAGAGCCTGGAGCCTGCTTCCGGTTCTGTGTCTCCTTCTCTTTCTGCCCCTCCCCCTCTCATGCTCTGTCTCTCTCTGTATCAAAACTAAATAAAACATTAAAAAAAATTTTTTTAAAGTCCCAAACTACTGAAAGAAAAATCAAAACAAGTAAATATTCACAGGATTAAAAAGGAATAATAAAACAAAGTATCATTATCTAAGTCATATGACTATTTTCATAGAAAATCCAAGTCTACTGACAAATTATTAGACCTAATAAAAAATTCTTCATAGTTCTTGTATATAAAATTAATACATCTCCAATGTAGTTAAATATTCCATTTAAAAGAGTAATGAATAAAACAAATATAATCCTTATGTACTTGTAACTTTGTAAGTTACTATGTAACTTTGCAGAAGGATCTAGAACAAAATAAAATAATGGATACCCTATTTTTATGAAAAGAAAGATAAGCATGTTAAAGACAAATTCAGTTTCTTTATCCTGATAGCATTTTCACAGGACACTGATGTTGATGTTATAATTCATGTGGAAAACTAAAGGACCCAGAAGGGTCCAAGACAACTTCGAAGATTGAGAAGGGAAAATTTTCTCCAATAGATTTAGAAATTTAAATTTGTAGTATAAATTACTCTTTACCTACTGTTATTAAGATTCTGTTGCTATATATTCTGTTGCGTGGATCCTTCTCAGCCTGCAACAGTTTCCTCCCTTATAATTCCATTGGGCTTTGCACTTGTCTCTTCTATAGTATTTATCAGAACTGTACTGACATTTGTGTTCACTTCTTTATCTCCTTCCCTGGGCTAGGAGTTCACTATGTAGTTCATATGTATAACCAGGGTGCCTCATGGTGCCTAGTTCATAGGAAGCAGTTTATAAAAGTCAACTCCTTACCGCCTTTCATGGCCATTATTATTCAGTGGTAAGATGAGCTTGTTGTGCCCATTAAAACAGTCCACAGGCTTTGGCAGATGATTTTAAGGTTTGGTTGTTGTCCACACTCAACTACTTGGGACTTGATTTTAATTTCAGAAAGTTCAATTTCTGAAAGTAGATACTTGTTACTACTCTCATGTTTTCTCTTATATTGAGTACAGTTATGCAAAAGTATGCATTACAGAATTTCTCACATGAAAAGGGCCTTTGGTTGTATTCTTCTACTCCTCCTTTTATAGATGAGGAAACAGGGACCCAGGGTGCTCAGACTCATATTCCGTTTAAAAGTGTTTTCAACTATAGGCAGACCTAGGTGGCTCAGTCAGTTAAGTCAGACACTCAGGTCATGGTCTTGCTGTTTGTGAGTTCAAGCTTCGTGTCAAGCTCTGTGCTAACAGCTCAGAGCCTGGAGCCTGCTTCAGATTCTGTTCTTCCTCTCTCTCTGACCCTTCCTGTCTGTCTCTCTCTCTCTCTCTCAAAAACAAATAAACATAAAAAATACTTCCACTTATATTTTATCTATTGCACAATATTTCTACTTCCTGACATGCCTGTAATCAAATGAAATGAAATCTTAAAGGATGACTTGTGATTCTGACAACAAAACAGCCAGGAAATTGATAATACAGAAAAGTATGTAGAAGTTAAAGGGATAGTCATTATAGCATGATCTCTTTCTCCTGCTATCCTATTTCACAATATATACTTAACCCATTAGAAGCTAATGGGAACTGGAGGAACGTACTTAGGGGGTCTGTAAGAGAATTGAAGTTTGTAATCACAAAACTCACATAAAAATATTCTGCATTGTGTGCAAGCTATCTTAAGGCACTTATTTAGGTTTAGCAAAGAGTTTCTGACTTTTATTGGGCTACCTCTTACATTAAAAAAATAATTCCTGAATACTATTAGTTATTTCTTTTTGGTATCTCAACAGAAGAAAAGATAATTTGGATACTATGTCTCTTGGCTGGCAGGAAACCTTGGTGTTGGCTTTGTAACTTATACATTCTGCCCCATTGTGAGCAGGTTTCCTATTTGCTTACATAATATCCCCTTCCATACTTACACCTCTCCTTTTTAAAATGTAATTACAGCTGTTTACTTATTTAAAAATTCAGTCAGTGCCACCACATAATATATTTCATTTTTTGACTGATATTCTTTGGAAGAAATCTTTTTTAACAGTAACACAATCAACTATTAATTTGAACAGAGAAAGGATACTAATGTAAGTAATGTAATGTAATGTATAGGCATATGATAGGCTTGGCATCTTTATATTTGAGAAGTCAACTTCAGTGACCAGAGAAAGTTGAAAACTTTTAGGAAACACAGCCTTGTTGAAATTAAAATGTTTTGCAATTGGAAGTAAAAGTACAGATCTTCAAAATTGTGTGGTCAAAGGAGCTGTGGAGTAAAAATGCAGTACTGAATATTATCATATATGATCAAAATCAGTGTGGAATAATTTTGTGTTGATGCGAATGTTGTGATTTGGATGATACTAGAGAAACTGATCTTAAAAATAGGAGACAAGAATGCTCCCTCACAGGAGGCCACAGGAAGATCATCCCTGGAGAAGTGTTTAGACATTTTGTCCTATGAGAGGGACCCATTTTCCTTCTTCTTACTGCTTTACAGAGGAATGTGGAACTTGAAGATTTGTTTAGCTTTTAAGAAAGAATCTGCATTACATCAAGGAAGATGATTTAAGGAGACTTGCTGCCATATAGAATATAATAATTAACTGAGGGTGACCTGAAATTAAAAATCCAAGAACTAGAAAACATAAGCACACTTTCATATATAAAAGACTGTGGTTCTGTCACTCCAGCTTTTTTAAAAGTCTGCACAGGGTAGATGATAAATTTGACTCCATAAGTAATTAATTTTAACCCATTTTACTTGTTTTTCCTCAACAGGCAAAATTTCTTCTGTAATTTACCCGACATCCCACCAAACATATAAAAGAGCATGTTTTTGGAAAGCCAAATCTGGTTGCTTCAAATTGAATAGGTGCATGAATTTTTCCATTTTCATCTTTATTTTAGTATCAGTGGCATAATATCAAGGGTCGAAGTGGAAAAAGAACTGTAAACAAACAAACAAAAAGCAGCTCTTACTAAATATTCAACTTCTGGAAGAGGATTTAAAAGCAAATCCCAAACAAAAGAGGGGACACTCTTAACAAAGATCATGTTGCAGTCTTGATACATTTAGGGCCAGTTGTGAACTGCTTTGTGGTGAGAGATGGCAAGAGGGAGAATATTTCTCTTCCTGCTCCCTTTCATAGAATTTCAACAGCAGATTAATATCTTTGGTTGATGTTCAAAATGTAAAAAATTAAAAGACTGATCATCCATCTTCTACAATTTAATTTCATCAGCCTTGCCTGAATCAATGATTTAAGGAATCGACTTCTGCTCACCTATCACTGTTTTTGCTCATCTGTTCAGTTTAGAGCATGTGCATGAATCATGTAATTTTATTATTAATAGTAAATTTTACATGTCTTTCAGAGGTTAATCTTATTCGTGTTTGAGACTTCTTGATGCTTATGGGTTTTAAAGTTTATTTTTGAGAGAGATAGGGACAACATGGATGAGGGGTGGGCAGAGAGAGAGAGGGAGAGACAGAGAATCCCAAGCAGGCTCTGTGCTGTCAGTGCAGAGTCTGACATAAGGCTTGAATTCATGAAACTGTGAGATCATGAATTGAGCTGAAACCAAGAGTTGGAGGCTCAACTGACTCAGACACCTGGACATCCTGATGCGTAAGGGTTTTAAATCATACTCCGAATCCCATGAAATATACCTAATTTTAGATCTTTTTCATGTTCTGAATAAAAGGACATATTATTTCCTACCCGTTTTCTCCCCAAAACATGGCGTTGCTCTGCTATATTTGGCTTACAGATCAACAACCAGGAGGAAAAGGGCCTAGGCAGCTGACAGTTGGGCTCTTCTGTTTATTGGTTTATGTTTTACCATATTCCTTCCCATTTCCTTCAAGCTTCCTTCAGACTTTTTCTAATTTTCTTACATGTTATGCCACATACACAGTCTGAAGAAGTCACTGTGCAATTATTTTAATTGTTAAAATAGAAAGCTACTCTGTCCTGTCCAAATTGGCTTTTAAGAGAGACAGAAAGAAAGCTGACTTAACTCGAATTGTAAAGAGCAGAGCCTGGTTTTGATTGTTGGACAAATTATTTCAGTATAAATTGAGCCCTGATGATGGGGTTATGCATGTGCCAGACTTGTGGCTTTTTGTATTTTCCTTATTTTTCTGTGCTAGCCACAGAAGTAATCCAGCCTTAAAGAGAAGGCTCTAAGGGTGTTATACAAAGACTTGGAGTCCTTTGGTCTAGGAGGACCCAGGAACAGATAAGTTTCTATTTTGAGTAATTAGAATAAGTAACTAATTAAAGGCTTCTTGGCACCTAAGTATAGAGAACAGGTTGAAATGGCTCTGTTGTCCTCAAGCTTGAGGAACTGCCAATGTGGACAGTCCAGACAGTCTTTGATGCTGGGGAGGTGGTCATATCGGGTTCTGTTTTGGTCTGAGAAGTGAAACTACCTTGCTTAATAGCTTAAGCAAGCTTTAATAACAATGCTTCATTTATCTTGAGTATATGTAGTATGGAGCTAGGAGTTTGAATTTCTTCAACTCTTGCTCTAAATTGTATTTTTCTCAGTAATATTAAACAGGTTGGTAATTCAATAGTAATTTTTGTTTATACACGATACGTATACCCCAGATGGATAAAAGCCAGCCTCCTTAGCTTTAAATTCTTCAAGACCCTTGACATTTGATTTGCCTTCTAAGGATACCAAGCTGGCTTTGCTGGAAACTAGTCGTTAGACTGTTTAGGGTGGCTGATGTTCTATCTATGGCACAATGAAGTTGGAGCCATGGAAGGGTTCCAACCAGAAGTCTTGGTGAGAATGTATGATTTGACTCTGATTCTGAATGTAAACATGTGACAAGGGAAAAATTCAAACCACAAGTGTCAGGTCCTTCCTCTCTTTGTTGTCCCTTTCGTGATTGTTTACTGATTTTTTCTTTTTTTCAATTTAAAAAATTTTAATTTTATATTTGAGAGAGAGAGAGAGAGAGAGAGCAAGGGAGGGGCAGAGACATAGAGACAGAATCTGAAGTAGGTTTCACGCTCTGAGTTGTCAGCACAGAGCCCAATCCAGGGCTCAAACCCACAAGCAGTGAGGTCATGACCTGAGCCAAAGTTGGACACTCAACTGACTGAGCCCTTGATTCTTTTGCACTCACTTCTGCAGACCCTGTGGCTGCCTCAGGTCATTTCTACTCACCCTATCCCTTGCTCTAGTGCCAGTGACTGGTCCAGAGCTAATTCTGCAGAGGTGGGCTGAGAGACAGCAAAGAAAAGAAGGAGGAGGACTAGAATCTCTTCTTTTTTCTGCCTACCACTGTACTTGACTCAACTTTAGTACTTCCAGAGAATAGGGCAAGCTAGGGTTTTTCACAGACCACAAGTCCTCTGACCGAAATGATTTTTGTGGGGAGAAACACAGTCCTGAAAGGGAAAGGTCCTTGTGAGATGACATGTGGGGAGGAGACATAGGTCCTGCACCCTCGTGAAAGAGACCTCCCATGCTCCTTAAAAATTAAAAAAAAATAGCGAAATAGTAAATCCTCCGCAGTCCAAGTTGCACACAGAACTGGAGGAAAATCCAGCCCAGAACAGAGTCTATAATCTTGGTGTGAGGCAACCTTGCCCCGTTCAGTGAAAGAGGTATCTGCCTCTACGAGGCACAGTAACCAGACTGTTTTCTAATGGTAGAATGCCTGGCATGGACTATATTTACTGAATGAACGTCAGGTTAGTGATGCAACATTTAAAAGGCCAAGCCAAAAGCTGGCAGTACTCTTGGCAACAATATGGCAGAAGGCATTATTATTGCTTGGAACCAAAGACATCATGTGAGTGGCACCAACTGTAGGGACTAGAGGGGTTGCCAAGGCAATGGTGAAGCAACAGCAGCATTATTTTGATGAGGAGAGACTGGCTGTTAACCAGGTTAATGGACACAGTAATGAAAGTTCGTGAGTACCTCCAGCCCCATCCCAACCCAATCTTCTGCCCTTCTCAACCTTTCCCTAAATTATACACTAGAGAACAGAAAGATGCTAAAGGGTTCCAGTATTTATTCTAATTTTTCTACCAGAAAATTCTTTGTTTGCCTTACCATTGATTTGTTACCCATACTACTTAATTATCCTGCTCAGCCCTTCTGGCTTTATTAACATACCAGTTACCTAATTTTCATACAAGGGAGCATTTTATTATTACGGATATATATATGCAAGGGCTCCTGAGTCCTAGAGTTCTGAGTTGAAACCAAAAGGTCTTGCTGACTCTCTCAAGCTTTGTTTTTTTCCAGTTGTTGAGTGACAATTATAAATGATAACGATAACAATACCAGCCTCACAGAAATGTTGTTAAAATGAAATATAATAGCATATATTGGAGGTTCAACACAGTGAATGTTAGCTAACACAATTGATTCTATCCTTTGTAACTCGTATTATTTCAGGCATGTGTTTTCTCATGATGGTTGTTAGTGGAAAAAAACAAGAATGAGAGTATG
Organism: Suricata suricatta; assembly: GCF_006229205.1. Classification (NCBI taxonomy): domain Eukaryota; kingdom Metazoa; phylum Chordata; class Mammalia; order Carnivora; family Herpestidae; genus Suricata; species Suricata suricatta. Next base: position 53,638,101 of record NC_043712.1, on the reverse strand, counting down.
CTGAGGGGTGGTGGACAGCAGGAAATAAGACCTGATGCCCATTTGATGCAGAGTTCTCATTTAAAAAAGTTTACCACTAAGAATATAACTTTTCACACAATTCTTACAAACCAATAATCAGTGAAAATATGATAGACTGGAATACATTTGGCACAAATAGAAAATGACTTATGTAAAACCAAATTAGAATCATATTTACCAAGTAATAAGATACATTTGCATGTTGGAAATATAAAGTACAGCAACTCCAAGCATTATGTTAAACATTAAAAAAGGAAGAAGAAAGGAAGAAAGAAAAAAGAAAGAAAGGGAGGAAGAAAGAAAGAAGGAAAGAAAGAAAGGAAAGAAAGAAAGATAGAAACACAAAAGTACTGGTAGAAGTTGTGGCCAAAAATTTCTCTTTCCCTATCAGGTATAAAACAGGTACTTAAAAATCTGATAACTAGGGAACTATTTTGGTTTGATTGCAGATACCAGGGAAGAGGTAGAAGAAGGATCGAATGCTTGCTGGATAAACACACTCTAATACTCTTTATTTGTACATGGAGCTATGAATGAATGTGGACCAAGACATACTGGAGTCTGTGTCCTCTGTGGCTTTGAGGACATTTACTTAATGTCCTTGAAGCTTAGGTTGCACAATCCAAAAAATGGGACAACAAAATAGCAGGAAAATTGCCGAGAGTATTAAACTGTATAGTCTGTCGTACAAACTATCTGATGGAGTCAACAGATACTAGCTTCCTTTCTTCATCTCACTTTCTCTATCTGCCCCCATTTCCAATCAACCACTGTTGCAATACCCCGGAGAAGATGTAACAGCTGCTTCCTTACTAAAGAGGAACAAAAGCAAAATCCCACTAGGATCAGATCAAAATAACACTTCCTCTCACATATGATGATATTCATACTTTAGGACAATTGTTATCATCCATTTGTTGAGAAATAATCCATTTGCCCATGGGCTGATCTGACCTGCCTGAACTCAGGGAAAAAAAATAATTCCCCTTTGTAACTAGCAGGCTAATCTGTGAATATAAAAAAGTGAGCATTCTCAAAAAGACACATTTCTCTATTTCCTTAAAATGAGCTTCACTATGTAAAATGAAATTGTCTTAAAGTTTAATAAAAATAGCATACTTTTAGAAATTGTTCACGGGACTTTTAGTTCTAAAAATTAGTATGGGGTTGAATGTCCTTTCTCTTAATTGACAAGTATAGAGGCTGAAATGAAGAGTATTTGCTATTGGGACCAGTTATTTCTTTAAGAGTACAGAGGGGATTATAAGAAAAAGTGGTCAAGATGTGTGTGCATGTGTGTGTGTATATGTGTGTGTGTGTGTCTAAACATTTTTTTGAGATTTTAGTGCAGATGAAATGGAGGGGGTAAAAGGTATGCTGGAATGGAAACTGAATGTGTTTAATACCTACCACAAGAAGGGTAGTTTCTTCATTTCTTGACACATATTTGGGAATTGCTTCCACACATATGAAAAGGACAAATAGAACTGTTTATATTAACTTAAAAAACAAAATGCATGTGTGTATGTGAGTGTGGGTGCATGTGGAGAGAGAGGGAGAGAGAGACAGGGAGAGAAATACACTGATAGAAATAGTCTCCTGCTCCAGGTGTGGGTCTTTCATTTTTTCCTTTCTCCATATTTCCTGGATAATCACATCCATCTCTATATTTGGACTATTATGCTAATTCCTAGCTGTAACACAAACTGAATTCCATCATCTCTATTTGTTAGCCACATTTTTACCTCCAGTTCCACATGCCGAAAGTAGAGCTCCTTGTGTTTTCCTCCAGAGAAACTCTTCCTGGCCTTAAATAATCAGAGAATTGGCATTGGATGGTAAGTTCAGTTCACGAAGCCCAATCTGCCACAAACCATAGTGTAGTGATGCCCAAGCAATCTTATACTTGGTCCTCTGTTTGCATTTTCAAAGCTGCGGGGCTCATTGCTTCACCAGACCCATTACATTAAACAAAAAGAAAAAAAAAAAGACAAGACAAGACATTACCTCACAAGAAAACCCTTTTTATATGTATGTCTATAAGTAGGTAAGAGGAGTACATAGACCTCTGTTTGGCTTCAGTTCTCAGCTCTCCCCCGTTACTAGATGTGATCTTAGACTTATTATCAAACTTTCTTGTGCTCTGGCTGGTTGGCTTCCTTGTAAAATGAGGTAAAAAAACAGTATCCATCTGATAGGGCTTCTGTGAGGAAAAAATAAGTTAGTACACACTAAATCTGTCGCATATTGGCTGCCCATAGCAAGTGCTAAGTAACTATTAATATTACTATTATTATGATTATTACTAAGAAATATTTCTCTTGTGAAAGCATATTAAATTATGTGACTCATATACCTACCATTTAGCCTAAGAAAGAAAGCAGAACTGGGGCACTTGGGTGGCTCAGTCGGTTAAGTGTCCAAGTTCAGCTCAGGTCATAATGTCATGGTTTGTGGGTTTGAGCCCCATGCCCGTCTCTATGCTGACGACTCAGAGCCTAGAGCTTATTTCAGATTCTGTGTCTTCCCCTCTCTCTGTCCCTCCCAGATGGCATTCTGTCTCTGGCTCTTTCTCTCTAAAAAATAAATAAACATTAAAAAAAGAAAGAAAGCATAACTAATATAATTCAAGTGTCTGGGTATCTTTCTCTAATGCTTCCCCTTTTTTCTGAAAGTTGACCTCTATCCCAAATTTGGTAATCACCACTCCTATGCATTGCTTAGTAATTGTGTCATATAAATACATATCCATAAGCAGTGCAGAGTACTGGGTTACAAGTTTCTTAACTTCACATAAATGGTATCATATGGTGTATATTCTTTTGCAACTTTCTGTTATTACTCAGCAATGTTTTTGTGAGATTGAGCAATGTGCATGAAGGCAGCGCTGGGTCACTCATTTTCATGGTTGTTTTTTATTTGATTGTATGGATATATCACACTTCATTTATTCAGTTTTACATTGGAAGGCACTTAGGTTGCTATCAACTGCTTTTGTTTTGTATTGCTGGTGTGAACAATGCTGCTAGACTATTTGATCACTGGATGGCAAAGAACTTATCTCTTAAACTTATCTAAACCTTTGCCTCCATACAGTGTCCACACATTCTTCTATCTCTCTCTTATAAAATCATACAGGATTCTCATATGTCTTGTGTATCCAGGTCTTTCAACTGTGATTTAAAAATGAACTCATATTATATTATATAAAAACTCTCATTTGTTGACCCCCCTGTTATTTATTACCTTTTGAAATTATATAAGGAATGCATGCTTGTCATAAACATCATCCCAACAATATAAAAGGGCATGAATGTGAAAAGTGGAAATCGCTATTCTCCACTTGTGAATGACTACTGCCCATTAGAGTCTCGCAAATGTTTTTCCAGTCTTTCAACGGCCTGCGCCCGTACATTCAAACATACATATGTTCACATGGTCTTTCTTCTGTATTTGTCTCCTCTTATAAGGAGGACATCAGGTGTATTTGATTAGGGTTCACACAGCTAACCTCATTTTAGTGTAATTTAATTATCTGTTTAAAAACCCAACTACCGGGGTGCCTGGGTGGTCAGTTGGTTAAGCCTCTGATTTCAGTTCAGGTCACAGAATGGGGTGCAGTAGTGAGACCATCTGGTATAGCAACCAAGGACCTGGGTAGAGATAGGTTTTGTCAACTTTTAGCTTTATGACCTAGGAGAAATCACTCACCTTCTCTATAAAATGGGATAATATTATCCTACAGGTATTGTGTATCTGGCACTTAGTAGGAATCCAGTGACTGGTAGTTAAAAATGAACAGCATGTGACAAAGTAAGCATGGAGGAGATAACTAAAGGTTTAGTATAGCAATAAGTAATATGACATTGATGAATTTCCAGATAGAAGATACTTATGGTCGAAGACTTCCAGAAGGGGAAGAACATTTTCAACTGAGGGATCTTGGCAACTTTAGGTCCAATCCTAGATTCAGAGCACACCCTGGGAGGGTGGGCAGGAATGGGGCCCACAGTCACTGAACAAGCTCTGAGACAGCACATGGTCCTGCGTGAGTGGTTTAACTTCCTATTAGCACCTCCTGGCTAAAACCGCGTATTTTCAATGTTGAAGGAAAAAATCCAGACACAAATGATCAAATAATGTATGTTTCCTTTTCTTAAAATATGCAAAAGCCAAAACTCATCTATGGTGTTCCAGACTGGGTGGAGTCTACCGTCATGGAGCAGGTAGAGAACCAGAATGGGCACAAGCATTGTTCTGGGGTTAGTGATGCTCTGCTTCTTGAGAAGCTGCTGGTTACAGGAATGTCTTCCATTTCTTAAGATTCATTAGACTGTGTTCTTATCTGTGCGTTTTCCTGCACACAGAATACTCCTCAGCACACAGCTCAAAATGTGCACATTTTCACTTTATAATTTTTGAAAAATGGAAGGAATATAGAGAAAATGGAGGGAAAAAATCTCCAATAAACCTAAATTCAGAATAACACCTGTTAACACTTGTGGGCTGATGCTTCACACATAGTTAAGATCATCCCGTATTTGATGTTTTACAACCTTTTTTTTTTTCACTCAGCAAACATATGCAACGAGTTTCCCATGTCAGAAAATGTTTTTTGAAAACACAATTTATGTCTATTCCATAATTTTCTTAGTAAATCTCTTATATTTTAATAATTGGCATATCTCTAATTTTAAACATTACAAGGAACTCTTTTATACATAAATATATTACATCGCTCAGCATTTGAACAAGGTAAATTCCTATAAGTGAAAAAGTTTTTGACACAAGTTTTTCAATTCCTCTTAAAGATATGAGCCCATTTCACTCAAATCCTCAACAATATTGAGAATAGATATTTTTAAAATCTGTACATTTTGTAGTTGAACATGCTTTTTCTTTCAGCTGTTGCTTTATTTAGTCCTGAGCTTGAAACTTGTTTTATGTTATTAGCTATCTCTGTTTCTTTTTTTTGGAATGCCTCTTCCTACCCTTGGCCAAGTTTTTGTTTTTTGTTTTCTCTTCCTATTAGAACATTTCACTTCTCTCAGACTTCTTGAAGCTTTGCAGTTTCTTGTTTGTCCCAACTCAATATTTCATTCAGACTAAAGCCCAGGCTCACCTTGCTTTATGAACCACGTTCTCTGTCATCCACTGACTCTTTGGCATGTGACCCCGTTTATGTTTCTGATTTAAGTTGTTAAACTTTCTTCTGGGTTTTAAAAGCTGATAATAACCAAATCTACCGTGGACAAGACAGTAGCACTTGGTGGTTGAAGCCACGAAGATTGTATATAAACTCCCCGAGGGTGAAGGTCATGGAACAAACCCATCCCCCAAGAACCACTATTCTTGTCCGTCTTTAATTATAATTAAAATTGTTGACCCCAATGTTATAATATCATCTTTTTAATAGATTGAGCTCTTTCTAGTTCCTGTAGAGCATCTGGCTTGTAGATGAACTTGCTATTTCTATTTTTTCTAAAAGCCTGTAAAAACAAACCCGCATACTTTATATTTCTCCCTTTGCAGTAATGTCCATTAGGGGGGAAGAAAAAACCACACAGCGTATTTTCAACCAAGCACAGATTGCCTGCTGTTTCCTCTTGTCAGGGTTTGCTCTCTCTCTCTATCACAGTTGTGAGAAGGCTGCGTGTGATCTGTATTTTTGTCCTATCTCCCTGAAAGATGACTTTCACATTCTGCAGTGTGGGAGGACAGTCGCTGACAAAGTCCATGCTGGGAACGGCTCAGCCGTGCCGGGCAGCGGAGGGGGCAGATGTCTTTCTGTTTTATTTTCGATTTTTACTGTGCCCTGTGGCAAGCCTTAGTTCTTTTCCTCTGTTGGTCCTGAACCTTTACCTTTATTCCTTTTTTCTTTTGGTTCCTCTATTGTTTTTTCCCTGCTGTCACTTGTGGTGAGGCTTGGACAACAATGTTGTAGGATCATAGAGCTTTTGAGGGAATGTAAATTGCAGGAGGCACTGAGCCCCGTCTGTTTTCTCATCGGAAAGCAGCATTTCAGAGAGTTGAACTGGCACCGGGGCCCTGCAAAGACATGCCGAGTTCAGGAATATTCCCTGTTCCCAGGCCCTGGTTCTGTAGAAGTGGGACTTTCTGAAGAGGGGGCACTCGGGGAGGGAGGGGAGGAAAAGGGCACTTTCCGAAGCAGATGCTCCTGGCTTCAGAGGGAAAGCTGCTCTAATCAGAGTTCAGCAGTCTCACAGACAAGCCACAGCTTTGGAGGGAGACAAACAAAACACAGTCTCTTAGTCCACTGCATAAATGTAAGAGGCTTGTCTTAAGTGTGTGTGCAGGATTCTAGTGGGCTAAAAATGTTATGCAGAGTTAAAGTGAGGCATTGTTTAGGTTTTAATGAAGGCAACCAATTTTTAACAACAGAAGTTCTGTTGCTGAAAGCCCCCGTCCCCCTCCCTAACACTCAGTTCCTCTGCCCCTGCACCTGCTTTCATTTTTGGCTTCTTGGCACTGATGTTCACAGAGACATCAGCTGGCAATGGCAAACTGCAGAAAGCCTCCCTGCAACGCAGCCCTGCAAGTGCCAGCCATTTATCCGCTGGCGCGCGCAGCTTAGCATAAGCGCGCCCTTTCTCCCTCCAGCCCGGTCCCCTTAGCCCCCCAGTTTTGCTCCCAAATGACAGTAAACGTTCCAAGCCAAGCAGTGGTCTGGCCCTTTGAGTATCTATTAAGTGTGGCCGCATCTATTTGCTGCATCTATTTGCTGCGATTATAATATTTTGATCCAAAGGGTGTTGCAGAAAATTTAGACGACAATACTATTTCTTCTATTCAATAAAGAGCTATTGGCCCATAGGCTCATTTCTTTCTCCTCAGCAGATGGTGGGATAGTTTCTTGAGGTCTCTTTGACTTGAAACAGCCTTTTTGTTTTTGTTACTTATTGAGAGCCAGTTGCCCCAAATTCATTGAATAAAGACATCCACTTTTCAGTGCAAGCTAAGCCCCAATAGATAAATACTGACTTAGAGTTGGGCTGATGGACAAGCTAGAAAGGCAAAGGGGCTGCTGGAAGTTAAGTATGCAACACAAGGCTTTGCAGTTTCAAAAACGATGGCTTTAAGTTCTCCATTCAGCACAGCAATTCAGGCTGTATACTGAGAAAGTGTGAGAAATCTGTGAGAAATTCGACATATATTTATTTTTCTTGGAAATTAGAGAATATCTTCACAGTGTACACTCTGAAGGGCTTTTGTTTTGTTTTGTTGTGTTTTTAATGATCTAAACCATCTGGGGAGTTGATAAAGAATGTGATTTTCACAAGCTGAGCTAGCAAAGCCTATTGCTAAATCCCAAACCTTTATCCAGCCTACAGATAAAACCAGGGTGGGAGAGCTTCTCTTCCAGCTCTAAAATACTAGGATCCCACGTATGCCAAATGCTTCAGTCTCCGGGTGGTAAGAAAAATAGAGAGCTAAGGGAGCCTGGCCCAAACATTCAGAAATGTATGGTACTTTTTTTCTCCCCCTAAGATTGGTGGAGGTCACAGATGTCCAGAAAATCTGTCTGAAAACCCAGTCAGCATCATATTTTATCTAGTGCCTCTTTGGTCTTTCTTGATATAGCGACAAGAAATAGCACTTGCAAGTATTTCTTAACCACCTATTTTTCAAATCTGGAGTCCATCCAAAACGTATCTTACTAGACAGAGCACACAGAAAGAATCGCAGGAGCAGCTTGATGGTGGTCGGTCAGCTTGTGATAATTGTGATCTTATATCAGAAGGTGTGTGTACTTGGCATTTTGTCAAATGACCACTCCTTAGGGTTCTCAAGGCTTACACTCAGCATTTAATCTGGCAATGTGGTTAAGATAGAGAAATCAGAAAATGTCCTTCTCAGGAACAGGCGATACACCAAAGGTATAATCATATCATGGCCTTTGACTTAACCTTCTTTCTCCTGAGTCCAACTTCATGTTTTCTGGTTATCCACCATTGAGGGACATGAGATAAAATGGGAAAGTTACCTCTTTATATCCAAATACATGCATGCTGTAAGTTATCATGTGCTCATGGTGGGTGCAAGTATCTCTAGCCAGAAGTCTGGCAGTATTTCCAAGGCTTGGTTATCAATTACTATTCTCTATGAAATCTACAATCAATCAATATTTAATACCTATCACACTATGTTCATCCTTTATTCAGAAACAGGTAGATTATGTCAGAAATGTCATTTACTTCTTCTGTTTAAGATGCTTTTAGAATGAAAAATCCAGTTTAGGGTTCCAGTGTGTCAAACTTCTACTGAACGGAGCTCCCACCCAGAAGACAGAGGAACAGTTATGGACACAGTTCACAGGAAATGATCATCAGAAAATATAGCTTTAAGAATGGAGAAGATTTTTAGTAATGGCATTTACTTTAGCAGTTGCTTTCTTCTTTCACACACCCTGAGAGCCACACGACTCTGTGATGTGCTTCCAACCTAGAAGCAGCAGTAAAATGGGGGAGAGGGGTTAGATGACAAGATGGAAAATTAGAACCCACACACCCGAGACCTCCTTCCAACAACTCCTTCTGCATGGTTTAGCCCCTCAGAGACTCAGCCTCCTTATCAGCAAAATGGGAATGACATTACATTGGCCCTTGCCAACTCACAGGCTTGTTGTGAAAAACAAAGGAAATAATCTTTATAAATTTGAGATAACTATACAAAAGTTCATTAGTACAACTATCATTTGTTTTAGAATGCTTTGTGAACCACACAAGACTATATGGCTGTGAGTGACAATAATTATTATTTATATTATAGTTGTTCTGTTCATGCCTTCCCAAATCTGGACTTCCTCCTCTCTTTCCTATTTCAGAGAGTGGTACATCCAAACAGTTGCGTGAGCTTTGACATCTCCCAATCCATTACTTATATTCAATCTATCCCAAATCCCATGGATTCTAACTTCTGCAAGTCAAAGGAATTTAGAGCACTGTGTTTCCCATGATTTCTAGTTTCCTTTTGCTGAATGCATGAACCCATTTAACTTTAACATACTCTTTTACAGATGTATGTTTTACTCTACCTGACTCCAAAAGAGGGATTCAAGGAAGGTTTTATATGACACATAAATACAAATTAGCATTTGTCAGAAGTAGGCAGGAAATACAAAGGTAAAAAATGCTAGGCACTTGAATCAGAACCAAGAGTAAGACTAACACTAAAGCACTTGCCACTGAATCTTTACTAAGATGGGTCCAAATATAACTGGAAAGACACAAAATATAGTGTTCATGGAACCAAGGCAAAAATATTGTCTAAGGGAAATCACATATATCCTGGGTATTATTACAGAGAGAAACTTCTGGAAAAATCTTTTAAAAAGGATACCATGAAATGTTGTGAATAATGTTACTGATGAAATCTTTACAGACGACAAGCAGCAGTTTCAGGGGGCTGTTTCTTTCAGCACTGTGCTCACTTGGTGTTGGAGATACTAAAATATGTAAAACAGGCTGTTACCAAAGAATCACTGAGAAAGATAAATTTACAGTATACAAATCAGTGCCATTTACTGAGATAAACTTAATAAGAGAAGGAGGATGTGTTGTGCATTGGAACACAGTAGAGGAAGTAATCAGTTCTACTCAGTAGACCAGGGAAGGCTTCTTGGAAGAGATAGCATCTGATCTCCTGTGTTTATTCAACAAGAACTTATCAGTTGCCAACTATGTGATATGCAAAATGACAGGAGCTAAGATTACAATGTTGAGGAGAACGATGTCTTTGTCTTTGTTAGTAGCTAAGGCTTAGAACAGCATTTAGGTGAGAAAGATTCTCACTTGCTAGGGAGCCATTGCCCACACCCTCACCCCAATCTCACAACTGTGAAACTTTAATAATAGATCTCTTGCTTTCTGAAAAGGAACATGGAACAGTATCAGGAACTGCATGAGAAGCTCTAGCCTCTGTGCAAAGCTGCCAGAAACCTTGGGAAAGGAAGTAGATAAGAAATATGCTGCTAGGAATCCTTGGGAAAGTCTCAACTCTGGACAGATGGAGTTGAAACCCAACTAGGGTAAAACAAAGACCTAGGTGTTTGGCATCTCAGAAGGCCAATAAATATTACTGAACTCTAATTGAGATAATATGCTGGGAGCTACACCTGAAAGCCATCTTTTTTTTACAGGAAAAGGAATATATATGCAACCTTGTTTTCTTATTTCTGAATAACTGAGATGAGCTGAGTTAATCCTTACATCAGTGGAAGATACCTTGATTTTTCCAGTGATCAAGCTTGTAAAGTAATTCTCACTGGTAGCAGAATGTCAGGCCAAAAGAATTAACATTCATAGGAAGGAATCCTTTGTTTCTGCCCAAATAAATAATGTTCTGTTATCTCTCCTTCAATATTACCATGTATAATTATTTACTATATATCAAGAGCCATACCCCCCTCATCAGTATTCCTCAGAGGATAATAGCACATGCTTTTTGCAAGACACTGCTTGATCTGAAGAGGAAACACAAATATTCCACAGAGACTCCATTGGCGTGATGCTTAAAGAATTAGAGAGACAAGATACACTCCTAAAACAATGAAACAACATATTAAACTTTGCCAGATGATAAGTGTTACATACACAATATAGACAATGACTCACAGATAACATGAAAGGAAGCCATTAATTAAAAGAGAGAGAGAGAGAGAGAGAGAGAGAAAGAGAGAGAGATTAAGGAAGATCTTATAAAAATCAGGACCTGAAGAATGGGGAGAATTTAGATAGATCAGGCAGGAACACTCTAGGTCAGAAGAGGAAAGCTTATAAAGGTGTGGAAATATAATTTTGAAAACTAGCATGTTTTCAAATCAGGGAACCAGAAAATTAACTATTAACACAATTGCCAGAAGCATCTCTTGCTATGTACACACACACTGGGAAGAATGTTCTTGGGAAGTGTGAAACACTTTCAAGTAAATCGAAGTGGATTCAGAATGAAAAATATTCATTCTTATAAAGCAACGTCAACCTGTATACATTCCTTCAAAGGCACAAATATTACAGAATGAGAATTCTTGCAAACAGTCCCCCAAGGGAAAAAAATAACATTTCCCCAAATGTCAGTGCCAGTGGGTTTATTCTAGGTAAATATAGTGTGAAACAGTGATTCTGAGGGAATTAAGCCTGAACAAACCACATTATTTTAACTCTAAAAATGATCAGTAGCCCTATGAAGCAGACCAAATAAAATCTAAGCGTATGTCAATTATACCTTAATAAAACAAAAACAAAAACAAAAAATAAACAAACAAAAAACACCACAAAAACCTAGTACTCTTTTCCAGGTGTTCAGGTGTTTGTTTTAAATATAAACTAGAGTGTGTTTTCTGAAATAAACTGGCATTTCCATTTATTCTACTCCCAGATGAAAATTCTACTACATTTTTTTAAATATGTAAAATGTTCTAGATGTGTATATATGTAATTTTTAGAGAAATTAAATAACTTGCCCAAGGTCACACTCAAGTCTGTGCTTTCAGAGCCTTGAGTTTTGAGTGATAAGAGGTGCCCATCTAACTTTGTGCTCTGTGCCAGATCTCCAGAAAGCATTGTGTATTCTGACCCCAGATGCAACCCTGACCTACTGAATCAGGATCACAAGTACTGGGCCTAGGTATATAGATTTCAAAACCTATTTGATGACTTTTAGGGAAATCCCTGGTTAAGATGCTGCCTACACAAACTACAAGTAATAATAATAATAATAATAATGTAACAAATATAGTTATTTTTATAGACTGAAAGCCAAGTTTGTCACTCAAGTGTAGTAAGGTAAAATGGATAAATATTAATCTTTGGATTTTTCTTACTTTTCCTCCCTTCCCACCATCCTTGAATTAGTCAGAACTATTTACATTGCCCAAAGGAGAACTTGGGTTATAACAGCAGGAATGTAGAGGAAAAGACACCATTCATACTCATTTTTGGTTTTCCAATGAGACTCTTAGAGAATCCTAAGGAAAAGTCTGGAAGGAGGTGGAGCATTGATGGGGGGAAGGATAGGAAGAGAACAGAAGAATCGCTGCCCTTGTCAGTGTGTTCATACAGATTTGCAGGTAAGGGGTGGGGAAGTTGGGCCTAATGAGAGAAATGGTGGTAATATACCATCAGCATGTGGGGAAAGAGGAAATTAGCTCTGTCTGGTGATGTGTGAAAGGGGCCTTCAAGAAGTTAGCCTTGGAGTTGAACGTGAGTGATGGATACAATTCTCTGTAGATGGATAGTGTGGGTACAAGCAGATTCAAGAGGAAATTACATCTATCTAGTATTTATTCAATTCTCTACCACATTGAAAGATATAAGACATGCCTACCATTGTTACAGTGACTGTTGATTATCTCAGTCCACATTAACTTAGCCACCTCATAGCTTGACAATAATTGGCTGGTCATTTTCACCAGGACATTCCCTCTCCAAGCTGCCTTTGGTGGCTTCTTATTTTCCTCTATCACTCTCCTCTTCAGTCCCGTTGCCCACTCTCTCTGATTTGATATTCTTAAGTTCCTGTGTCATTAGTCCTGCTCTCTGCTTCCAGTGACCCATCATGAAACTGAAAATGCATACTTCTGTGAAAACGTTCAGTGCATCTTCACTCTAGGAATATGGAGATAATGCTCCAATCCTTGTGGTTCAACCTATCAGTGACTCATTAGTAATGGTGGGGAACATTTCAGTCCTGCTAAATAATTGGAGAACAGATTATAAAAGTTAAAAGTGGCCTTAAAAATGGTCTATTCTATTTTTATAAACTATTGATATCAAGACCTGAAAAGGTTAGGTAATTTGTCTAAATCTGGAAGCTTCTATGGGTTAGAAGTGAAACTTGGATCTGGATCTAAGTCTTATTATCTTCCATGGCTGCCTTGTAAAGGAGACAGGAGAGTGCTGAGCAGTCACACCAAGGTAAGACTATGGCTTGCCACCTTTCTTATCTACTTTACCTAAAGGTGAACCCTCAATCTGAACTTGGTGTTTTATTTCCACTAACTCACCTTTCCACATTAAAGAAAGACCCAAATCCCATACACTGATACACTAACTAGTGAACAGCAATAATTTATTGTCCTTGAGTTCATAAAATACTACCCATGAGAGGGACTGAGGACCTGGATAGGCTCAAATTTAATGAGACTAAATTATAATTAGTAATAAGGGTCTTACCAAATGTAACCTTGAACATTGTTGACAAAATGAGGAATCCTCTCAATTTCCATTTTAATACACTTAGTAAGAAGCCTGAACATGCCAAAGAACTAATGAAATTTGTAGAAGATTTATTTTTAGAAAGCAGAGCTATACAGTTGGGATTCAAAAATAGTAAATGACTTGGAAGAATCTACTTAAAGTTGTGAATAACTTATCTCAAACTATGAATTAATACATCTACAGGTGAAGAACCTTAAATATATTGATACAAAAAGTTGTATATGGAAAAAAGAGGAATAAAATTAAACTAACTTTTGGCTGATTTACAATGTATTGTTGCAGAGAAGGATATACCATGCAATTTGAAGCTGTGTAAGAAAAGTCAGTGTTGGGAGCTAATACTGGATATTCAGAAAAAGGCAGAGAAAAAAGAAGTCATTCAAAACAAGAGCAATAGAGGGATTGTATCATTTGGGGACTATTGTGCCAGAAAGTCAATACAAACGCTAGGATCAAAGGTTTGGTTAGGTAAAAACTAATGCAATAAATGGCTAACAATCATGATAAACAAAAAAGGGAAATCTACTAAAGAGAATCTTGAAAGAAATTTATAGAAATTTCTGCATCAGTTACAATGAAAAAAGGTGTAGCAGGGTCCTACTTGAAGATATGCTTCCAAAAATGAGTTGAAATCCTAAAAATTTCCAGTTTAAAGAAAATATAGCATGATAGTGATTTTTATTTTTATTTATCAAAAACTGAGTTAACAGACTAGTAATTGGCTACAAATATCTGCAAATTCAGCTCTGAAAGTTGGTACACTTGAAATGAGCCTTTCCATAGTTTTCATCCTGTCAGAGAACATTAGTAATCAGAAATGCCTAGTGTATGTTTTTTCTTTTTCCTCATGGTAGTTGAAGAATTTAACCCAACAAAATCTAACCTGAAATAGAATCTTTTGATAATACATAATCAATTTGATAAAACTAAATGTATTATTCAATTTTTAACACTTGACTTGTGAAAACTGCCCTCAGATCCTGGCAAGAGCAGCCCCTATTCTGGTGCCCATGTTGGAAATGCCCAGTTCTGGCTTTCCTCAGGCCATGCCCTGCCAGTAAGGGAGGGGTCTGAGGGTCTAAGGGTTATTCTCACCTGTAGCCTATGCCTCCCCTTCTAGACCACATTCCGGATACCCAACACTCCAGAATTTTCTCTCCAGAGTTCCCTGAGGCCACTTTGAGACCTGTGCTAGCCTTTTCTTTGGATCTTTCTCTCAGGAAGATGAACCATACCACCAGCACGTGGCCCTGGGAGGCCAAAGAGTGGCTGGTTGCAGTATATATGTGGAGGAAAGCAGTGGGCAGAACTTGTGAGTAAAGTCAAGAGTATCTGCTTGTGCACAAGGCCTCCATGGGGCAGGAAGGAGCCCTGAATGAACTGGGAGCCTGCGTCCCACTCTCCAAAAGCCACCATATTTCTTGCAGAGCTTCAAGGAATCTAACACTGGTAATGTGAACCCGGTCTTCCAGATCAGTATAAGGACTTTTTGTGTTCAAGACTGGAAAGTAGGACATAGTTAATTTAAATTTTATAAGCATGATTTACATATTTGAAATATATAGACATGTGGTAAGTGGTCTTGCCTTTGGCCTGCAACTTTCTAGAGGCATGCTTGTTGCTTTCCCCCTTCCAGGCATTTGTCAGACCTGGGAGATATCTGGGAGCCTCCAGGGCATTTGTCATACCTGACAGGATGCTTCACATGTGCCTGGGGATTCAAACTGAATTTAAGAAAAATGCGGAGACACACGATCTGAAGGTAGGAGAGGCCAGGAAAGTATCTTCAGCAGCTGGACTTTTCATCATTCCATCCCGTTTCCCTGACTCTCCCACCACAGAGAGGAATATTCAGGGATTTGGGGACCTATAGCCCCTCACAAACGAGGTCATGACAGCTACACCCAGTCATTTACAACCTTGCAGCCTGTGTTTCATATACCACCCAGGTCCCTGGAAACTTCCCTTAGCATATGATTAGAATTTCAAGGACAAGGCAGTTTGAATCCCCTTGGCTATTTTTGTTCCCCTCGAGTAAATCAACAAAGGCTCCAGAGCTTTTTAATTTCATATTTTTGGATATCAAGTATTTCAGGAGAAATTCATTGCTTTTTTTTTTAAATTGAGGTTTCAAAGAACTGTTGATAATATCATTTCAAGGCACTGTTGTTAACCATACTAAGTGGACTTTTTCCATTGGCTCCTGTATGACCCACTGAGTCCTTCCTTCCTCCCTCCCTTCCTTCCAACAGAAATTACAATCATTTAAGTTCATTTGTCATTTTTTAAATAGAACCGCACTTAATTCTCACTCACTTGAAGGGCACTCATAATATGGACATCATATTATTTTGCATCATATTATTTTGTATAAATTACACAATTCCAAAATATTGTGTTCCTTCATCTTGAATTTGCCTTGAAAAACAATGGTACTTTTTCCTGCCTGTTACTACTTATGTATCTCAGCATGACTCTGCAAATGGCCAACTTGGGCTAAGGTCATTAATGCAGCAATAATTATTAGCAAATTAAGGAACCAGGAACATAGTTATATTTATTGTTATTGTCATTTATAATCCCACGTGTATGAAACTAAGACTTCTTTGTTTTTATGGCATTTCTGGTTGGCTATCAGAGACGATGTTTTAAAAACTCCTTTGCAGATAGCTCCATTCCTACAAGATTTGTCTAAGCTAAGAAATTATTACTCCAATTGACAAGATGTCCCAAAGACTTCCAATTCACAAATTTTCCTTGAATTCTTGTTTGCTAGCCATAAGGCACATTTTGTAAGCTCTCTGAGCCTCAGTTTTCACGTCTGCAAATGGAGTAGTTTCAACTGTTTTATAGGGTTCTTGTATGCATCAGAGATGTTAATGTGCGTGGCACACAGTTGGGAGCAGCAAGTGTGGTTTCCTTTGCCTTTCTGTCTCTATTCTCCCCAGCAATATATTCTCCATTAGACATTACTCTTAGTCTTTTTTTAGCCCTAAAGTTGAAGAATCAAGCTGAGGTTACCAAGTTGATTTCTTATTTCCGAACTGACCTCCTCCCTCTTGGAACTTGTTTGACGATTTGGTGTTAGGACTGTTAGAAAAGCATATTATTTATCATTTTATCTGCTTTTGTAAAACAAAAATCCACCCATAAACATTTATTTCTTCTTTACAACAGATGGGAAAACAATTAGAGGCAGTTATAATCCTGACCCTCAGTGGCAGACAAGTCTGCACTGTGTGGCAGAACTAGGTGGAAGGTGATCTGGATATCAAAACCAACATGCACTTGTCCAAAGCAATCTGTCTTATCAGGCAATGATTCACCAGGTCGCTGCTCTGAAGTTAACCTGGCAGAACACAGAGAAAGAAACGCGAGCCTGTATTTTCTCTTATAAACCGTTTCCATAAGTTAGAATATTTAGATGCAACCACCCCCATGCACAAAGCACTAAATCAACACCATGCTGGTCACTTTCCAAATCACTCTTAACTAGTAAAAGGGAATGCCAAGTTTCCTGAAGGCCCATGTATTTCCTTGAGTGAGAGTTTACTGAGATCTGATTTTCTCAATAACACCAGAGGTTTCTGTCCTAAGACTTTCCCATTACAAGTTCATCTGGAAAGTGGCTTCGTAGAATGGATCCCATTTCTTTTGTAAAATTCCTCATGATTTTAACATAAAAGTATGGGCCTTATTCAGGTCTAATCTTAGTCCGAGTCCCAATTATTTTATTTTGATTTGGACAAAAATGAGTGCATAATGTTGTTTCTTGGGCTTTTACTCATGATATTCTGTCTAACTTAGTTTAACTTGGTTTAACCTTATTATTTAATACCTATGGGCTAGAAAGCAAAACGAATCATTTGTATCTTTCCACTTCTGCACAAGCTGTCAGTGGAAGGGAGGGGACTCTCCCATTCTCTTTTTGTACACTTACTACGTTTAGAAAACGGAACTCCATCCTTTCTCCTGCACAATCCTCATTTTCACATGTCTTACAGATTGACTGGTTAATTTGTCTGCCCTGATGTCCCAAACAAAGTAGTCCTAAGTCTTTCTGCAGCAATAAAGGGATACATTTCAGTTGTCCTTCTTAACAAAGGACCACGATACATACCATATCTTTGTGTCCCTGGCTTTACTAAGTTGGGAAGAATCACAATAATCGGAATCCCAAACTGGCTAGACCAAAACAAGCCTAGCTTTTCCTTGAGTTTCTTACCATAGATATTTCTGGGATGCTCCTCAAGAATTCAAATTTATTCTTCCAATCCATTCTTGTGGCTTTTTATCCCCAAGTCTTGTGGGAACAACCTGGAACACGACAACTCTGCTTAGGATTCAGCCTTCCCAGTTTGATTATAAGCAATGGGAATGTTTTTTTGGGACAAATCCCATCACTTACGGATAAGTGTAACCTTTTCCTGGGTTTCCGTTAGGACAAATTTTCAGAACTCCATAATTAGGTATAAGTGTAATTCCCAAAAGAATGGGCTTTACAGTCTTTAATAAGACTACATATGGGGCCCAAACATTATGATCCACATTGGAATTCAGACACTGGAATGAAGGTGAGCATATGTTCCCACACTTCCTTCTGCTGTCTGTGTACAAAGTTATAGCAAGAATAACATATACAACTCCTAAAAATAAAGAACAAATTTCAGAGTGAGTAATAATCAAAATCCATATTTCGGAAAGGAATCATTCTCAGAATGAAACTTAGAAGTATACAGTCAACCCCCTACCTGCTGACTTCCCAAGCATGAGTCATTGTAAGATGCTTGAACCTTTGTAGACCCATCCTCTCCTACGGAAGAGAACTGGCAGGGAGTTCTGGCTGTCACTTCCACATATGGTGCCCAGTTGACAAAATATGTTTAAATGCACTGCTTGCCTCCCTGTGATAAAAGGCATTTTGGCACAAGACTCTACAAAAAATTGGGCACCAAATAGGCCTTTAAAACCTGTGACCATCAAGAAGCACAAATTCTACTCTTTTCTAAAGAGTAACGTGCTTGGCCATTTGTTTGCCAGTGGATCACGAATTATAAGACTAGACATACATACACTGTAACAGTTCAAAAGTGTACTATTCTTTTACCTTCAGGGTTTTCCCTTGAATTTTTTAAATTTTTTTAAATTTATTTTATTTAATTTATTAACTTATTTTTAAATTTTTAAAAATGTTTTTATTTATTTTTGAGAGAGAGAGAGAGAGAGACAGCGTGAGCAGGGGAGGATCAGAGAGAGAGGGAGACACAGAATCTGAAGCAGGCTCCAGGCTCTGAGCTAGCTGTCAGCACAGAGCCTGACACGGGACTTGAACCCACAAACTGTGAGATCTTGACCTGAGCCAAAGCCGGAAGCCAGATGCTTAACCGACTGAGCCACCCAGGCGCCCCTTGAATTTTTTAAAAAAAGAATCAAGAAATTCTAGTTACATGAACCGGTTGGATACTTTCTTCAGTTGGATCAATTTGTTGTTTGTTTGTTCTTGGTTACTAGATATCCCTTGTAAGATTAGGAACTGAAAAGAACGGCACTGGAACAGTGCTACCTTCTGAGAGTTCGGAGCATTCTAACTTCTTCAATGTGTTGTATGTAGGAGACGTTAGATCTGGTGGAGGAGTTGGCAAACTGTGGTGCATAGACCCAATGGGGTGGCTGTCTGTTTCTGTTAATAAAGTTTTATTGAATCATAGCCGTGCCATTGATCTGCATGTTGTCTGGGGCTATTTTCATGGTACAATATCAGAGTTAAGTTTTGCTAGAGACTGTATGGATCATGATGCTTAAAATATTTAGACCCTTACACAGAAAGTTTGCCAATCCCTGATCTAGTGTATTGCCAACTGTCTTGTGAAAATATTGTATTGACTTTGTATTAAAGGTGGAGACACATATACATGTGTTTGAAAAGATGCTGAACTCCAAGATTAGGTCAATTTATGAGATTCCTTAAGGACCTCATGAACAACGGCGCAGTGTTGTTTGTGTATGTGCTGATGGGTCAGTCCATTGTAATTGTCTTATCTCAGTCTGCTGTGACACAATTACCCCAAGAAAATGTTCCTGGTTCCTGTTATACTGAAAATGTGAGAATAAGGTCCACTGCCTGCTAATCACATTGATTGTAAAAGAGGAAAACATATTTTTTAAAGAATATTTCTCTCTACTCATCTTTCCCTTTAAGTGGATTGTTTGAGAGACAGCAGAAAAGCTGAAGCAGCCCTGGAGAATCTAGTTTAACAAACAAACAAACCCAGCAGGTTCTCAGTTTAAAAGGTCTACTGCATATTCACTATCAATCTCTATACATATTTTATTAAACCTTCTGTAAATATTGTCATTGTAGACTGCTTTGGACAGGCTAATGCGTTGTGATGTTTTGTTAATGGAAACAGAGACAATAATGCAGAAGGCAGTCACAAGAAGGGAAGAGAAGGAGGCAGATGGAGGAAGGAAGGGGCAGACTGAAGGCAGAGCCCAGGGAGCCCAGAGAGGTGAGGCCAGAACCCTGCGTGGAGCTGACTTCTTCATTAGCAGGACCTGGAACTGTGCCAGAGCATTCCACAACTTCAAGAGCTCATCGGTTTTCCTCCCCTCTCCCCCTTCTCTTCTCTTCTCTCTGCCTCTACAAACTTAAAAAGAAAGGACATAATGGTATCTCCCACACCGTAGAAAGCACTACTCTGCATTGGAAAGTCAGTCCACAGAAAAATGGCAAATGGCTTTTAGTTCTGGGTAATCACAGAGTAACTTTCCTTGTAGGCTTCTCCTCCATGACCTAGTGAGAGCTGAAGTTTTGAAGCTCTCACCGTTTTCATGATTTCCTTCCTCCATGGTGTGTGCAGGTGCAGCCCTTGGTCATGGGTGACTGTCTCCCCACTTCCAGTAACACCTGAGCAGGTCCCCTGGCTTCCAGGACAAGGTTTCTGGGCCACCACCTGTGTGTCCAGTGCATTCCCATTCCCCTTTATTAAAGAGCAAGGATGCCATTGCATTAGCTGGGAGTGTATTCTCTTCCTTTTCTGTCTGCCTGTTCCCTTCTACTCCTCCCTCCCTCCTCCCTCCCTCTCTCTCTCTTTCCCTTACTCTTGTTGGTGTTGTTGTTGTTGCTGTTGTGTTTCCCACCAAAAAAAAAAAAAAAAAAAAAAAAGAGAGAGAGAGAGAGAGAGAGAGAAAACCTGCCCTGGGGACAGCTGAAGGAAGTCCACGCTGGCTTGGGGCTGGCATTGGTGGTGCAGGTGTGCGGAGCCCTCCTCCGAATGGTCGCCACAGCAACCCGCCGCTCTAATCTGCTGAATATGAAAGGCAGGAACAGAAAGAGAAAAGCCATCCACCCCCTTCTGCTCCATCCCGGAGTCCAAAAGAAGGATACCGGCTCCAAGCATTCCTGATCATCCCCAGCCATCGCCCAGGCAACAGTCACAGGGAGCTGGCAGGAGCGCAGTCTCCTCCCAAGTTCTGACCTCCTGCCGCCCCCCTCCTCTGCTTCTCCCATCCTGGGCCTCCAGACTCCCACCAGCATCCCACTCTGGCCTCCCCGCCCCACCCAGCCAGCCAGCGGGTCACCAACTCACGCACAGCATGATTTCATCAGGTTCTCCTAATACAGCTCCAACAATCCGCGTGTGGGTGTGGGTGTGGGTGCGTGCACGCATGTGCATTCGTGCGTGTGTGTAGATTTTCATCTCTAGTCCCCTTTCAGATGCGTGTGTTTATGGGCTAGAAAGATTGAAATGGACAGAGCTGGTAGTTAGAAACAGCGGTCGGTCCCTGCTGCTAGCTTTAATTCATCCGTTCCTGGGTTTGCAGGCCAGGGGCTCTTCAGCTCCGGATCCAGCAGTGAAAGCTCTCATTTGTCTCGCCACCAGCTTGTTGACACAGCTGGGATTGACACTGCTTACCTCAGCAGTTTGTTGTTGGTGTGGTGGTGGTGGTGGTGGTGATGGTTTTTTGTTTTCTTGGTTGGTTTTTGTTTGGTTTTGTTTTGTTTGGTTTGGTTTGGTTTGGTTGCAAGACAGAAGGCTTCCTTGTGATCCCAGCCTTGTCCTATCAAATGACACTCAGCCATGGTTTGGGTGACTTATTTACTGGCACTGGACCAGGAAAAAGAAAAATGAACGTTCACAACTCATAAATCCTCCAGCTTAGATAGCTACAGCAACAGCGGTGGGAGTACATCAAGATGTTCTGCTTGATACCACAGGGCTCCTGAGCAGTGTGGAATCTCATAAGTCAGAGGTAGGAAAAGGGGGTAAAACAAGATAGGAACAGAGACATGTTTTATGTGCAGAGTCTTAGACGGACTCAAAAACTGTGAGCTTGAATCCTATGACTTGCTTTCTCCGTGGAGGATCTTAAGTGGGAGAGGAGGATGCAGTGTGTTTGAATCATTGGACTAGGAGGTGACTAAGCTGGCCACCTTTTTCTTTTATCCTTGGAAATGAAGCTACACCCATGCTCACCATGATTTTGAAGTCCAGCCTACATTGACTGGACAGCAAAATCACAGCTTTCTCAGCTGCACTGAAAGAAACTATTTTTATAGAGGACATAAGGTCAAGAATGTTTAGCAAACAAAATTGTATGTCATCCACTCCTAGATAATTCTTCAGGGACCTTCCTCCTCCCACGCCCTTATTGAAAGTGAGGGCAACTCTTTAAGGCTAGTGTGACAATGTTTTTATTTGTTTTGGAATTGATCTTCAGGACAGAAGCACATTTTTCTTCCCATTAGTATAAATCCAGAAAAATCCAACCACAAAACCATTGGCTTTGTATAAGATTTCCTCATGTTCTCCCACTATGATCACCTCTAGTTCAACAAATAACTATACTTTCTGTGATGATGAACTATATTAATTCAGCTTTTGGAGGCTAATGGTTGAGCCTTTCCATACAGAGTTCAATCTCTGGGTAGAAGTGTGGATAAAAAGTGGGGGAAAATTTAACCATCACCTACATGTTTAGTCTACATAGTACTAAATCCTTGACTCTTTGGAAAGATAACTATGATTGATTTGGCTCTTCCTTTTTAATTTTGGCTTTGTTTTCATGACCCTCAAAGAAACAGGGAGGGAGGGCACTTAACTGATGACAAATTAAGCCCTACCCAGAAGTTCTGCTCACTTGTTATAATGCAGAAAAAGAAATACTGTTTTTGTTTTGGTTTTGCGTTGTGACCCAACTGGGCTCTGACGTCATGTAAGTAGCTGAACCAGGCCAGCAGGAAGTATGCAGTGTGATCTACTCGCTTTGCAAGGCACCTGACAAAAAAGCATCTTATAAAATCCTTATAAAATCTTGTAAAATCCTTTGGAGGAATTATTATCTTTGAAATTTGTTCTTTACCACTCTTTAAAAAACTGACTGGGATAAAATCAGATGAAGGAAGTACACAAGGCGGGTTCTACTGTTCTTAATGTGTCTAGAATGCACACTGTCTACGAGTGAAGTAGTTGTTCAAATTCTTCTGTGAGTTCACAGGAAA
Organism: Suricata suricatta; assembly: GCF_006229205.1. Lineage (NCBI taxonomy): Eukaryota > Metazoa > Chordata > Mammalia > Carnivora > Herpestidae > Suricata > Suricata suricatta. The sequence continues at coordinate 53,615,340 of NC_043712.1, read as the reverse complement.
GTGATTGAATCTCTCTGCGATTGAATCTGGCTAAATTATTCTGTCACAGAGATATTGTTTACAGTCATTGTCTCCTAAGAGAATCAAGTATTGTCTGAATGCTATTTTGAAATCCTTAGGAGAAAAGACATTATGTGATCAAATCAACTTCAAGTTGATTCAAGTTCTGTTTAATTCCTAGAATCTTTATTTTGATTACTTTTTATCTATTATTATGCCAATATTTTGGAGGCACCTAAAAGTGCCAGACACTATGTTAAACTTTTGGGATTCAAAAAGTCTGTGGTTTAGAGAGGGAGATAGGAACATAAAAATTATGGCTCATTTTTATTGAGTGCCTACTATATGCCAGGTACTACTTTAGACATTTTGTATGCATTAATATATTCAAGTCTACAACAACTCTATGAGGTAGGTAACATTATTTCTTTGTCTTTAAGAAGGGAAATGGAAACACAAAGAGGTTAAATTATACGCCCCAAATCACATGCTACCTTGTTTTTAAAGCAGCACTCAGAAGATATAAGACTGTTTGGTGTTTATAACCCACCAAGTTCAGTATCCTCAATACATAGTTAATAAGTGAAAAACTGCCAGATGGAAAAAGGCAAAGGTGAACATATTAGTATAGGGAATTTAGAACCCCCAAATTAAGTCCTGACATCATCCCAACCTCTAGGGGTTTCTAAGAACTCTCAGGTGATGGATAAGATCTTGCAGTAAAACTGTTTTTTGAAGGTGTCTCTATTTATTGCCATTTATACATATTTCAAGTTTGTTTCAGGAAAACTTGTTTTAGGTTATTTCAAACTTAGATAAACTAATAACTCTAAAGTGCTTAAGACAGCACCTGGTATATGGTAAATTTCTGTCAAATAAAATAAATGAACTTACTTGGAGGGTCTATGATAATTGAAAAAAAATTTTAAAGAAGAGTTGGAATGTGGGTGGGCTCTGAACTTTGAGAGAGAAACCCCTCCATGTGAGAATCAGGAAGCAGAAGGTGTGAACCTGGTGGCCGGAGAGTCTTCCCCTAAGTCAGTAAGAGCTGCATCTACAATACGTAGGTGGCAAGGGCTAGGTAGTCTCAGGAACCGCTATATTACAGCTGGGCTGTGACACCATCAGATCTGTGTTTTGGGTAGCAAGATAATTTCTGTATCAAAGCAAAGGATGGGAGAAGAGGTTATACAGTCATGGCAGACAGGCCAACCTAGATCCCCATGCAAAATTCAGGTGAGGGCTGCTGTTGCTGCCAAGGTGGCAGTAGGGTCGGAGATGGGAAATTTTGGACAGATATTTAGGAAAGAGAATCTCCAGAATGGTGTCCTTGATTGGATGATGAAATATGTTCCATGATGATGTGAGGAAATACGAGAAAAGGTGGTGAGTCCGATGGCATGGATGACAAGTAAAAAATGATATTCACTAAGAGGAGGATATTTGGAAGGCGAGGTGGTAAATTAGTTTTAGGCATGTCGAGTTTAAAGTGCTCAACATCCGGGGGCGCCTGAGTGGCTCAGTAGTTTAAGCATCCGGACTCTTGATTTTGGCTCAGGTCATTATCTCACAGTTTGTGAAACAGAGCCCTGTGTCTGATTTTGCATTGATAGTGCAGAGCCTGCTTGGAATTGTCTCTCTCCCTCTCTCTCTGTCTCTGTCTCTCTCTCAAAATAAATGAACCTACAAAAATTTAAAAAATAAATAAAGTGCTCAACATCTAAGGGTGCATACAATAAATAGCCCCTTTAAAGTCATGGTGCGATTCTTGAATAGCTAGATTTTATAGTCATGTGTACAAGGATTAAGTATTTTAAGAGATGGGAGTATATGGGAACACCAAGGGAAAACAGAGATGGAGAGAAAATATATGAAGTTAAGGACAAACTTGAGGACAACTCAAGGAAAATCCCTTGGGCTCACTTTAAGTAAGATTTTTGACAATGAAAAACGCTTGGTCAGTTTTCTCAAAACAGATTCAAAAGGCTTTTCCTAATTCAGAAGTACTGTTCCTCCATTATTTCTTCCTGGAACTTTCAATCCATCATCAAAGCTAATCTACATTTTGAAATCATCAACCAACTCATGATAATGTTTGTCTTGAAACTTCACAAGCTTCAACATCTTGGCACTGTCAGGCTTTTGAAACATAACTCAGTCCCTCAACTCTGTAGAGGTCACTAAGAACATTTTCCTGCCTGAAAGCTGTGGGTGCTATCAATCACTGATTAAAAAATGCCATCTTTTGCAAAGGCTGGCTCAGCAGAGGGGCTGAGCACAGTCTTGATGAGGAGAGAAAATGAATCCTAATTGCTACCTTTGTTCTCCTGAAGTTGGTTTCAAGAAACACAGAATGACTACCTTCTGTTTACTTACCTTTCTTTACTCAGTTCTTACAGGAGGATATTTAGGCAATCTATTTGTCGAATCACTGCAGGGTGCAGTATGCTTCTCTTACCAGTGATTATCATTAAGAAGTGTATTCAACCTCCCAAGGCACGTATTTAAAAATAAAAAAAAATTTTTTTAAATGTAACATGCAGCCTTAGTGTGATTTATTTATAATAGGCTGACTTGAAAAGTGCTAATTGGAATATGACCCCCAATAATACTGTAATGAAATGAGATTCCATCCTAGAGTTTATTTTTTCTTTTATCCTCCCTAATAGAAGCAACCATGTGTTCTGGCTTACGGTTATCACTTTGCAGCAGATATGAAGTAACCCTTGTTTGTAATCTCTACCTTCTTAGTTTTGTAAGCATAAGGGAAGCAGGCTGTGGGCTTTGGTGATCGGATGGATGTGACTTCTTGTTTAACTTAATAAATAAGCCTTTCTTTTTGTTTTACAACCTGCTGGAGAGAAAATAGGCAAATTAGAATAAGGAAAGAGGCCCAATATATTCTCAGTCTCACGTCCTTGAGGCTGAATTATAAACATGCATAGAACAGACAAGGATGGCCCTTATTCAGGACCCTAAAATAAAGATACCTTAAAGTAGCAATTCTCACCTGGGGCTGATTTTGTCCCCTAAGAGATGTTTGGCAGTATCTGGAGACATTTTTGGTTGTCACAACTGGGGAACAGCACTACTGGAATTTAATCAGTTGAAGCCAGACATTCTGTTAAACATTCTAAGGTGCACAGGGCAGTCCCCTGAACAAAGAATTATCTGACCTAAAATGTCAAAAGTGGTGATGTTGGAAACCCTACCTGAGTGGTAGAGACACAGAACCGATGACCTACCCTTTATATTGTCATGAGAAAGAGGTGAGAACACTGGCTTTGGTTCATGAGTGGCATTCTCTGAAACCAGTTTTATTCCAGTTCTCTGTGACTGGCAAATGCCCTAAAGAAACATCACCTCTGAAAATAGAAATAAATGGTGACTAAGGCTTGACACGGCTGTATGTATGTACATTGCTAACTGAGTACAACACAGAAGATCATACTTCTTCTGTGCTCTACATACAACCTCAGAAGATAACTTTGAATCTTGACGATGAGACAAAAACCTACTTTGGAATGACTTTGTCCCCTATGAAAGTTGCTGGGTGATAGACCTGAAAATTTTGGATCTTAGCTAGTTACTGGATGGAGACTCTTTGCTGAAAGTAATACTGGAAATTGGGGCTCATCCAACATCAAATAAAAGGAGTCAAGACCCTACTTAAGAACCTTAAAGGAGGCACTTTACTTCATACACTGCCCATGAGGCCACATTTGTTCAGCAGCCTGTTCATCTCTATTGTACTGAGCTCACCAGAGGAAGACTGAACCAGCTCAGAATCTCTTGCTGCCTCCCACATCCTACACCCCCACATCCTACACCCTCCCCCAACTTCCAGGAACATATAGAAGGAAAAAAGGTGAGGTCTACCATCTGCATGCTGGGGTGGAACCTCACATTATATCCTAAGACCTGACAGAACCATGTTATCTTTTCCCAGTAAGATAAAGAAGGCTAAGGCAATTACAGTGGACATGACTTTCACATCCTCTACTTTCACATGGACAAAACCCAGAATACACGACTTTAAGGCATTAGAGCCAAAAGTGAGTCTAGAGAACATTTGGCCCAGTGTTTCCCAGGGGGGTACATATAGCTTTGGTGGTATAAAAGATTTTAGGTGGTACATAGATATGACTTTCAACAGCATTCCATCAATAGTAGGAGACTTTATACATTTCAATTCTGTTCCAATCCTTCTAGTTAGGGCTGTGTCTCTTAAGACTGAGTGGTAAAAGAAAAGTTAAAACAAAATTTTTGAAATTGGGTTTGAATTCTGATCCTGCAACTTATAAATTGACTCGGTGATGCAATTTGACCAATAAAAAAGTGAGTGGAAGACTTTTAGGGAATTCTTGGAGAGATTTTTCACTCCAAACTCTGAAGTTTATACTTTCAGCCTCTCTAGTATATTGCTATATTGGACCAAACAAGCTCTGTGAAGGCAGGGGGAATCCATCTTTCCTTTCCTTTCCTTTCCTTTCCTTTCCTTTCCTTTCCTTTCCTTTCCTTTCCTTTCCTTTCCTTTCCTTTCCTTCCCTTCCCTTCCCTTCCCTTAATTTTCCTTTCCTTTCCTTTCTCTTCTTTCTTTTTTAAATTTATTTTTGAGAAAGAGAGAGAGAGAGAGGCAGAGAGAGAGAGTGCCACAGAATCTGAAGCAGTCTCCAGGCTCTGAGCGGTCAGCACAGAGCCTGACATAGGGCTCAAATCCACAAACCTCAGCCACCCTGGTGCCCAGGCTTACTCCATCTTGTCCTCTGTTGCATGTCCAGGACTTGGAGTACCCACCAATGTTGCCATCCACAAGAATTTGATATATATTTGCTGGATGACAAATAAAATAATCATATGAATAACTAGAATCCTTTTTTCATTGTAATAATGGCTTTTAAGTGTACAGATTTGCTCCCAGGCTTAATGTTAAATCACAGGATAGACTCAGCATTTTCCCACTAAATTTTTCTTTTTTAATAGATGTGTTTAGGTATGACTGACATAATATAAACTGCAAATATTCAAAGTGTACGATTTGATCAGCTTTGACATATGTGTACACCTGTGAAACCATCAGGATAATCAAGATAATGAACACATCCATCATCCCCAATGTTTACTTGTTCCCTTTCGTAATCTTTATCTCATATTTCTCTACCTCTCTTTTTCAAGGACCACTCATCTGCTTTCTGTCACTACAGAAGCATCTGTATTTCACAGAATTTTATAGAAATGGAACCAAAGACTATGTACTCTTTTTATTAGGCTTCTTTCATTCACAATAATTATTGTTGCATGTTGTTGTTGCATGTATTAGTAGTTCATTCCTTTTTGAGACCGAGCAACATTCCATTGTGTAAACATATTGCAATTTGTTTATCCATATTTATCCTTTGAGTTTTGCCCAGCTTAGGGCTCTCACAGATAAAGTTTATATGAATATTCATGTGCTTGTCTATGTAGGGTTATGTGCCTTTTAAAACAAATTAAGTTTATTTATTTATTGGTAGAGAGGGAGAGAGCAGGGAAGGGGCAGAGAGAGAGAGAGAGGCAGAATCCCAAGGAGGCTCCAAGTTGACACTGCAGAGCCTGATGTGGGGCTTGAGCCCATGAACTGAGAGATTATGACCTAAGCTTAAACCAAGAGTCATGTTTAACTGATTGAGCCACCCAGGTGCCTCTGGACATACGGTTTCTTTTCTTTTTTTAAAATTTTTTTTATAAAATTTTTTTTAATATGTTATTTTTTTTTTGGATACAGAGAGAGACAGAGCATGAGAGCGGGAGGGAGAGAGAGAGAAGGAGACACAGAACCGGAAGCAGGCTCCAGGCTCTGAGCTAGCTGTCAGCACAGAGCCTGACGCGGGGCTCAAACCCATGAACATGCGATCTGACCTGAGCCGAAGTCGGAGGCTTAACCGACTGACCACCCAGGTGCCCCATATGGTTTCTCTTCTCTTGGGTGAGTACTTCGTAGAGAAATAGCTAGATAATATGCTAGGTGTATGTTCAGCTTCATAGAAACTACCAAAATGTTAATCAACGATGGCTGTCCAATTTTTATTGTTATTGTGAATACCATAGGCTATGTTTTCTGCTAAAAGTTTTATAGTTTTAGGTTTAAAATATAGGTATATGATTCATTTAATTAATTTTTCATATGGTGTGAGATATGAACCAAAGGTTTTGTTTGTTTGTTTGTTTGTTTGTTTTTGCTTGTGGCTATTCAACTGTTCCAGCATTATTTGTTGAAAAGACTATCCTTTCCCCACTGCATAACCTTTGAAATCTTTGTAAACAAACAAACAAAAACAGTGGTCCATATATATGTGGTTTTGGTTTTGGACTCTCTATTCTAGTTGTCAATCTCAAAACAAATACCATACTGTTTTTATGACTACATTTTCACAATAAATCTTGACGTTAAGTAGTGTAAATCTTCTCACTTTGTTGTTTGTAAAAGTTGTTTTGTCTATCCGAGGACCTTCACATTTCTATATGATTGTAGAATCAGCTTGTCAATTTCTAATAAATAAATAAATAAACAAACAAACAAAAAAATAAAATAAAAATGAAGGCAGCTGTGGTTTTGATTGGGATTGTGTGAGACCTAAGATCAATTTGAAGATATGAAGAAACTGATGACTTGCCCAAGGTCATCCATAAAGTGGACATCGCTGTAGGTTATAATGGGGATTATGTAAATTATAATGGGGATTATGTAGGTAAATTTATCTTGAGCTCTTAGAACAATGTGTGGCATATGGTAAGTGCTCAATAAGAAATCCTATTACTCTCTTTCTTTAAGCCTTCAAAGGCAAACTCCATTGTTTAAACAACAAAACCCAGATCCTTAACATTTCATCTACCGTGTATTCTCACCTGGATATTTTTTTTCCAGACTCACTTAGCATCAAGCCCATAAGCCATCCCTCGAACTCTACCTCCAGTCCATACCAAAATACTGTCTATTCTCCAAACATTCTATGCTATTTTTGGTTACTGTCCCTTTTTTTTTACATACTGTCTCAACTTCCTAGAAAGAGTGTTTTTCTCTCCTTGTTAAAATTCAACTCACCCTTCCAGACCCACATCAAATATTGCTTACCCTGTGCAATTGCTGTGAGTAGTCAGTACTTACTGTTTCTCTGAGCTATAATAGCAAATACATTGCATTATAATTATGTATTTATCTAATTATATATTTGCATACCGGTCAGCTCACTACACACATTTCCCAGGAAATGAATATTTTCAGAGTAGAACCAAGTGGTTATTTATTTTTACAGTCTTTGGGCCTAATACCAGATCTAGTACACAGTAGGTACTTAATGCATATACACTGAATAATATACAACTGAAATCTTCTTTGAGAAGAATTCATACTTGCTATCTCCATTGGTATTGCCATTTTTAAAATAAAAGCAATAATATTTCTCTTTTAGTCATATGCACAATTTTTGTGCCTCAGTTTTTGCCATTGAAGTTCAAGCTTGAGAAGTAGTCCTCTGAGACAATAAAAACTCCGAATTTTTTCCCAGTAGAAAAACAAAAACAAGACAGAACTATAAAAGTGCCTGGCACAAAGTTAAAAGGGAATCCCTCTCTTCTGCTCTCTTGGCTCCAGCAAACACGGGGGTAGAGACAGGAGGCAGTTCAGCAATAGCCCGGCCTAGGGCATTGCCAGAGAAACCCTTAACCAGAGAATGGGCTCCTTGTTAGAGAAACACTAAGGGGTATGAGTGAAACTGAAAGGAGGCACTCAAATAATTCCCTGTGCAACCTCAAAGGGCCCCCACAATTCCCCTGTGTTTAAGAGGACCCCCACATCCAGGAAAAAAAAGATTCCAGCCAAAGGCCTGAGCCTCCTCCTGGGAGGGCCCAGCAGGAAATGCCTCTTTGACTTGCAGGGGAGTTCAACACTTCAAGTTACCAGAGATATGTGTTTGTGGTTTACATAAAGGTGGGGAAATTCTACTTTGGACCCACACCTTAAATGATTAGCTTTCCCCGTGGTAAATTTTGCAATCATACCACTATGTTTACAGTAAAGTGTATGGCATATATATTTGAGAAGAGAAATTTTCCATAATTCAGGTCTAGAAAAATTATCCTTAATCCAGATGTGGGAGAAAATAAATTGAGAACATAAAGTATTTTAGGTCTAGTCCCATGATAGGCCAAACCCAATATTATGGTGAGCCAAGGCCCCTCTTTGGAGCAAAGTACTTTCCTGTATGAAGTAAATAACTTCTTCCTAAGCATGAAATGTTTCTCTCCAGAGGGTATTTTAGTTGCCTGGAGTTTCTGTACGATTGAGATTGTTTAGTACATTTGAGTTGAGTCTTGTTTCTTTTTCCATCTCTCAGGCTGTAGTCTAGTATTTAATTAATGCTGTTTTTTAAAAAATAATTCTTGTTCAATTTGATTCTTCACAAATGAAATAAATTATCTCAATGGAACAAACAAGCAAACAAAAGTAATTTTTTAAAGATAGTCAAAAGTTGGGGGTAAACTACCCAGACTTTAAAGGAGATATTATAAAAAAAAATCACTGCAAGTGTTTTAACACTTAAAAAGTTTGGGTTTACTTCCACCTACCGCATGTTACAGGGGGCAGACTAAAGGAATAGTTGCCTAGAGGGTGAAAAAAGGCTTATGCTAGTAACTTCCCACTGAAGAGGACATTCATCAAACTCCAGAGAAAGCATTATCCACTCATTTGCATATGCTGTTTTGCTAAGGGTTATACACAGTGAGTGAAGAGTTTGTAACCAGAATCTTAATATTTATATGATAAATAAATTATGAAAGTAATGATTTATGTCAACTTGAAATACAGGCTTTTATTATTTAGTGTGTGGATGAAATGGAAGAAAACTAAAGAGTGAGCATATAGATGTTTTATCTCCAAATACAAATAACATAATTAACCTAAGAAAATAACATCTTTATTGCCTTAATAAAAATTATTTAAACTGATATGTTTTCATATTTGTAATAGTTTTCAGAAAGCTTGGACTCAAATTTGAAGATCATCAAATGTGAAGCTTACCCAAGACACATAAATACATCCATGTATTTAAGTATTTAAAAAGTTTCTTTAGTCTACTCCATTTGTCAGATATTGGTAAGTGTATCAAACTCTTGAACTATAATTGTAGATTTTTCAACCACTCTGTAAAATTTCTCAGTCTTGCTTTATATATTTGGAGCTTACAGTTTTGGATGCATATAAGTTCAAAATTATTACAGTTTCTTAATGAATAACAGCTGACCCATACAATGTACTTACTATGTGATTCACATAATCTAAGTGTGTTACATATATTCACTTATTTTAGTCCTTACAAAAACTCTAAGGGGGAGATATTATCTCCACTTTATAGTTGAGTAAAGAGATTAAGTTTGAAGAGCTTAAATAATTTATTCAAGTTCTCACATCAGTATGTGGCAATGTCAGGACCTGCAACTAGATATATGGCTCCTAAAATTGTGTTTTTAACCAGTATAATGCACTGTCTTTCTGCTCTCTGTTATTATCTAGTGGCCCTCTTTATCACTAACGAATGAATTTGGACAGTTTATGCTGTTTGATATTATTACAGCCAAGGGAATTACGTAAGTGTCCATAAACAGACATCTTTTACTTGTATGTTCCATAGCTTGCAATTTCAAGAAAACTCATGGTATAGGAAAGCTGCTGAAACTCTAGCCAACACAAATATATTCCATCTCATAAGGAAAAAAGGCTGAAGGGCAAAACATGCTTATTTATCTAAAGTGCGCTAACACAGCAACTACCAGCTACCTGTGACTATTGAGCATTTGAAATCTGGCTAGTCTGACCTGAAATGTGCTGAAAGTGTAAAGTACACATCAGAATTTGAAGACTCTACCAAAAAGAGTGTATAAATTATCTTAATAATTCATTTTTTTATTTTGTGTTGAAATGATAACATTTTGGATATACTGGGTTAGATAAAGTATATTAATTTTTTAAGTTTATTTATTTATTTTAGAGAGTTGTGGAGAGGCAGAGAGAGAGAGGGAAAGAGAGAAGGAATCCCAAACAGGTTCCTTGCTGTTGGCACAGAGACTGATGTGAGGCTTGATCCCATGAAATGTGAGATCATGACCTGAGCTTAAATCAAGAGTCAGACACCCAACCAACTGATCCACCCAGGCACCCATGATAAGGTATATTATTAATAATAATTTCACCTGCTCCTCCTTATTTTTGTAATACAGCTATTAAAAAGAATTAAGTTATATATGTGACTCTCAATTGTCTTTCCTTATATTTCTATTGAAAGTGATGATTACAAGAGCTTCCTTGGAATTCTCACCCAACAATTTCTGCCTATATTTTATTGACAGGTATTTAGCCTCATAGAAAGCTAATAAGGGAGATTGCGTTATGTACTCTTCTGACTACACACCTCTTGTCTCCTCCAAATATTATTAAGGGAGCATCAGAAAATGGAGTGGTATCTCATGTAGTTTTAAGTTTGGCTTCCTTATTGACTAATGATGTTGAGTTTCTTTTTATATGCTTATTTGACATCTGTATCACTTCTTTGGTAAAGAGACTTTTCAAATCTTGCTCATAAAAATTTTTTTCAATGTTTATTTATTTTTAAGAGAGACAGAGAGAGAGCATGGGAAAAGAAGGGGCAGAGAGAAAGGGAGACACAAAATCTGAAGCAGGCTTCAGACTCTGAGCTGTCAGCAAAGAGCCTGATACTGGGCTCTGAACCCACGAACTATGAGATCCTGACCTCAACTGAAGTCTGTTGCTTAACCAACTGAGCTACCCAGACACCCTGTTGCTCATTTTTTAAATTGTTTTTTTTTCTTATTATTTAATTGTAACAATTATTTATCTATTCTGGATACAGGTCTTCATAAGGTATGTGCTTTGCATATGTTATCTCCCAGTCTGTGACTGGTCTACTTATTGTCTTAATAGTGTATTTGGTGAAGTTTTATATTTTTGATGAAGCTTAATATATCAATATTTTTGTTGTATAATGTACAGTTTCATACATCCTTTCTAAGAAATCTTTCCCTAAGCCCAAATCACAAAGATTTCCCCCTATTTTTTATATTAAAAATATATTATATATATGTATATGTATAAACTATATTACTATATATGTATATATATAACCTATATATATATATATATAACTATATGTGTGTATATATATAGTTTAAGCACTTACATGTAGGTCTATGTTTTTTTAATAAAAATTTTTTTAATGTGAGGTAGGGAATCACAGCCCAATGTTTCACCTCATCCTTTTGAGTCTAAAATGTTATGGAATATTTCTTCTGTGCCCAAATGCTTCCTCAAGAGAAAGAAAAAGAAAAGATGGGGAAGAAAAGCCAAACAACAAAGGATTTGCTTTAAAAGGCTGATTATATGGGAGAAGTCTTACTTAAAACTCAAATTAAAAATGACTAATTATTTGATGGGGAAATTTAAACTTCTTTCCATAACTAGGTAGAAATAGAAGCTTATGAACAAGTTCTAACTATAGAAAGTGAAATGCACTCTCTCTCTGTATCTGTATTATAAAGCATGGATTTTTAACCTGCTGCAAGTAAATCAATACATGAAAAATAATATCTGTTTATAAGATTTCAGTATTATTAGAGTGGACTCTTTTAAAACCATTTTTTTACATTTATTTATTTTTTGAGAGACAGTGCATGAGTGGAAAAGGGGCAGAGAGAGGGAGACCCAGAATCTGAAGCAGGCTCCAGGCTCTGAGCCGTCAGCACAGAGCCTGATGTGGGGCTCGAACCCACAACTATGATATCATGACCTGAGTCAAAGTCAGCTGCTCAACCAACTGAGCCACCCAGGCACCCCATTAGATCTTTTAATAAACATTTAAAAGGGAAATGTTACTTGCTACTTTTCTTATTTAAATAAAAATAGCATAAAACTCAGAACTCTTGATTTTCCCTTCTCCTGGTGAGCAGGAGAGTTGGACAACACAGTTCTAGGATTGATCTGTCTCTCCACCCAATATTGCCACCATCATCTTGGTCACCAATGGGAAAAACTCTCTGCTTAACCAGGGACAGATAATTATTCCTTTGATTCCTTTTAGCTTACCTAGCACAAGACGACTGTCGCATTTAATGTGACTTTACTAAAGACTTCAATATAGCAAAAGGAAATTAATAGCCAGAATCTAGGCAATCTGGGCTATGTAATAGGACTAATTTGTTGAAGCCAGCTACGCATTATAGATGTTCTTTCCTTGTTGGGTTCTTTCTGTGACAAATATCTTGTTGAAACCTTCTAAGTAAGAATGCCTTCTTGGATGTACAGACTCTTGAGTTGAGAACAAGAGAAAATAGCTAATCTTTTTTTCTCTCATCTCCATAGATTTTGCCCTTCGTGCTTGGTTCTGATTGGAGATTTCATCCCCTCCATCAGTTTAGAGAAGCTGAAAATGGCCTTACTTCTTAGAAAGCCCAAACTAACTCCACAAAGAAATGTTCTTCTTGATAACCACATATTAATAAAATAGCTCAAACATTCTTAAGGAAAGAATTGTTTTTTTCATACTAATTGTGGATAAATGTTGCTTGGGGAATATGAAGATGTGGAAGACCCAGTTCTGATTCATAAGGAACTTGCAATCTAGGTAGGGTTATGAGCTACATAAGCAAGATAAATCAATAATCCAAAGTAAGTGATATATTATTCCATAGCACTTTAGAAAAAGTAAAGATCATTGTGAAATAAGGGTGGGTTTAAATTAGACCTTGAGATATCAAACTGAAGAAAGGATACTCCAAGCAGGGTCACTGTAAATGAAGGTGAAGGCAGTGGAACATGAGAGATTTTAAAGGGTTGCTCCTGGTGAGTTTAGAGGTAGGTAAACATGAAATGAGAAGAGCGAGAAAAAAGCTGGAGGTTGGAATTCCTCCTTTAGGAAGTGGGTGCCAACACCGAGTCTGAGCAGGGAGAATTCACGATGTCAGGCATGATTTCAGATAACTAACCCATAGATGAAGATGGGGATGTGGTGGAGGGGAGCGATTGAAGGCAGTCAAGTCAGTTCAGAGGCTGGATGTTGTAATGATACATTTCTGAAATGATAAGAATTTGACCTAGGCAGTGATAATAAAAATAAGGAGGAAGGAAACCAAAGGAATTCGAAGGAAAATTCATTACTAAGATTACTAAGATTCATTGCAAATGAAGTACTTGCCTATTAAAAAGCTAGGAGGTAATTGTTAATATAAAGTTAATACTTACAAACTGACCCTGTAGGGTGTGGGTGGAGGTCTTTGGAGTTTGTGCTATTTTTGTTAATCCTCTGAAATTGATTTCTATATATAAGTCACCCAAATATATAAATTGGATCACATCTTTGAGTGCTAAAAGTGAAACTGAGCTAAATGACAGTGTTTCCAAGTGAATACAATACAGTATGGATCTATCCGACACTTCCCCACCACCCTTTCCATTTGCTTGAATTCATCTCCTTAAAAGACAGTTCCAAAAGAACGTTTTAAAATAGTAAATTTCCTCTAGATTATCGAAAAGTAACACAAGCTATTTCACAGGACTGATGGGTCAGTTATATCTTGGCCAAAGATGAAGTCTTGAAGCATGTCTCCTTGCTACTGACAAAAGACTTGGATGTGGCCCCAGGAGTCAGATGTTGAAAATGCTTTCAGCTGTGGCTTACAAGCCCCGGGCTTCAGGCAGGGACTATGAATATTAGTACTCGGCATGGAATTCTCTCCATGTCCTCTCCCACTCTTTAGTCATCAGAATGACAGGTAAGCTAGTTTTCTCCTGGCATTTTAAAGGGCAACAGTTAATTTCCTTTCAGGTGGGACTTTTTTTTTTTTTAATTTGGCTTTGTTTTGGTTTAAAGACACATTTTGCTGAAACTGCTTTTATGCTGGTGCAAATCCAGACAAAGAAAACTTTTATGCAAAATAAACAAAATAGAATGTCCTGAGCCAGGATTTCTTTGCAGGACATGTTCCTCGGGCTATTTCTGAGAGGTTATTTATGGACGGCTGTTTATCCCCTGGAGCCTGACTTCATCTCTTGGTGAACTGAAACGACTCTGTGTTTAGTACATTGGTCTGCCACCCCTGGGAATGGCTGGATGTCAAATATTTACCCCTGTGGGATCGAACAGAAATCAGAGATGCACTGAGAAAATAGAAATCAAATCCAGTGCCTTTGGAAATTAGTAAAATTTTAAAGAAAAAAAACATTTGAAATAAAATGCTAGCACAGTGTGACTTACTTTATTGGAAGCTGGGAGGGGAGGGGCAGGAATCTCTCTGAAATATAAGGTTACTTTAAGCACAAGCGTATTTTCTTCTTACTACTTTCTCAGTGACTACACCCATCCCATTCCCTCACCTGGCTCAGTACCAGGCCCAGAGGGTGAGGTTTTACATTTTTATTTTTTTTAATTGAAAACGGATGCTACACCTTGTTTTTCATGCCTGCATTTTTCATCAGAAAAAAAAAGAACACCTAGCCAAGTATTAGTTTTGTGCTGCTGTAGCCTCATAAAACCTAGGAATCAAACCTTGGTGTTCTGCTTTTATAGAGAGTCACGTTGGAAAAATCAAGAAACTCCCAAATTAGTTTACTGTCTTCTGAAGACTTCTGATTTCAAATCCTGTGTCTGTGTCTGGCACCCACCCCCACGTCCCCAAGCAGAGTTTTTCTTTGGCATTCTACTTCCTGTATCATCAGAAACAAAGCTACATTTAAAAGGTTAAATCAAATAAACCAAGCTACAGAAAAGCTTATAAAATATCAGTCATGAACAGCAAGCAAAGAGGACAATCACTAAAACCATAAAGGGAATACTTGGTGGATGGCTGTGCTTTAAATAAAGTTCACATGAGCTATGTAACATTAGATGCTTTTAAAATTCAGAGGACAAAGTACAGACATGTTTGTGCATTTCACTTTCACTTGGCAAGACTTTTTGAATCAGATCTGGTCTCCATACTCTGCTGCTTGCACACACTGATGTGTATTCTTCCCTTTCAAGCGAGTGCACTATCAAAAAGCAAGCACAATTCTATCTCCGTCTTAAAGATGGAAGTGACACCAAATTCTGGCTTGACCTGCTCAGTCTCAGAAGCAGCCTCCATGTGAAATATTGTCTGAGAAGCTCACTAGAAATTGGGGAAGCTGGTGATCACAGGCTGCCCTGCCCTCTGTCAGAATGACAGCATTTGGAAGGCAGCTTGGCATACGAAATTTCAAAGTAAAGGTTCGGCAGCTTTGGAGGTCCTCAAGTTTGGCAAGGCGCGTATAATCAACAAAGGGGCATTACTTTTCATTGTATTTAAAAATATAAGTCCCTGCAGACTGGAGTACTGTGTGCTCCGAGAGCTCTTGTGCTGTTGGCCCCTCTGCACCAAGCAGGGGAGAAATGCAGCTCACACAAGCAGGCTTTGTTTTAATTAGTGCAACAAGCAGCCCTCCCCACCACCCTCTCTTTTCAGTGCGCCTTAGTTCACAATTGTCCCTAACCCCCTCAGCTAAAAATTGTTACTAAGAAAAATTCCACAGAAACCAAAAGAAAAGCGCCAGGCTGAGACTGTGCTTTTAAAGAGTTTTCCAGACTGACTCGGCAGAGCTCTCTGCAGGGAGTGAGTTGCTGAGCTATTATTACTTGAATGGATTTCAGCTCCAGGGATGTCCCCCAAGGTTAACAAGATAGTTCAGTTAAAAATAACATTAAATTCTTAACCCTCCCTTACCCCAAGGAGGGGGGGGGTCACATTTAAATAACATGAAGGATCTAGTTTGAAGTGACAAAAGCCAAGAAATTCATAATTAAGGAATGATAGAGCTCTATCTATCTCCAAGATCTGTCTTCCAGGGTGCCAAATATAAAGGCTCAGTGGAGTGAAGGAATAAAGTGTGGACTTTCACCCAGCATTAGCGAGATGTTGTGCATTCAGAGGCAGACCCTTTGGTGTCTGGGGGGCAGAGGTGGGGGGTGAAACAGTGGGTATGAGGGAAAGGTGTTTAAAGGGAAAGAGGAGTTAAGAAGTTAAGGTGGGAATGAGAAGTACAATTATGAAATGACAGCCACTAACAAATGTTGACTTAGATTTAGTAAAGAAAAGCACCTGCTTGTCATTGGATTAATTGTACTTGGGGTTATCTGTGCTCTATCCTTTTCCTTTTTATTTCCAACACCGCGCGTGCACGCGCGCGCGCGCACACACACACACGCATTCCATTCTTCATTTTCATCAAAACCTTTTTTTTTTCCAATTAAGATAGAGGTGCTCAAATGGAGTGGCAATTTTGGTAAAGTATTTGAAATTCTTGGCTTATCGGACCACTAGAGTACAACAGCTGTGAAGACGTCATTAGAAGATGTATGTGGTCAATGGCTGAGTGTAAATCAGTATCACCCACCAATTTTGAGAAGGAAAGAGGCTGGCTATGGACCTAGGTCTACGGTTTCCTTCAAGGTATACAATTATTTCGACTAAGTACTTTTCAAACTAGGATTTTAAGCTAACGTGTTTTCAAGTGAAAACTTGCAAAATGTTTACAGTGTCAAGCTACTTTGATTCCATTATATTTGTGCATATTTTTACAACCAAATGCAAAATTTAAAGGTTTTTGAGAAGAAATGTTATGTGCTATGTTATTAGTGTCATCTACATTCTCATGTGACATCAGAGAAGCTTAATTTTTTTCATTTTGAAATCTAGTATAATTTTAAGGCGATTACCTAGGTACTTTTTATCTGTATATGAATAAAAAGGGAATTTCTATTTCTTGTTTGCCTCCCTCTGAATCCAGTTTGTTATAAACACCTCAAATTGGCCTTTAAACTCTCTAATCTTATGCTGAAACTAATATTTCCTCTTTAAAAACATTTTTAACATTTATTTATTAGAGAGAGAGAGAGAGTGGGGGAGGCGCCGAGAGAAAGAGGGAGACACAGAATCCAAAGCAGGCTCCATCTCTGAGCTGTCAGCACAGAGGCCGATGTGGGGCTTGAACCCACGAACTGTGAGATCTTGACCTGAGCCAAAGTTGGAAGCTTAACCCACTGAGCCACCCAGGCACCCCTGAAATGAGTATTTCCTTATTTCGAACACTGATTTAATAGTCATAGGACCAAAAGAAGAAAGCCCATTTCCTACATATTAGTAGTGGACATTTTAATAAGTCAACCCATGCTCATCAGTAGGCAAGCCAGCATCTCCTCATAGTATGCTTCGTGTGCACAACATTTGGTAAAATATATTAACTGGAATTTTCCAAATTTGGATGGATGGCCACAAGAAACAAACTACTCTGCTAAGGTCATGTCATAAACAAACAGCTCTGTCCTTGACCCTCTGAGTTCCTCAGTGATGAACTTCACTTTGAGATTTTATATAACCCTGTCCCTGTCATGCAGAGATGATGGCATTAACCAATAACAGCAGCACCTTGACCTTATGTCATTGTTGCTTGTGTAATTTTGGTGGATTTCACAGAGCCATCTATATTGTTTTGCTATCTAGTCACATAACAGTACATTTTCAATGGCGGCCAGCTAGCTGGGATTAGAGACCCACTCTGTGGCTAGAGGGAGGAAATCAACAAGCCCACACACGAACTAGAGGACTGATATCTGCCTTCATTGATGTCATTAATTTAAGTACTAACCAACTTTATTGATACAAAACACCCTGCCATCTTAGATTTTGAGGGGAGGATCCCATTCTGAAGTTCTGACCATTAGTAATGCTGATAGTGAGCGTGTACATTTAGGAGGGATGAAATGGAGGGGGGTACAACCTTTGGCATTGATGTTTCACTAGCTGAGTGATCTAGTTAGGGCTAGATACTCATTACTCATTTAAGCCTCATTTTTGTCATCTATAAAATGGGGATAAGATTGGGGCACCTAGGTGGTTCAGGCCAGTAAGCTTGCAACTCTTAGTTTCAGCTCAGGTTATGATCTCATGGTTCCTGGGTTGGAGTCCCACATTGGGCTTTGCACTCACAGGGCAGAGCCTGTCTGTCTCCCTCTCCTTGCCCCTCCTCTGCTCACTTGCTTCCTTTTTTCTCACTCTCAAAAATAAATAAACTTAAAAAAATAAAATGGGGATAAGACCTATTTCTTAAAATAGGATTATGTGAAAAAGTGTTTATTGGGTGATGAAAAACACTCAGTAAATGGAGGCTATAATGATTATTGTCACTATTCTTACTATTTTGTTTTGTATATTTTCCCTCTCCCCAGTTTAAAGCAGCATTTGGCCTTTTAAATTCCCCACCTAAGGAATTTTGAAAGATAAAGGTTGAAGCACCCTGAAGACAGTGGTTCTTCCCATCTTATGAAAAGTCTAAATTCGTTCAGGAGATCACTGAGGCATCCTGATGAAGGCAGGAGGGAGACTTCTCTTTAGAAGCTATAATTTGCCCATGGAGATTCTAATAAGCCCTAAGAGCTGTGGGTTTTGCTCTTGAGTATCTCTGGTGCAGGAAGTGGGAAGAGATATCTGTTCCAAACAGGTAAGGAAAGATCCTGGCTATTCTGGCTTTTTCTTTTCTTTTTTCTTTTCTTTTCTTTTCTTTTCTTTTCTTTTCTTTTCTTTTCTTTTCTTTTCTTTTCTTTTCTTTTCTCTCTTTTTCCTTTTTGTTGTTCAAATACCAATTCCAAGGACAGCAGAGCAGAAGGGGATGTTGAAGAACTAGGTTTAAATTCTGCATCTTTAGTTGCTGTCTTTCTGATACTGGGTTCCTAAAGGTGGACACAGGGTCACGGTGACTGAGATGTTCTCCCATGGCTAGTGGCTGGTCATTCTCCCAGTCATGTCAGCTCAGACAGCCACCTCTAACTCTTCCTTTCCAGAAGGAAAGAACCAAGAAATCTTGGATGAAGACTAAACATAACTGTACTGTCCTGAGCATATCACTTAACCCCCTTCCTTTGCCTTTGAAAAGGAAGTTAAGAATGCTTGGCGTTCTGAAGACACAAGTGTTGAACTAGAAGACCACTTTATGTCTTTTTCAGTGACAAAATCATTACAAAAATGTAGTGATGTTTGTATTCTTCTTGCTGTATTTAAGGTGGTGGATGGGAATAACTTCTATTTTTCAACTTATTTATCCTATTGATAGATGTTAAATTATTACTTTGCTGCACATCTCTGTATTTAGGCACAAAGAGAATATGGGCTGTAAGTAAATCATGAGATTTCTTCCTCCACAACATAGTGATCAAATCCAATGGACTAAACTGAATTATTCTCTGTCTATATCCAGGCCTGAGAGTAAACAGGCAGTATGTTTTGATCCCATAGAGAATCAGGTTTCTAACAGAAGTAAAATGGAAACATTGAATTAAGTCATGGTTGTATTTCTTACTATCAATTTAAAGGCTTTAGCCTTAATTCTGAAAACATTTCCCCTCAAACACTCTATTTCCAAGGTAGACCTTTACCAATTTGTTTTCCCCCAAATCATCTAATCCTATACTTTATAAAGTATTCCCCATGGGACTCTAGTGTTGAAGAAATATTACAAGAAAGTATATGAAGAAAAAGCTTTTTCTCATCAAGTTTGGTATATGTTGGGTAAACACACTTAGTTTTCTATATTATAGCACATCTTGGGAATGAACATCTTCATATACAATGTGACTTTTAAGAGGAAGATATACTATGCAGCACTTTCCCAAATTTATTTTATCAAAGAAATATTTGTTTCAAAAAACATCTCCTAGAAATGCAATGAGACAAACTGTGGAAAACTCTGATAGAGACCTGAACATCTTTTTAAAGTCTCAAGAGACGTACAGCTCTGGATCGAGACAGTAGCTAAAAAAATATACCAAGATGATATCTGCTAGAGCAAACTTGAACACTTAAAAGAAATGGCCAGTTCCACCACCACAAAGGGGAGCTCTCTGAGGGGAGCCAAATCTTCACATTCTCTATTTTTTAATATATAGAAGCAATAGGTTCTCAGTGTGGAAAGTTTGAGAAAAATAAAGTAGCATCAACAAAATAAAAACTCTCTGGTTTATATTTTCACAGCTTTTTGTCCTTAATATGTATGGACACATACATCTTTTATATATTGTATATATATATAACTTTTAAAATGTTTTCCCATTTCATTTTCACTCATTAGAATTCCCCCATCTTATTAAAAATCTTTGAAATCACAGCTTACAATGTTTGCAAAATATTCCATCATATGGAGGTACCAAAATTTCTGTTGTTGGACATTTAGGCTGTTTCTAATTTTTCACTATTATAAATAGAGCTATTGTGAATATCCCTGCACATAAATCTTTGTCTGTACTTGTTTATTTCCTTAGGATGAGTTCCTAGAAGTGGAGTTATTCTGTCTAATGGCATGGGATTTTTTTCAAGGCTCTTTATACACTAAAGCCTAATAGCTTGCCAGAATATTTTTATCAATCTATACTGCCATAGCTCATGAAAGTGGACAGTGGTATAATGACTCTGATAGTTTAGGTATCTCTGAATAAAAGTACCTAAAGGAATTCTTTACCCTGAATTTTATGAAGATAATTTACCCAGAATGACTATTCTCATGCTCTGTATTAGAATTCTATCATTTTTACCATTTATAATTGTGTATATAATATCAATGTACAGTTCTGCCACATAAACTGTTCATAATCTGCAAGGAATAAAGATGAGTATCTAGTTTTAGCACCGACATTTATGATCTTTGCTCCGTGAATCTTCTTTCTCCACAATCTGCTCTAACCTGGAGTTTCGTATCCCATTTTGAGGCCATTATTACAAACTCTTGATTTTTATTCATAAACTTGCTGAAAAGCCAGTCTTATGCATTGTTAGGTATCAGTTCTAAATAGCTGGTATCTCCTCTGCTCACTTTCCTGATCTTAGAGCACACTTCTGTAGGTGCCATTTTTTCTTCCCAGAAATCTTCCTCCATTTATTTATTCATTTAACTCTCTTATTTTATTTAGAAGTCTGTTTTAATATCACCTCTGAATGAGCAGACTTCCTGCTTTCCTCTGTCTTCATGTTACTTAATTTTTCCTAACAGTTATTATCATTTGACTTGATATCATTTATTTTAATATTTGTGTATTTTTTTCCCAACAAGAATGAAAGCTTCGTGAGGGCAGGAGCCAAGCCCTTACTTTATCCACTACAATAGCCCTAACATGTCCAGAGTATATAATAATAAAAGCTTAGTAGGTGTTTGATGAGTGAATGAATACAAAAAATTTTCCTACATCCAACTTCCTTCGACAAAATTTGTTTCATTTGCAGATGTTTGTGAAAACATCTGTCATTGTACAGCCTTGGCTGTTCCTAAGTCCACGTTCTATGTCTGCTTTCTTCTTGGACCACGTATTTTTTCCCTGTGGGACCAGAGGTTTTTGTCATGGGCAGTGCTGAAAGGAAGAACACTTAGACACCATTTCATGAGAAGAATCATTTCCTGCTTAATATCTAATCTGTAAATTGATCTCCCACTGAGCAGAAATAAGAACACTAGAGTGCTTTCTGTTCAATGCTTTTCCATCTGCCTAAGCTCAGGGGTCCCATTATTTACTGAAACCTAATATCATGAGGCTGGATAAGAAGATAGCTCTAGAACAAATCTGTGGTTACAGGTATACTGAGAAGGTGGGCAGGCATGGAGAGCTGGTATGAGTAATATTTATTGTATTTATAATATTTATTTATTTCTCAATATTCTTGGGCTTTTTCCATTTTTCACTCATTTCTCTTTCTCCACCTCAAGGAGTGCTCTCCTACTTCCAAGTTGGTTTGAAATTGACAGTTCAGCTGGCAGCCTCATTCATGACTAAAGATGGAGGAAATGCGGGATAAAGTGATGGTGTAGGGTCTAATTTATGAGCCTTACTTTCATTTCCTCTACCTGGAAAACTGGGAAAAATAACTTAATTTTTTATCAGAAAATGAAAAATTGGACTAGATGATCTCTGAGTTCCTGTAATTCCAATATTCCAAAATTATGAGCCAAGACAAAGCTTCATAAGTGTTTTTCATGGAATTATGAATTCCACACATGTCCACAGAGAGCATAGGGGGCCCAAGAAGTTCCAATGGACCAGGACAAATAAGTCAGGGAAAGTCAGAGCATCATAACCCCTTAAGAAATACGAATTACATGGTAGCATATTAAGTGTTGATCTATAATTATGTCATCTCCCCATTTTATTTACAAACTAAAGATTCTTAATCTTTTATAATTGTTCTAGAAAGGAGTAGTACCATTTCCTTGATCATTTTATTTTTTATCTTTTTACCTCCATCAGATAACTTACAAATTGCTTGAAATTCATTGGTTGAAGCTCTACATTTATTTGAGAAAAAGATACATCATGGTTTGGATACACACAGGGCAATGTTTTGTATCACTTTCCTGATTACCATCAAAATGGTATTATGTCTTTCAGTATTAGCAGATTCAGCAGTTCAC
>NC_043712.1:53568375-53592736 GCF_006229205.1 Suricata suricatta | reverse complement strand
AAAAAAAGTGTGCTCTACTCCTACAATCCAAAATAAAGTAGCTTTGTCCTGTAAAGTTGTTTCAACTCTAAAAATATTTTTATTAGTTTAAATACATTCTTTTATGTCTGCTCCCTAATTTTCCAATGCTTCAGCACATCCTACAATCTAGCTTCTCTGATACACTCATAAAGGCCTGTGCCATTTCCAAAGCCTTCCTGGTCAGAAGCCTTCCTGATTAGCTTTAATACACACTTTTCCAGTTTAAACTTATCTGAGAAATCTTCCTGCTTAATAGGTTTCTACTTTCCTTCTTTGCTGTGATAAGGTAGGAGAAGATAATTAGGATTTTAATTTTGACATCTCTGTCTTACCATCTGCCACTTTTATTTTCAAGATATTTTTAGGCCTTATTTCGTGTTTACTTGTATGTTTGTTTTGCCTTTATCATTCCTACCCTCCTCCTATCTAGCATCCCTATCTCATTATGCTTAACTTTTCCCTCCCTGAATTCTCCAGTTACTAAGGGTTACATGGTCACATTATCCCAATCTGCCAACAAGAGGATCTAGACATTCAGATCATTGTACTTTCCATACTTTTTGGGTCTAGAAATCTCAACCTAAGGAAGGCAGGATCTCACCAGATGCTTTGCTTTTAGCCAAATTAAATTTCCAGTAAATACTTCTAATCTTTCCTAGATCCTCTGATTTTAGTGAAATGGTATTACGTACTCAATGGCTGATCAATATAAGCTTTAATAATAGTTAGAAAGGATAATTAGAATCAGAAATTGTAAGTCAAAGGGCTCAGTTTAAAGAAGAGACTCTGCATGCAAAGAAATGGAATTTCTACTTTATTCTCTTTCACTCTAAGCCCCAGTCAGGGTAAGAGCAACTTAAATTTTGCCTGACTACAGATGCAAGAGTTGGTTTCATGAAACCCTAAAATGACCACTAAGCCAATGTTTTGACCATTTCTTCTTGGGTTTCTTCCCATCCCTGTCCACCATATGCCCTTGTCTATGGCAACTGAGAAACCAAGTGCCAGACCTTATTGGCAAATGATTGAAAGTAGAGTTTGTGCCTGAGCAAAAAGCATTGAAAACTACTTCAGCATCAGAGATCTGCTTCTTTTGCTGCTCAAATTATTTAGATTTGGGAATTTGTCTCATGCTTGGGACTCTGCAACTTGGCTCCTTTCCACCCTTCTCCACACAGTAAGCCTCCTCTAAAGCAGAGAAAGATA
Organism: Suricata suricatta; assembly: GCF_006229205.1. Classification (NCBI taxonomy): domain Eukaryota; kingdom Metazoa; phylum Chordata; class Mammalia; order Carnivora; family Herpestidae; genus Suricata; species Suricata suricatta. The sequence goes on along the minus strand of NC_043712.1, from coordinate 53,591,509 downwards.
CTTTAGCCAAGAGAAAGAGTCCCGAAGACAAAGGTCCATCCTGGAAATGTCACTTTTTGTGAGTCTTAAAGCCAAAGATGTGGTCAGAGAGGGCATACCTCTGACTTTCTCATTCCTTACCTTCTTATAGTTTCATGACATTTTCTTATCATAACTAATCTGGCTTCTATTATCATTCTTCTGCTCTTAAGTTCTCAGGGATGACACTAGTCCTTGCTGTATGGCCAAATGCCTGCTACTGGTCAGTGGATACAGTCATGGCTTCTGGGCTCCTCCTAATCTCTGTTCCTCACTCCCAAGGGCAACTACGTTCAATGTTGCTGATTAGGACAGAGCTTTCAGTGACTAGCAGACAACAGCAGTTCATGTTGTAAAGCTGCGTTATATAGTAAGCACAATCAAAAGCAAATGTCTCTCTTCTCCAAAGAGAACAGTGCAGCTCCATGGCCTTGACCTAGTGTCAGGTTAAAATCACTGACAAGAGAAAAGTAGTTGAAATCACATTATGGTTGGCCACACCATATCAGGGAGCCCAAGAGTAAAAGCAGAGTGTTCTATGATTCCCACCTTGAAGATAAAAGCAGCAAGCAGCTACATTCCATAGGATATTAAAGTATTAATTATTTGCTGTCATTAGTCTTAGCATATGAAACAAATTGCTTAAAATAATTTAAATATGCTATATATACTGAATATTAAAAAATCTAACACTTTATTCCTTGTCAAAATTGCTCTTTTAAATTTCAAAGCAGTCTTTCCTATTTTCTAAGCACATGCATGGAATATGCTACATTGTGTTTATCAGAAAAAACTATGTGTTTTTATGTTACCCTGACCACATTGCTATCCAAATTTGAAACTAATCACTTATCCCACATTAATCTTCCCTTCAAGCATAATATTTTCCTTTTGTCATAAACTAATGGGAATGAGCATATTTTTAAACTCTAAATCTGCCAAATAATTTATATTATAATATTCTACAATCCAAGTTTTAAGGTTTGTTTAGAAAAAAATTGAATTTGAAAACCTCGTTAACATACACATTGATGAAAACATTAAAAAATATAATGACTTCTTAGATACAGAACAGAGATTTCAGATTTATCTCCAAATGGGACTAGATTTAACATTGGATTAGCAGATCATTTGTTGTTTAATGATGTAAAGTTTTAGCAAAAATCATGGCTCATGGAACCTTGAAATATACTTAAGATAACATTTTGAAAGGTAGAAATCTTATTTTCCTCCATGGGTACTTAGAAATTATAGCTGAATGAGTTTGCAAATATAAATAGGACTTTTTCTCCTAACTGGAGGTGCTATCCTGCATCTGGCTAACTTCCCGCTCAGGTAATTACACTGGGCCTTTTGAAATTACCCCTGAAGTTCTAATTAGACACAATCTTCTTTGCTTCCTGTTGTAAACTGCTGCCTTGAGTCTTGCTCTGAAGCGTGTTTCAACTCCATGCCCAATCCCATCTTCCTGACTATTGTTGCGATTTTGCTAATTAATGCTCAAAATAACACCAGGTGATCTGAAGGGGACCCTGGAAATGCAAGGGTCTTATCATCAACGTCTCCATTGACGTTTCACAAAGGCCTCCGCAGTTAAACAAAGTGAAGTTGAGATGGAAACAATAAACATTCTGTGGCAACTCTGGTGGGTACCATTAGTCATATTGCTTATTTTTCCCCTGAATAATTCTCTAGCACTTATCAGGCCCCCTAGAAGAGGGAGCTTTAAACCAGATGCTGAATTACTTTGCAAGTGTGAATGATTATGTTATTAACAGTTCACTGTATAAGGGTAACACCTGCAGCAGTGAATTCTCTTAATAAGCTTAATAGAAAAAATTTAAATTGCCTCAATGAGGTACCAAAACCAAGAGAGAATTTCTCTTGAAAAGTGAGGAAGTGGAACAAAATCAAGAAATGTGCATGTTCCCAAATTTAAAATAATTTTACTACTATTATATATATTATAATATATATAACATATATACTATATTATATAACATATATATTATATAATATATTATATATATATATTTCCATGGGGGATATTCAGGTACAGGCTTCCTTATTCTGGAAACTTATGTGAAAATTTCTGAGAATGTATAAATTCAGTATGTAATCCTCTGTATGTATTTTTCTTAGCCCATCCATCAAAACTATTAAAATTTCTTCGAATTGAAAAATAACAAAAAGTTACCCAAATGACATAATGCCCTCTCTATGTATTTGACAGTATAAGAAAATATGTTATTCTGCAAAATACTATGCATCATGTAAGAAAAATTAAGGGAATTTGCGTGAGAGACTGTACCCTTATTGAAATTATATTTCTTTGAGATTTTTTTAGAAATGGTTTAGATTATAAGGTTGAGATAGGTCAAAATAAGAATTTTTTAAAAATCTCTGTTTTTGGTAACTGGCAAGTTTGAATTATTTTCAGCTACTTTTTAATAAATTCCAAGTTTTGGACACTGAGCATTTCTATATAACATTACTGGAAGAATTAAACGACCACACCACAGAAGGAGGTAATTCAGCAATTTAAACTCTTTTACAGGGATAATGAAGTGAGAGTTTCTGGAAAAGTGTGTGATGGATTATTCCTTTTCCAGAAATCTCTTGCTTGGAGAAAGATCTAAACTGGTAGAGTTTTCTACTTTTCCTCCAAATATGTGATTATTTTTCTTATTTTCTGCTGAGGAAAAACCAATGGGCTGTTCCTTAGTCTCCAGAGGTGGTCAGTAGGATTAAAGCACAGCAAGGTCAACACTGGCCATCGGACAAGAAGAAAGTTGTAAATTACAGATGCAGGTTCTGGGAGGCTGGGGTTGGGAATCACAATGTTATTACTAACTATATTCTGGTCCAGAAGGTAAACCCATGGAAAATAAGAGGGGCCAAACTTCTGAGCCACGCTATGCTGTCATCAAACACGGGATGTTTGCTCTACCTTCTTCTGTCTTCAGACCCCAATATTTCAAAACCAGGACAAGAACTGCCTGGTTACCCTGGTGATCTGGCACACACATTGTAAATATTTACATCATAAAATTCAGAGCCTAACATTTAGCTATGATGTTGACACTCAAGCAGGACACTTCCAAAAGTTCCTTCACATGGGATCAAGGCAAAGTAATCAAAAAATAGAAAAACATTTGAACAATAAGAGACATTATTATAATGAATTAAAGGCTTCCCATTACCTGCATCAAGCAGGCCTTCAATTCACAATATTAAAATATCTGGGCAGTTAAGGATCCCACATTTCCATGGAGAAGGTGCTTGTCTACTTGGGAGGCAACATGATGTAGTGGAAAGAATATGATTTAGAGGCTCATAGAACTGAATCCACATCCTCACTCATACACTTAACAGCTTCATAAACCTAGGCAGTTACTTCTCTCGGTTAGATTTCTCATTTTAAAAACACCTACTTTGCTGTGTCTTGTGAGGACCGGACATGGTGGTAGAAACTACACAGCAGAGTGTCCACTGGACTGTAGCCATCAAGAATTACACCAATATGGATGTTTTCTGTTGATTAAAATTGGATTGTTTTACCTTATTGCTTGAATTGACTTTGTTTAGTAATTTCAGCAAGATAGTCCTACTTTTAAATAACATATCTTAGTGACAGTACCTCACATAGTATTTAACACATAATAGTCTTTGAATCAATATTCCCTTTTAATCAATATCTGTGCTTGACTGACTTGCTGCCTCACATTCCAGTGTTCTTCCTCTGTTATTGGTTATATTCTTCAATGACAAAAATCTGATGGCTTTACTAGATGACAAGCTTTACATAGGTGGGAACTATGTCAATGTGTTCGTGCTTAACACGATGCAGTTAATGAGTACCTATTGAATTAGCAAATAAAGAAAGGCATAAAAAGTTCTCATTATCATCATGCTGCATGTTAGCCTAAGAATACAACTTATTGCTATATATGTTAGAACTGAAACTACCTAGGATATGAAATTAATTTCATTGACTGTAGAAAGAAATGAGCTGACTAAATTATTGATCTTAATATCACTTAAATGTATATAACAGTAGAAGGAATTATATAATAACCTCTAAGTACCCACCATCTACCTTCAGAAGCCAGTATCTTCCAATTGATTTAATTTTATCTATTCACACTTCAAAACACGAAACACAAAACCTTTCTAGATGAACACTCTCTTGGCCTAGGTTGTCCAGGTATGAGCCTCAGTCTTAAATTACAAGATACGTAACATCCCAATCAACTGGAACGTGAATTGACAGATCCAAAGAAATAATAAAGTTCAAATGCCCAAGAAACTCAGTTTATAGCAATTGCTTTTAAAGATTACAATATAACTGTACTGAAATTATTAAAGACATAACATAAGGAATTGAGAAAAGTAGCTTGCAGGAATCAGCCATTATAAGATACTGGAGTAAAACCAAAAAGTGGCTGTGAGGGAAAGAGGTCCATGAGTGGAATGGAGCTATAGTGATAGTTGCAGAGAATTTTCAAGAATTAATGTAAAGGAAGAACTCTCATAGTTAAGAAGCACAGCAAGTTACACAGAATAAAAATAAGTCCATATCCAAAACCATTTTACTAAAATTTAGGAACATAAATGACAAAGAAAAAATTTCAAATGCAAGGAGAGTAAAAAGATAAATTTCAAAGGAATGTAAATTATAGAAACAGATTTCACAACAAGTATAGAAGCCAAATAACAGTGGAGTCATTTCTTTATTGAGTGGAGGAAAAATAATTGTCAGCCTGGAATTCCCAGCCAAGAGAGAGGGTGAAATAAAGATATTTTTGTATAAAGGCTTAGAGGATTGTACTCAAACACTTGCTGAGGGAACTACTCTCCAATCCAGTTCAGAAAGAAGAAATGTAAACTCAGTAAGGTGTGTCACACAAGAAACAATAGTAATATAATGAAAAATAATAAACATATGGGCAAGCTTAAATAAGCAGTGACTACATAAAATAATAATAATATTAAAAATAGTTTGGGGGAATAAAATTAGGATGAAATTAAAATACTAAAAAATAATAAACCACATGTGAGGAAGAGGGAGTAATTGGTATTGAAGTATTTAATATACCACTGTGCTGAAAAAGGGTTGTGCTGTATTTTCTGTTCACCCCACCTGATATAATTTTTCTGTCCAGGTAGGTTGACCCAGATATATGACATCATCTTGGTTCTGAGCTTCTGGTTGAGCTCTGCCAATCAGGAATCTGGTAGAAGATCAGAAGGAGGGTGGATAGGGAGTTCAAGTATATGTGTTCTCCTTGCTGTCTTCTTGTGGGTTCACCTAGGACAGACCATATCCTTCAATAAGGTTACTACTGGAATCAAGGAAAGGAAGGCACAACTCTTTCAGGTTCCCATAATGTCTTCCTCTTTTCGCTGCTTTGAGACTAGAAATACTGGCACCCATTGGTGCTTGACCCCTGTTCCTGTACTCTCCAATGTGAATCCGGTTACCCCCCTCATCTCTGTAAATAGATCCTGGATGAGTCAACCCTCTACACATTATCTTGAGAGTACCATTTCTTTCTTTTTGACCCTTGGCTGATACAGAAAGAAAATGCATTGATTAAATTTATGTTTTTTAAAATTTAAAAATAAACATTTAATAGTAGTCACAAAAAGAAAAAAAAACAAACGTTCAACTTGCAAAGAAGAGAGGAAAATAAAGTATGTTGAAAAGTAAAAATGCAGGGGCACATGAGTGACTCAGTTGGTTAAGCTTCCAACTCTTGGTCTTGGCTCAGGTCATGATCTCACTGGCTCATGAGTTCGAGCCCCACATCGGGCTATGCACTGTCAGTGTGGAGCCTGCTTGAGATTCTCTCTCTCCCTCTCTCTCTCTCTCTCTGTCCCTCCTCTGCTTGGAATAAATAAATAAACATAGAAAAAAGTAAAAATGCAATAAAATGCAAGAAAGGAAAGAAAAACATAGTCAACAGAAAAACAAAGTGACATTGTATAAAATAATTAAGCAAGAATTCTAGTGCTGGTCATGGTGAAGTGGCTTATATTAGACTTGCTCTTTATAAGTAAATTCATGAACGTTTGACCCCAAAATAAAATCAAAACAAAAGAAACAGCACAACACAACCATTGACTCTCTGAAGGTGTTAAACCTCCAAAGTAGCCAGAAACTGTAGGTAGCAGAGTTCTCTAAAGAAGGGATGTTCTCTGGGTGAGCTCCTCTGAGGGCACTTCTTAGTTCTCAGCAGGCCAGGGAGGCATCTTACTGCCCTGGAAAGGCTAGGATTTGGGGCTGCCAAAGAGACTTGAAATAAGTGGGGAGAAAACACCGAAGAGCAGAGTGAGAGGAAAAAGCCATGTCTACATACAAATGCCCTCAAACCCTGGCTGACTCCTGGATGTCTCAGGGCCAGACTTTGAGGAACTGAGTGGAAAGCATTAACTGGAAAACTAAAGGGCTGAAAAGAGATTTCTACAGCTGGGAAGACAGAGTTTAGAGTTCAAGTCCCAATAAGGTTAAAGAGCATGGCAACCATTTCCAACATTTTACTGGGATTCCAAACAGCCATATGCTAAAAGTAAGGGGAAAATTGCAACATACTAGCTATTACAAATCCTCTATAGCAATGTCTGCCAATTTTTTTGTAAATAAAGTTTTATTGGACCACAGCCACCACAGGGCTTTATATATCTTCTAGGGCTGCTTTCAGGCTACTTGTATGCCCACACCTCCTGCCCTCTGGGGGAAACAAAAGCCTAAAAGTTTTACTCTCTGACCCTTTTGTTGACCACTTCTGTTGTAGGAGCTAAGAGGTCCACTTGTGCTGCATTTGCCTGCAAAAAAACCAAACCTCCATTGGAAGAAAGGAACATCGTTAAGAGTCTTAATTTTTCATCCATACTGACCTCACATCAAAAGTCATGAGGCATGCCAAAACAGTACAAATTAACTGGAAACCAAGAAAAACAATAAGAGAAACAGATCTTGTTTCTGTTGTGATTTAGATGTTTTCAGAAGTAAACAAGAACTTAATGTTTTAGCCATTTTGCTTTCCAATATTATAGACTTAGAAACCATTGCAAAAATAGTACATCAAAGTTTAGCCTTCCCTTCTCTTTCTTTAGTGTTACCATTTCATTTATATAATTAGTATAATTTTCTAAGTCAGAAAATTAATGTCGACATGCGGTATCTGGGTGGCTTACTTGGCTTAGTGTCTGACTGGCTCAGGTCATGATCTCACGGTTCATAAGTTCAAGCCCTGTATTGGGCTCTGTGCTAACAGCTCAGAGCTGGAGTTGGCTTCAGATTCTGTGTCTCCCTCTCTCTCTTCTCCTCCCCTGTTCACATTCTGTCTCTCTTTTTCAAAACTAAATAAACATTTAAAAATATTTTAAAAAAGAAAATTAATGTTGTATCATTAACCTCAGACCTAATTTGACTTCCACCAACTGTCCTATTATTATTATTATTATTATTATTATTTTATCATTATTATCCATGATCAAATCCAAGATCCCACATGCATTTGCTTTTCATGACTCCTTAATTTCTCTAGTCAGAAACAATTTCCCAGTATGTTTTATCCTTTTATGACCTTGATATTTTGAAGTACACTGACTAGTTGTTTTGTAAAGTGTTTCTCTAACATTCTTTTTATGCTTTTTATTTATTTTTTGAGAGACATAGAGAGACAGAGAGAGACAGCAACAGCAGGGGAGAGTCATAGAGAGAGGGAGATACAGAGCCTGAAGACAGGCTCCAGGCTCTGAGCTAGCTGTCAGCACAGAGCCTGACATGCAGCTCAAACCCACAAACTGTGAGATCGTGACCTGAGCCTAAGTCGGATGATTAACCAACTGAGCCACCCAGGTACCCCAGTAATGTGTTTCTCAATTTGTTTGCCTGATGTTTTCTCATGATTGAATCGAGGTTATACATTTTTGGCAAAAATATCACAGAAGTAATGTTGGACCTTTTGCAGTGCATTCTATCAGTAGGGACATGATGCCTTATTACTGGGGAAGTTAACTTCGATTGCTTGAGTAGATGTGTTTCTGCCAGGTTTCTCCACTGCATAGTTATTATATTTTTACCTTTGTAAGTAATAAGTATTATGTGGGGAAATACTTTGGGACCATGCAAATATCCTGATTCTCATCATACTTTCACTTACTAATTTCAGCAGTCATTAATGATTTTTGCCCACAATTATTATTAATTGTCAAGTGGGGATTTTCCATTGCTGTCATTTCTTCTGCACTAATTAACTGGAATTTTATTGCATTGAACAGTTATCCATCTTATCATTTATCGATCAATCCAGCTATTTATATCACTATGAACTCATGGATATATATTTTATCTTATGATCATAATCCATAACTATCATTATTTATTTTCCCACTAAAATTATCTCATATTTGGCCTATGGCTTCAAAGTCTTTTGAGCATTTCCTTGTTTTCGGGCATATAAGATGTTCCAAGTTCATCTGATTCTAGGTAAAGAGAAAATATCCCATCGAGACACAAAATGTCTTTAAAAAAAAACAGAGACTAAGAAATATGAAGATTATGGACAGATGACTTAGCACTTATGTAAATGGAATTGCAGAAAATGAAGATAGAAAATGGAGCTAAAACAATATTTGAAACAACAGTGGTTGAGAATGTTCCAGAACAGATGACATAGAAAAATTACACTTAGAGGCATCCTAGACAAAAAACTAAAAATAAAATTAAACCAGAAGAATATAAAATCATCCAAAAAAATATTACCCTGAAATAAACAACAATAATTCTAATGGTCAGCTTCACAATAGAAACTATAAACCCATAACTCAGTGAAATAAGATTTTTAAGGTTCTGAAAGAAAATACAAAAACTATCAGTGCCCACCGCCAAATTCTACACTTAACCCCATCCCCCAGTCTTTAAACTGAAACTAAATTAAAATACTTTCTTACAAATAACATCTAATGGGATGTATTGCCAGTAGGCATACAGATGGAGGCAAAAACAAGTTTTTCAGGCTGAAGGAAACTGTCCCAATGGAAAGATGGAAAGAAAACTATAGGAAGCAATGTAGAGCAACCAGAGTAGCAAATATGTGGGTAAATATAAAAATATAAGAGAAAATTAGATGTTTCAAACCACAATTAGAAATATGGTTTAGGTGTTTATACATGCAGAGATGTTAAATGCACAACACAAAAAGCACAGACAGTTATTGTGATTCTTGTATTGTTCCAGAAATGTTAAAAATCATTAATTGCACTCAAAAGAAATGAAAAGGACAGAAATAATGGGATGCCTGGGTGGTTCAGTGGGTTAAGTGTCCCACTTTTTTAAAATGTTTATGAGAGAGAGAGATAGAGAAAGCTCCATCAGGGGAGGGGCACAGAGGGAAACAGAATCCCAGGCAGGCTCCAGGCTCTGAGCTATAGGCAAGGAGACTGACTCTGGGATCGAATTCATGAACCGTGAGATCAGTCTAGCGCCCGACTGAGTGAGTCCCCCCTTCGCCCCAAGCCTCCCACTCTTGATCTTGGCTTAGGTCATGATCTCATGGTTTCCAAGTGTGAGCCCATCCTTGGGCTCTGCACTGACAGCACAGAGCCTGCTTGGGATTCTTTCTCTCCCTTTCTCTGCCCCTCCTCTTCCTTGCATCTCTAAACAAACAAACAAACAAACAAACAAATAAAAACAGTAAAATAAAAAATAAAAGGAAGGAAATCATAACTATAAAACCAAAAATAATTGACTTTAAATTTCATCCATTTGACCTCTTACTCTAAGTTAAACCTGTGCACAGTTAGTTCTCCATCCTCAGTGCCATGGATTTTGTTCAGGACCCATTTCTAGCCTTGACTATTGTAAATACCCTCTCTAGTTGTACTAAAAGGCAGCATGGTATTGTGGTTAGAACGGGTTGAATAAGACAGGTTTGGGTAAAACTTTGGCTTTGCCAAATACTACATAAAACCTTGGACAAATAATTTACCACTCTGAGATTTAGTTTACTTACATATAAAATGGCAGATGAAAATGATTTATAGCTCATTAAATTGTTGGGAGGATTAAATAAGATGATATAAGGAATTTAGGTAGTAACTGGTACAGAGTAAATGTTCAGTAAATATTATTTTTATTGTCTCATTGCCTCCAGTCTTTTCACCTCTAATTCCATGTTCCTTTTTCCAAAAAGGCAAATTCTAATCTTATTATGCCCTTGCAAATATTTTTCAATAGTTACCTTTTGGTAACAGGATAAAAAGTAGATTTCTTGGCATGGCCTACCAGAAATCTGATGATTCAATCCTCATCTACCAGTCATGCTTCATGTTCTGCAATTCTCTAACTTGACCTGTTAGCAAAAGCAATCTGATAAATATTTGTATTTTCAAAACCACACTGTGTTCTGATGTCTATATATTGGTAAATGTATTCCCTTTTCCTGGCATTTCTATGACTAGAAAATTCTTCTTACCTTGCATGTCTCAGCTCATTTATGGCTTTTCTTGTAAAAGTTTCCCTGGCTTCCCTGTGTTTCCATGGAACTGTGTATATGCCTCTATTATTCTACTATTACATATTGGCTTGTGATTACTGGCATGACTATTCCCCACCAAACTATAAAATCCACAATAGGGACCATGGCTTTTCTACTTAGTATGTATGTAACATTAGCATAGTGCCCCATGTGTAGCAGAAGTTCAATAAATGGTAGTTAAATGAATGGAAAAAAATAACTGACCTTAGAGAAGAGTTGTAAGAGAAAATCGAAGTCAAAGGTTGACTTCTTGAAAAGTATAATATAAATTAATTAACATGAAATAATAAATGCTTAGTAAGATATATCTTACGTTAAACAAGAGGGAATATATAAAATTATCAGTATCAGAAATGAAATCGGAGACATCACTACAAATCCTGTAGATATTTAAAAAGGAAATAAGGTGCTATTATAAATTAATGTATTCAATAATATAATGACATAAATAAATTATTATAAAAGCACAAATTCCCAAATTAACACAAGTAAATATTTAAAAATTCAAATAATGCTATATCTCTTAAGAAACGAAATTTGTAAAAATCTTCTAACCAAAAATCCCCACTCCAGGCCAAGATGTTTTATCGATGAATTCTTTTAAACATTTAAGCAAGAAATTATATCAATGTTACTGAAACTCCTTCAGAAAAGAAAACAGAGGAACATTTCCCAATTCATTTTATAAAAGTTTGACAGTGGTGACTGATATGGACATTAGTAAAAACAGAAAATAATAGGTTAATATTTCTCATGAAAAAATACTTTTCAATAAAATAATGGAACATGGACCACAGTGACATACAAAAAGTATAATATATCATGATTAAGGGTGACTTGTCCCAATTATGAAAAGTTCATTTAACCTTTAAAAATCAATCATGTAATTTACCACATTAAACTAATAAAGAAAAAATTTTATACATAGAAATGCTCATTTTTATAGATGATAAAAAAGTGATAAAATTTCGTACTTGCATAAAACAAATTGACCGATGAATGAAGAATAAGAGTGACTTTTTAAAAATCTGATAAAGGGTTTCTATATGAAATTTCACCCTTAGCACTGTACTTACTGGTGAAATATTGAATGTTTTCACACTAATATTGAGAACAAGACAAAGATTTCCACTTTTTACTACTTCTATTCAATGTTGTACTGAAGGTTTTAGTCATTATAGTATGGCATAGAAAAGGGCATAAAAATCGGAAACAAAAACATCAAACTATATTTTAACAAAAAAATTCAAAATAATCTATAAACAACTAGAATAAATGAATTTAGCAATGCTGTTAGGTACAGTGTCATTTTAAAAATTAAATGCTATTTCTATATTATAGTAGCAAAAACAGTGGCAAAAATTTTAAATAAGGCTATAACAGCATTAAACAGCTAATATACTAGGAATAAGTTTAAAAATCTATTTAAATTTAAAATTTAAAAATAAAAACTACTACAATGAAAACAACAAATCATAATTGGAAAAAATAATAAAATGAATTCACTAAATGGAAATATATGCTATACTCATGGATTGATAGTTTCAATATTATATAGATGTCAATGCACCTTAAATTGAATTATAACTTTAATACATTCAAATTAGAATGCCAAAAGGCGTGTATATGTAAATTGGTGACTAGATTCTAAAATTTATTCAGAGACGCAGAGAACATAGAATAATGGCTGAAACAATCTTGGCATAAAAAAGTTTTTAATCTTACACTATAGTATTTCAAGATTTGCTACAAGATTTACTAAATATGAAAAAATAATAGTGTCACAAAATGAACAAATATTTCAATGAAACAGAGCAAATGTCCAGAAATAGACTCACAAATAAACGGCTATGTGAATTATGAGAAAGGCACTAATGAAATTTATTAGAGAAATATTGGTCTTTTCAATGAATGATGTGGAAGTATGAGAACCCATATGAAAAAGAAATTTTAATTTCTTCTTCACAACTCTTCACAAAAGTTAACTCAAGATGCCCATAGATATAAGTATAAAAGCAAAACCTATAAAGTTTCTAGAGGAAAACATCAGAAAAACTTTTGTAAGTTGAGATAACCAATATTTCTTAGTGCCACACACAAAAAAAAGAACACTAATTATAAAGAAAAGGACAAATTAGATTTTGTAAATATTTAAAATTTCTGTCATCAAAAGATCCAATGAGAAAGTAAAAAGCAAGCAAGACTGGAAGAGGTATTAATTAGTAAAGAACTAGTCTCCAGAATATAGAACTTCCATAAATCAATAAGAAAACAAAATCAACTAAATTTTTAAAAGGAAAAGGACTTGAACAGGCACTTTGAACAAGATGATATCCAAATGGCTAAGAAGGATTTAAAAAATGTACTCTACATCATTATTCAAGAGAGGCAAAATAGAATCGCAATGACATAACACTACATATTAGCAAGAATAGTCAAAACGTGAAAGTATTGGTAATATGTGAATTACCTGGAACTCTCCTTTATCTCTGTTGGGAATGTAAAATGATAAAAAAAAAAATACTCTGGAAAATAGGCAGTTCCTACTAAATGTAATAATATGCTTTCATACGACTTAGCAACTCTAGTATTACATATATTCCCAAAAGTTCAGTAAAAGACATGAAGTTGATTGTTTATATAAGTTTGATTCAAAATAGTTACAAACTAGAAACTGCCAAGATTTCCATCAAAAAGTGAACAGAAAGGGACACCTGGCAGGCTCAGTCAGTGGACCATGCAACCTTTGATCCCAGAGTTGTGGGTTTAAATTCCATGCTGGGCAAAGAGACTACTTATTATATGTGTATAATATTATAGTATTGTATACATAATATATGTGTGTATCTCAAGATTATCACAGTAAATGGACATGAACAAAATTCATCAGTAAAAAGATAAGTGTCTGCTATATGACCAAGAGGAAAAGTAATCTATATATAAATTGTCCATGTTGAAAAAATAACATTCTATTACCAGTTCACATCATATAAAGATATTTTCAGGTAGGTAAGTCACCAAAATTTGAAAATCAAAACTGTTAACATATTAAAATAACATGTAGAAAAATATCTTTGGCATTTATTAAACAAAGCAAAACAAAAGCCACAAGAAACAAATTATGAATGAGTGCTTTAGGAAAAGCAGAAAAATTAAATAAATGATAAAAGTGAAAATATCAGCCACAATGAGAAAGCCACAATGTTTATAACTGACATTTCTAAAATTGTATTTTTTTAAAGGATATTAAAATCAATATCAAAAGAACAGCCTTCTTAGACTGAAAGGGTAAGCCAAAGAATATGAAGGAAATAAAAGAAGCTTAAATTGCTTTGTGTAATCAATATATAAAAAATGACAAACTTCACTAGTAGTCAGAAAAAATGCAAATAAAAATAATAATTCATGTACATGTCACCTGGGCAATATTATAAATTTTGTTAACACAATGTGTTTGGAAAGAGTGACTCATCTATTTTTAATATGAGAATACTTATTTGTAAAAAGAGTTAGCAATAACTAGTGAAGTTGAATATCTAGATATGTTATGACCTATAAGGGAGGCATTAATAACAGTACCCCAAAGATGTCCATGTTCTAATCTCTAAGATCTTTAATTATGTTACTTTACATGGCAAAAGAGACACTGCAGATGTGAGTAAGGGAGAGTATCCTGGATTATCCGGGGGGACCTAACGTAATCACAAGGGCCTTGAAGGTGATAGAGGGAGGCAGAAGAGTCACAAGATGTGCGGCAGAAGCAGAGGTCAGAATGATTCACTTGCTGACTTTAAAGATGGAAGGGAGTTTCACAAGCCAAGAAATGCAGGCTGCTTCCAAAAGCTGGAAATGGTCCTAGAGGGTATTATGCTAAGTAAAATAAGTCAGACTGAGAAGGACACATACACTATAATTTCACTCATAGGTGGACTCTAAAAACAAAAACAAAAAATACAGATGAATAAACAAACAAACAAACAAAACGCAGAACCGGACCTCTGAATACAGAGAACAAACTGATGGTTGCTGCATGGTAGGAGATGGGAGGATAGGCAAAATGGGTGAAGGGTTCCAATTATGGAATGAATAAGTCATAGGGAATAGAGTCAATGATACTGTAATGGTGTTATATCGTGACAGATGGTAATTGTACTGGTGATGAACACAGAATAACGTGTAGAGAAGTGGAATCACTACATTGTAGACTTGAAACTAATGTAAAATTATCTGTCAACCCCTCCCCCCAAACCCAATTTTTTTAAAGCTGGAAATGTTAGGAAAATGGAGTCTTCCCTGGAGGCTCATGTCCAAAAGGTGTTGTTGCCCTGCCAACACCTGGATTTAAGTCTAATGAAACTTATTTCAGACTTCTGACCTCTGAACTGTAAGGTAAAAAATAGTTGTTGTTTTGAGCCACTAAATTTGTGGTACACAGCAATAGAAAACTAATACAACCTTACATTTTCATTTCTAGATAGGACTATTTCCATTTCTTAAAGTATCTGAGGACCTATACAGGAATGTTCCTGGATGTATGGTCATAGTAAAAACTTGAAACCAAGCTGTCTCCCATTAGGTAAACAAATAGGTTGCAAGTTATTTATATTTTACTGTATTGGGTGAGAGTTAAAAAATGAATAAATGAGGGGCGCCTGGGTGGCTCAGTTGGTTAAGTGCCCGGCTTCAGCTCAGGTCATGAACTCATGGTTCTTGGGTTCGGCCACGCGTCGGGCTCTGTGCTGACAGCTAGCTCAGAGCCTGGAGCCTGCTTCAAATTCTGTATCTCCCTCTCTCTCTGACCCTGCCCTGCTCGCACTGTCTCTCTCTGTCTCTCAAAAGTAAATAAAAAACATTTTTAAAAAATTTAAAAATGAATAAATGAGGTATATCTTTACAACATGGAGATCTTTCAAAAGTATATTCATGAGTGAAAAAGCAAGTATAGAAGACAAAGTCAAGACATGAATTAGTTTCTTGTAGTGGCTGTAACAATTTGCTACACATTTGTTGGCTTTAAAACAACACAGATTCATTCTCTTACACTTCTGGAGGTCAGAAACTGAAAATGAGACTTACATGACTAAAATCAGGGTTGGTTGGGTTGGTTCCTTCTGGAATCTCTAGCGCAGAATTCATTTCCTTGCCTTTTGGAGCTCTGGAAGCCACCTTTATTCCTTCGTTCATGACCCACTCATGTCCTCACATTACCTTTTTTCCCTCTGCTTCCATTGTCACACCGCCTTTTTCTGTAGTCAACTGTTCCACTGCTTCTCTCTTATAAGGACACTTGTGATTACATTCAGAGTTCACGTGGATAATCCAGATCATCCCCCACCTCAAGATTCTTAACATGATCATACTTGGAAAGTCCCTTTGGCCATACAAGGCAACATTCATGAATTCTAGGGGTTAGGACCAAGATATTTGAGCTACCAGCTCAGTTTTGTACACATTAAGTTTGAGACTCCTACATGGTAGCAAAACAGATCTGTCCAGTAGGCAGTTGACCATATAGATCAAGCAGAAGAATAAACTGGACATTATCAATTTATAGATAATAATTTGATTAAGCAAACTAAAATGAGATAAACCCAGTAGATTGTACAGATTATTTAAATCCAATCAGAAAGCTTGTGATATATCACTAATTGTACTTTTATAATATCTGAAATTATCATTTATAATTTTATATGCACTCATGATTTATATATCCCTTATATTTCACCCTTTCTCCATCTTTCACACACATCCACATGCACAAACACACACACATTTCATCAGCTTTATCATTAGCTTTTTTATTTCCAGGCCATATTTTATAATTGATTTTGTTTCTACAGTGCTTAATCAAGGGCTGTGAACATAATAGATGCTTCTCTTTCATTTACTAAATATACAAATATTCAATCTATTTTTAATATGTTTCTGAGGTTTTCTCAAATGTAGAAAACATAGCTGTCTATTCTACATTTTGATGATATTAACGTCTTTCTTCTCTGTTCACTCACTTTAGGAAATGGGCTCTGATGCAGTTAACAGTTAATTCTCTCCTACAAGTGTCGTGCCTTTTCAGTTTTGGCTGGGGTAACTTAAGAACCTTTGGTTTGTGATTGATAACATGCCAGCAATATAACAGAGTTAGGAAGTCAGGTAATGTCAATAATAAGGAAGTATAGCCAATTGATTAAGTTTCTGCTTAGAAATTTATTCTCAGACTAATTGCTTCTCTATGTATGAGACTAAGCCCTGACCATAAATGGAATAAGAGCAAGCTTGAATTTTGCATTTTTATAAGCATGATGGAGTTAATATAATCCATTTTCACACTATATCCTAAAGCCATATACACAGAAAGAACAATGGATTTAAAATAAAATAAACCTGCTTTCAAGTTTTACTACTTCTTAGTTATATACTTTTTGGCAAATCTGTACTTCTCTGACCTTAAGTTTTTTCACCTGGAAAATGGTGATAAATAATGAAGTGGAAGATATAAAACTACGTGTTTACCAAGGCTTTCTACATGCATGTCAATATAATTAAAACTAACAGGGAATTGTAACTTCATTCTGTGTAGTCATCACTATACGGAAATCTCTATTTAAGTCACCAATGCAATTAAGGAAAGATCTAAATTCCCTTTAGGGTGCTACAAACTTGGCACAAGTGCATTAATTCATTCAAAAGTTGATTATTCAGGAGAAAAGTAATGAAATGTAAAAATGCAACTGGTCAGATGATACAAGAAACATATGATTCATGGTGATTAGCTTGCATTTTGTCACCAAAACCCTCAAAGTTCTCAGAGACATTCAAAAGTTTCAGCAAAAACCCTAGAAACCTTAATAAGAAAGTTCAGGTGTAAAAAAGAAATCCCAGCTCAGTCAAGAAGAGGAAGAGGAAGAAAGATGGGTCAATAACCCCCTCCTCTGATTAGTGCTTAAAATAAGCCCAGTGCATCCCAATAATGGGCTCCCAGTGGTCGCTGCTGTGACAAGTAATTGTTGACCTGGCTTTGTTCACAAAATACAGTTCTTCCATCTGCCCTAATTATTAGTCCTATTCTTTCTCTACTCTTTGGCTAAGACTTGGTCTGTTCTTAATTTGGGGTCTGCTGCATGGGAGTGCTTAGCATTGCTAATTTTGGAATGAATTACTTGAAATGGAACCTTTGAGAGAAACTAAATCCCAACCTCTGAATTTCTACCTTTGTTGTCTGAAGTTTGCTACACTGTACTTTTCAAAACCAAGATGTTCTCGCAGGCATGTTGGGATCCTGGAATCTATGTCAGAAGAACAGACATTAAAATACACAGCCATGTTTCACACAATTTCCCAGCACTGGGTATATATAAAAGTAATAATCTTTAATATGATACTAATATTTAGCAATAGAGTATTCAAGTCTAACTAAAGCTGAAAATCTAGCAAACCAGTCAACAGATTGAGTTTGCAATGGGAAGCCTGTGATTTCATTAGCGTACATGACCTATCAGGCTTCCTATGGGGGATAGGAGTTTTGGTTCCTGCTTGCAAGATGGGAAGCATGTCTGTTTTCTCAGCTGATATACTCTGGGTATAGTATGTGTTCTGTGTTCCGGAGGTGGGTTAGGGCATGGCTGAGGGATACTGGCTTTGAGACATTTGACTGTGTGGATTTTTAAAAAATTTTTTAACATTTACTTATTATTGAGAAACAGAGAGAAATAGAGCATAAGCATGGGAGAGGTAGAGAAGGGGAGACACAGAATCTAAGCAGGCTCCATGTCGGGGTCTGAGCTGTCAGCACAGACCCCGACATGGGGCTTGAACCCACAAACTGTGATATCACAACCTGTCCTGAAGTTGACTGCTTAACCGACTGAGCCACCCAGGCAGGTGCTCCTAAGTGGATTTAATTAGGCTACATATTGTTTAGAAATTGCAGCAGTACAAATAGTTTATTTGCCTATGTTTAACTACAGGATGTCATTATCCAAATAGAGGAAGAAAAAAATATCTTTTTCCATTTAAAAGTCAATGTCATTCATTAAATTAGAAAAAAAAATGAAGACTCTTATTGATTAGCCCCTGGATAAAAGATTATTCAAGTGAAGCATACCTCTGGTGAACTTTAAGAAGCATCTACATTGTGGTTCATAACTAAAATTTATGGGTTACCGAAAGATTTATGAGTTGAGACTTCAGATTTCAGAAAATTTACCTTATTCATCCAGTTCACTGAAGGGACTACTTACTTTTTAGGCTGCAGTAGAAAAGATATGGAGTATTAGAAGGGGCCCTGGGTGGAAACTTAAGGGGCCAAAATACTGTGCTCAGTTCTTCTGCTAACTAATCATGTTAGCAGAGGCCAATAAGGTAACCTTATGAGATTTCGTTTCTTGCTTATAGAATCCTAACAGCAGCAGGAGCTCTGCCAGTGACCAGCTGTGGGGCTTTGGAGAAATCCCTTGACCTTCCTGGGCTTATGCTCACACTTATAAAGTGAAATCAGAATACTCACCTTCTAGAGTTGTGTGAGTATTAAAGGAAAAATGATACATAAAGGATCTTTCAGAAAAACCTGAAGCAGAATAGCTATCATTATGAAAGTGATTAATCATAAGAATATATAGTGCAATTAAGTTTGATTTTAATGGGGTTCCTGTGTTTCTAATTGTTTCCTATTTGTGTTGAAACATTTTGTAGGGCACAGAAATACTTAACAAGAAAATGTTACATCATTGCAGGGTTGTAGAATATTACTTTCTACTGTATCAGACTTTTCTTAAAGCACAGTTGTTAGAGTGTGTTTGGATGGAGAAATAGAAAACAGAAATACTAAGTGACTATGGCATCTCTGTTCTAGTACTTTCTTTTCAGCTTGGTCTCCAAGAATAGCAGGGAATCAGGAAATTTGTTACAAGCAGGATTAATTTTCAATGATTCACTGGGCCTGTGCACAGTTTTTTCACTTTTCCTGTTGTACGTTAGTGAGAAAATCCAGTTTTAGGGAAAACATGTTCTTCAGGGGATAAACTCAAAATGTTGAAGTTCTGTTTTTTAAGTTAAATGGAGATGATCCCTTCACTCATTAGGCAGTAGAAGAGATGGTTTGGGATTTCCTCCCCCACCCCTCCCCTTTCTTGGCCTTAAGTATTTTATTTTTTAGGTAGTTCATTTTTTCTTTTTTTTCTTTTACCAGATGTGGTTTGCACATGAAAGAAAAGGATGCAGATAGAAAAATGTTTAATTTTCCTAAAGCTGAGAAGCTGCATGTCTTCAGGGTAATTAAATTATGATTTTGTGACTCTTTCAATATGGATTATCAAGCTTGATGCCTTTAGAGCCTACAGTAGATCCTTTGAAAGCCAAGGCTAACATTTCACTATATCCCCACCTAGAGACCTATTCGTCTCAAAAGGGAAAAATATGCTTTCTACTTCAATTGTTGGATAGCATCTTCATATGTTTTATTTGTAAAACAAAACATACACATTATGAAAAGGACAAAACATGCACAGAGTGAAAAGAAACCATGTAGCTTGCATAGGCACATATTTTTACATATTTGTTTCTAAATGTACAAACAGGATCTGCTCTACAAAATGCTCTAGGATGATATTTGTTTCAAATTTATGTAATCAGCCATGTTGCAAGATGGTACTCAAAAAGAAACTTAGAGATGTGTTATCCTTGTTTCATATCTAACATCTTCTCTCTCTCTCCCTGTGGACCAATAAATAACAGAGATGAAAAAAATATTTAATGTCAAACAAGACAGTAAAATACAGAAGTGTCTTGATGTTAAAAAGAAAAAAAAAAAAAAGCATAATCTCAATGAAACAAGAAGTTCCAGCCGGGAGATAACCTTGTGGGTACAAGTTGAGCTCAGGTAAAGTTCAGGGGGTTCTGGCTATTTTGTAGATCTTAAAGTTTATAAGCAGGTTTCCAGATGTGATACTATCAAACTACACCTCAAATTCAGTTCATTAAAATTTAGCTGTTGATCAAGACACTCAATAGAATTCTCAACATTCTCTCCCTCTCATATATTCATTTTAATGGTCCTTTGGCAGGCTGAATCCTGTGCTCGTAGTTTAAATGACAGGCATCACTCTTCAGCACATGATTATCTGATTTCTGAACCAGCGCATACAAAACAAGACATGTGCGTTTCTGGAAAACCAGGCCTCGCCAAAAGAGTAGCTGGCACAGCCTCCCGCTGGCAATCAAACCCGAGGATCTTCTAATTATGAAACAGAGATGGAAACAAAAAATGAGGGAGAGAACAAAAAAGAGAGAAAAAAGTACTCTGAAAAACTAGATTGTTACCGTACTCCAATTCTATTAGTTTATTGCATAGGCAATGCTTACTTCTAAACATAAATGTGTCTCTTAAATATGATTTAAAGTTTTCCAAAGATGGAAATTATTCCAAAATCATAAAACCCCTTGGCCTGGCTGAGGAGGACTGAATCATCTTTTATTAGGAAACTTTATATTTTCCTGGGTTACTAAAGTTGTTACATAAGGTCACAATTAGCACATTGGCCGGCCCTAATCTCAGAGAGATAAGATCAAACATCCAATAGAGCAAGACAGATGGTATGTACTGATAGAGCAAATTATTCCCCCTGTGTTTGTAGCGGTGGTGGGAAATCACTACCTTGCTACCTGTGCTAATCAGTGTTTCTCACAGACAGAACTCTACTTTAAATAGGTTTCTGCCTCAAGTTTTGGACAAGCTTCCCTGCCAGTATGTCTTGGAAGACACAGTAAAGATTTCTTTAAATCAGAGGCCAAGGCCATGTAGAGGATCATTCAAAAAGACTGATAAAATAAGAAGGGTAGGGACTAGTTGACAGAATTAACGTATCAGGCACCTTAATTTCTTTCAAATGCATTCAGTGATTTATGGGAATTTAAATCTATCCTTGTCTGCTTTCTGACCACATCCTATTTCACAAATCTTATTATGAAATACTTAATTTTTTAGAAATTAGGAACTTTTTTCACGCTGGATTGGCTTATAAAATTTTCTATGAGTTAAATTTATGAAGCAGGAGTGTACATTTTATTTACTCTTCATAAACTTGTATTTGGGATGGTAATAGAGAAAATCTTATTTGGATCAGAGAAAGAGAAGGCAGAGGATAATCCTTTTGTGAAAAAGCAGATAAATAAATGGGACTTTAAACCAGGGATTGGCAAAATATAGGCAAAACCTATAGCACATGGCTCTTGAGCTAAGATTAGTATTTACATTTTTACATGGTTGTAAAAAAGAGAGAGAATATGAAACAGAGACTATGTGCCCACAGAGTGGAAAACATTATCCTTTGCAGACAAAATTGGTCAATACATGTTCTAAATTAAATATCTTACTGTACATTTTAAAATAATTTCTCACCTATATTTTGTAATTGTAAAAATATGAATCACAAAACTTAAAAAAAAACCTAAGAATAATTTTTCAAAAGTGAACAATAGTATATTGCAAGTGTGCACCCTAAATGACTGTATGTGAAGTTCAAAACCAGGCAACTTTAAAGATATGATGATAGAAATTGGATTACTGGTGACCTATGGATGATATTGACAAGAAAGCTTCATGAGTCAACTTCTTAAGGTATTGGAAATGTTTTATATTTTAATTGGGGTAATTGTTATAAAAGGGTACACAGAGACTTAATATGTCACTGAACTTTCCAGTTGAAATGTACTCTTGACTGAATATGCTATAGCTCAATAAAAATAAATCATTACAATAAAATGTACATACATTCATGACTTACCCACCTGCATTTTGTAGTATAGAACGTAAATGAAAAAGAGAGAAAATTTAACATCACCCACAAAAAGAAAAAGATTACCCATAAAGTAACACCATTTAGATTGACAAGAGATTTATCAACAATAGCAATAGAGGCCAGAATACAGTATAATATCTTTTAAATACTGAAAGTCTAAGTTAAAATCTAAAATTCTATAATTAACTGCAATGTCATTAAAAAATACAAACAAAGTAAAGCCCTTTTCAGGAAACATAATAAGAAAGCTTTGGAGAAGACATCCAGATGGCCAACAGGCACATGAAATGATGCTCAGCGTCACTCATCATCAGGGAAATTCAAATCAAAACCACACTGAGATACCACCTCACATCGGTCAGAGTCGCTAAAATGAACAAATCAAAAGACTATAGATGCTGGCGAGGATGTGGAGAGATGGGCACCCTCCTACACTATTGGTGGGAATGTAAACTGGTGCAGCCGCTCTGGAAAACAGTGTGGAGACTCCTCAAAAAACTATCAATAAAACTCCCCTATGACCCAGCAATAGCACTGCTAGGGATTTACCCAAGGGATACAGAAATGCTGATGCATAGGAGCACGTGTACCCCAATGTTCATAGCGGCATTTTCTACAATAGCCAAATCATGGAAAGAGCCTAAATGTCCATTACCTGATGAGTGGATCAAGAATATGTGGTATATATAATGGAGTACCATATGGCAATGAAGAAGAATGAAATATGGCCATTTGTAGCAAAGTGGATGGACCTTGAGGGTGTCATGCTAAGTGAAA